>NC_058413.1:72502323-72692109 GCF_002201575.2 Neomonachus schauinslandi | reverse complement strand
GAGGCTCGGGGCGCAGCGGGGGCCGGCGGGGCTGCGCTGGGGGCGGCGGAGCTCGGGCGGGGGGTGGCGGCGGGGAGGCTCGGGGCGCAGCGGGGGCCGGCGGGGCGCAGCGGGAGGTGGCGGCGGGGCGGTGCGGAGCGGCGGGCGGGTCCCGGGTGTCCGGCCTCCCGGCCACAGGCCCTAGCCCACCTCGGGGGGTTTGGGGGGCTGCCCGGCTGGCAGGGGACGCGCTGCTTCCCGCCGGGGCTGGGCGCATCCTCTAGGGCGCCGACCGCGGCGGGAGGGACCCGGCCAAGTGGAGGCTCTCCCGGCCCGGCACCCTGGGCCACTTCGGGGTGCCGGCCCCGGCCCCGCCCGGCCGGGCGTTATCAGAGCCGGAAGCCGACGCGGAGACAACCGGCTGCCGGCCCGGTGGCCGCCTCCTCTGCAATATTTTCTATTTCTTTTTCCTGGAATAACCAGACTTGCGGCTGAGGTGTCCCCGACCCCAAGGGCACGCGGGCCCCGCCCTCTACGGTGGGGACCCCTCGCCCTCCCGCGGGCTTCCCCAGTCCGCACGACATTCTGTAGGCCTCCCCCTTCACGCAGACGAACCCACAGCCGGCTCTCTTGAAGAAAAGGGGTTCTGGGGGTTTGGGTTGGGTGTGGGGGCTGGAGATGGTCCTCACCACTGTGCACCGAGTGGCGGGCACTGGGTGGGTCGGCCCTAGAATCTGCCGAGTTTGATGAGCCTTCATGTAACGCACAGCTGCACAAACTCCTGCCGACACAAACCACAGATTGTGACACAGTTTTACTTTCTCATCTAATCATTAACATTATTGTCATTCGCATGTTACACATTAGGCGACTGCGATTCGGAGTGACCAGTGCAGGGCATTGGAGGTGAGAGGACCTATAGTAAGAGCCAGAACTTATTAAGCATGCGTGCATTCACCATTCCTCGGACTTGACAAGACTTCTATCTTGGAATCCACAAGGCAACCCTCTAAGTGCTACTCTGTCCCTGTTTCACAAGTGGGGAAACCGAGGCACGTGGAGGTTGTTGCTTGCACAAAGTCACCAGCTGGTCAGTGGTGGTGCTAGGGCCCAAACCCAGGCGATCTAGCACCGGACCCTTCCACCGCTCTGCCCAGAGGCCAGCTTGGGAGACTGCAGATCTCAGAAACCTAGAAGGACTAGATAGGGCATGTACTTCTAGCTGCCTGTTGAGCAAGAAATAACCGGTTGTTAGTCCTTCAGGTAGGTGGGTGTGCTTGGCGTGGCAGTGACCTTTTCAATTGTTTTTCAACCTTCCAATGCGCTTCCAACCGCCATTCTTACACAACATCTGTACAGATGCTCCTGGCGCTCAGGGGCCAGCCGTTTGCCACACTCTCGCTCATGGCACCCTCTACCTGGAGGAAGCAGGCCACAGTGGGGAAACCTAGTTCACAGTCATGCCCCCAGGCGAGCAAACGAGTTGGAGCTTGCAGTGGTGAGCTGGGAGAGGCAGGAGGTGCTAACGTTCTGGGGGCCAGAGGTTCAGAACCCCAACTGGAGAACTGGCCCTACTGAGTCATTCATGACCCAGTTCCCAGGAGAACAGGGGAACAGAGAGCGGGCTGAGTCTGGGTCAGGGGAGGGAGTGGATAGGGCAGGAGCAACCCTAGCTAGAGTGGAGCTGTGGGTTGTGGGCTCAGCTGGGGGTGGACAGGTGGGAAGGGGAGGGCGAGTCAGGGTAGGAGGAATCTCACTGAATGAGAGACGCTGTACTTGGTATTCAGAAACCTACTGTTTACACCATTTTCTTTTTTTAAAGATTTTATTTATTTATTCATGAGAGACAGAGAGAGAGAGAAGCAGAGGGAGAAGCAGGCTCCCCGCCAAGCAGGGAGCCCGATGCGGGGCTCCATCCCAGGACCCTGGGATCATGACCTGAGCCGAAGGCAGACGCTTAACCATCCGAGCCACCCAGGCGCCCTACACCATTTTCTTTTCAGCTCTATCTGCGTTGAGAAGCAGAGATCTTGCTCATTCCTCTTGACTGCTATACCTACGTCATCATATAAATGTTCTGGTTTGTACTTAACCAGCCCTGTCCTGAGGGACATTTAAACTTTCAGTGTTTAGCCCCCACACAGGTGAGAGCAGCCGCCTGCTGCAGGATAACAAGTATAGTGCTAGTGATAGGCGCATCATCTGGATGACATGGAAGGCTGGGGCCACCTCCAGGCTGACAGGTAGCCCCAGGACACACACTTCCTTTCCACAGGGATAGTGCTCAAAAAAAAATGCTTGGAAGATTAAATGAAGCGATTGAGGGAGGGGTAAGGACTCTCAAACAGAAAGTCATCCAGATTTCTTCATTTCTGATCTCCAAGGGAGATCTGATATACTCCGTGCTGGTCTGGAAGAGGGCTGCAGTCAGGAGACCCTCCTTTCTCCATTTTCACCAGGACCTGAGGATACCTATATATTTCATTCCCTGTAAGACTTTTTCCTTTAACATTTATTTATTTATCTAAGTATAATTGGCATACGATGTTATAGTATCTTAAGGTGTACACCATATTGATCTGATAATTCTATATATTACTCAGTGTTCATCATAGTAAGTGTAGTCATCATCCGTCACCAACAACATTATTAAAAAATTATTAACTGAGGGCGCCTGGGTAGCTCTGTCATTTAAGTGTCCAACTCTTGATTTCCACTCAGGTCATGATCTCAGGGTCATGAGATTGAGCCCTATGTGAGGCTTCATGCTCAGTGAGTCTGCTTGAGATTCTCTCCCTCTTCCTCTGCCCCTCCCCACCCCTGCTCACACATGTGCTCTAAATAAATACATAAATAAATAAATAAAATCTTTAAAAAAATAAAAAACGGTTGACTGTATTTCCTATGCTGTACTTTTCATCTCCATGATGTATTTATTTTATAACTGAAAGTTTGTACCCCTGCATCCTGTGTACCCATCCTCCCAACCCACCTCCCCTCTGGCAACCACCAGTTCTCTGTATGTGAGAGTCTGTTTCTGTTTGTTTGTTCATTTGTTTCGTTTTTCAGATTCCACATTTAAGTGAGATAATACGGTATTCATGTTATCCATGTCTGACTTATTTCACTTAGCATAATTCCCTCTAGGTCCATCCATGTTGTCAGAAATGGCAAGATCTCATTCTTTTTTATGGCTGAGTAATATTCCAGTGTGTGTGTGTATGTATCTCCTTTATCCATTTTTCAGTCAATGGATACTTGGGTAGCTTCCAAATCTTTGCTGTTGTAAATAATGCTGCAATAAACATAGGGGTACATATATCTTTTCAAATTAGTGTTTTTGTTTTCTTTGGGTAAATATCCAGCAGTGGAATTACTGGATCACATGGTATTTCTATTTTTAATTTTTTAAGGACCCTCCATACTGTTTTCCACAGCGGCTGCACCAATTTACATTCCTACCAACAGTGTCTGAGGTTCCCTCTTCTCCATATTCTCACCAACACTTGTTATTTCTTGTCTTTCTGATACTAGTTATTCTGACCTGTGCAAAGTGATAGCTCATTGTGGTTTTGATTTGCATTTCTCTAATGATTAGTGATGTTGAGCGTCTTTTCATGTGTCTGTTGGCCATCTGTATGTCTTTGGAAAAATGGCTATTCAGGTCTTCTGCCCATTTTAAATAGGTTGTTTGGTGTTTTGTGTTTTTTTTAGTGTTGAATTGTGTAAGTTCTTTATATATTTTGGATATTAACCCCTTATCGGATATATCATTTGCAAATATCTTCAATAGGTTGCCTTTTTGTTTTGATGGTTTCCTTTGCTGTGCAAAACCTTTTTATTTTTGTGTAGTCCTGATTCTTTATTTTGGCTTTTGTTTCTCTTGTCTGGGGCGACATATCTAGAAAAATGTTGCTAAGGCTAATGTCAAAAAGAGATTTGTGCCTCTGTTTTCTTTTCTTTTAAGATTTTATTTATTCATTTGTCAGAGAGAGAGAGAGCACAAGCAGGGGGAGTGGCAGGCAGAGGGAAAGCAAGGATCCTGACATGGGACTCAATCCCAGGACTCTGGGATCATGACCTGAGCCGAAGGCAGACGCTTAATCTACTAAGCCACCCAGGTGTCCCCTGCCTCTGTTTTCTTTAGTTTTATGGTTTCAGTTTTCACAGTTAGGTCTTTAATTCATTTCAGTTAATTTTTGTGTATGATGTAAGCAGATGGTCCAGTTTTATTCTTTTGCATGTAGCTGTCCAGTTTTCCCAACACCATTTATTGAAGAGGCTGTCTTTTTCCCATTGTATATTCTTGCTTCATTTGTTGTAAGTTAATTGACCGTATACTCATAGGTTTATTTCTGGTCTTTGTATTCTGTTCTGTTGATCTCCGTGTCTGTTTCTGTGCTACTACCATACTCTTTTGATTATTATCGTTTTGTAGTATATCTTGAAATCTGGGATTTTGATAACCTTCAGTTTTATTCTTCTTTCTCGAGATTGAGTGGCTATTGGGACCTTTGTGGTTCCATACAAATTTTAGGATTAATTGTTCTAATTCTGTGAAAAATGCTATTGGCATTTGTTTTAAAAGATTTTATTTATTTATTTGACAGAGAGAGACACAGCGAGAGAGGGAACACAAGCAGGGGGAGTGGGAGAGGGAGAAGCAGGCTCCCCGCTGAGCAGGGAGCTCGATGTGGGCCTCTATCTCAGGACCCTGGGATCATGACCTGAGCCGAAGGCAGATGCTTGACAATTGAGCCACCCAGGTGCCCCTATTGGCATTTTGATAGGGATTGCACTGAATCTGTAGATTGCTTTGGGTAATATGGACATTTTAATGCTACTAATTCTTCCAATCTATGGTATATCTTTCCATTTGTTTGTGTTGTCCTCAATTTCTATCATCAATGCAGTTTTTCATCAGTGTTCTTTCATCAGTATAGTTTTCAGAGTATAGGTCTTTCACCTCCTTTGTTAAGTTTATTCATAGGTATTTTATTCTTATTGGTGCTACTATAAATGGAATTGTTTTCATAATTTCTCTTTCTGCTACTTCATTATTAGTGTATGGAAATGCAACAGACTTTTGTATGTTAATTTCATATTCTGCAACTTAACTGAGTTCATTTATCAGTTCAAATAGTTTTTTGGTGGAGTCTTTAGGATTTTCTATATATAGCATCATGTCATCTGCAAAGAGGGACCATTTTACTTCTTCTTTACCAGATCCTTTTATTTTTATTTTTTTATTGTTTTCTTTTTTAAGATTTTATTTATTTGAGAGAGAGCTAAAGTGAGAGAGATCACAAAGGGAGAGAGAAGCAGACTCGCGGCTGAGCACAGAGCCCGGTACGGGGCTCTATCCCAGGGTCCTGAGATCATGACCCGAGTTGAAGGCAGTCGCTTAACTGACTGAGCCACCCAGGTGCCCCTGGATCCTTTTAATTCTTCATCTTGTCTTCGTATCCTAGCTAGAATATCCAGTACTATATTGAATCAGAGTAGTGAGAGTGGACATCCTTGGCTTGTTCCTGATCTTAGAGTAAACACTCAGGTTTTCACCACTGAGTATGATGTAAACTGTGGGTTTTATGTATGGCCTTTATTATGTTGAGGTATGTTCCCTCTAACCCTGCTTTGTTAAGGTTTTCATCATGAACGGATGTTGTACTTTGTCTAATGCTTTTTCTGCATCTATTAAGATAATTATATAGTTTTTATCCATCGTCTTGTTAATGTGATGTATCACCTTGAATGATTTGCAGATATTGAACCACCGTTGCATCCTTGGATTAATCCCACTTGATTGTGGTGAATGACTTTTTTGTTGTATAGTTGAATTCTGTTTGCTAATATTTTGTTGAGGATTTTTGCATCTATGTTCATCAAAGATACTGGCCTGTGGTTTTCTTTTTTCTCTTTCTTTCTTTCTTCCTTTTTTTCTTTTTTCTTTCTTTCTTTCTTTTTTTTTTTGGTAGTGTCTTTGTCTGGTTTTGGTATCAGGGTAATGCTGGCCTCATAGAGTGGATTTAGAAGTTTTCCTTCCTCTTTTATTTTTGGAATAGTTTGAGAAGAATAGGTATTAAATCTTCTTTAAATGTGTTGTAGAATTCACCTGTGAAGCCATCTGGTCCGGAAATTTTGTTTGTTGGGAGTTTTTTTTTCCCCTAGGCTGAAGTTTTATTTCAAAACATTCTGCAGTAAGAGCAAACATCCCCCCTAACCCCCCAGCACATTACTTAAACAAACAAACAAACACACACTATTTTCCCTACCCAGAGAAGTAAATAAGAAGATCATCACAATGTTGACATGTCCTTTAGCATAATCACAAGTCAGAGGCTACTTGATATTCTTTGATTAGCTGGAGTAAGTTTTCCAGTTTCATTTTTGTGTCTCCGTTTTTCTTTACTTCCTCTTAAGGGAGGGTGGTGGCTGCGGGGATGAAACCCTCAAATCCCAAAAGAGTACCGAGTTGTAGAGTTCGCTATCTTCTAATACCATTTCCACCGGAGGGGTTATGAATCATCATGTTGGGATTTTTTGATTACTGATTCAATTTTACTACTAGTAATTGGTCAGCTCAGATTTTCTATTTCTTCCTGATTCAGTTGTGGAAGCATGTATGTTCCTAGGAGTTTATCCATTCTAGGTTGTACAATTTGTTAGCATATACATTTTTGTCATACTCTGTTATAATTTTTTGTATTTCTGTTGTGTTGGTTGTTATTTCTCTTCCTTAATTTCTGATTGGATTAATAGAGTCCTCTCTCTTTGATGAGTCTGGCTGAAGGTTGATCAGTTTTATCTTTTCAAAGAACCAGCTCTTGGTTTTGTTCATGTTTTTTTCTTTTTTCTACTGTTTTTTCAGTCTCCTTCATTTATTTCTGCTATAATCTTTATGATTTTCCTTCTTTCCACTGGCTTTGGGCTTTGTTCTTCTTTTTCTAACTCCTTGATGTGTATGGTTAAATTTTTTATTTGAGATTTTTCTTGTTTCTTGAGGTAGACCTGTTGCCATAAACTTCCCTCTTGGAACTGCTTTGCTCTGTCCCAAAGATTTTGGACTGTTGTATTTTCATTTTCATTTGTCTCCATGGATTTTTTATTTCCTCTTTGATTTCCTTATTTAGTTGTTTAGTGGCATGTTGTTTAACCTCCAGGCATTTGCGTTTTTTCCATTGTTTTTCTTGTAACTGGGATTCCTAGTTTCATATGATTGTGGTGGAAGAGATGCTTGATATAATTTCAGTCTTCTTAAATATATTGAGACTTGTTTTGTGGCCTACCATGTGATCTATCCTGGAGGATGTTCCATGTGCACTTGAAAGAATATACAGTCTGTTGGTTTTGGATGGAATGTTCAGTACGTATTTGTTAGTCTATCTGGTCTAATGTGTTGTTCCTTGTTGATTTTCTGTCTGGATGATCTATCCATTGATGTATATGGTGTGTTAAAGTCCCCTACTATTACTGTATTATGTTAATTTCTTCCTTTATGTCTCTTAATAGTTGCTTTATGTATTTAGGAACACTTTGTTCAGTGCATAGATATGTACAGTTGTTATATCCTCTTGTTGAATTGATACCTTTATCATTATGTAGTGTCCTTTTATCTCTTGCTGTAGTCTTAATTTTAAAGCCTATTAATGTCTGATAGAAGTATTGCTACCCTGGTTTTTTTTTCCCCCCTCCCATTTGCGTGGTTTTTTTTTTTTTTTTAGAGAGAGAGTGTGAGCCGGGGGGGGGGGGGGGGGTGAGGGCAGAGAGAGAGGGAAGGAGGGAATCCTAGGCAGGCTCCACGCTCAGCACAGTGCCCAATGTTGTGGGACTGATCCCAAGATCCTGAGACCATGACCTGAGCCAAAATCAAGAGTCGGACCCTCAACTGAGGTCACTCAGGTGCTGCACGGGGTATTTGTTTTTCCAGCCCTTCACTTAAGTCTGTACCTGTCTTTAGGTCTGAAATGAGTCTCTTGTAAGCAGCATGAATGGGTCTTTTTTTTTTTTTTTTTTTCCATTCAGTCACCCTATGTCCTTTGATTGGAGCACTTAGTTCATTTACATTTAAAGTAATTATTGATAGGTATGTACTTAACACCATTTTGTTAATCGTTTTCTGGTTGTTTTGTAGTTCTTCTCTGTTCCTTTCTTCTCTTGCTTTGTTCCCTTGTGGTTTGATAGTTTTCTTTAGTGTTATGCTTGGATTCCTTTCTCTTTGTGTTTTGTGCACCTATTATAGGTGGTTGTTGTTGTTGTTGTTTTAAGATTTTATTTATTTATTTGACAGAGAGAGAGAGAGACAGTGAGAGAGGGAATACAAGCAGGGGGAGTGAGAGAAGGAGAAGCAGGCTTCCCGCTGAGCAGGGAGCCTGATGCGGGGCTCTATCCCAGGACCCTGGGATCATGACCTGAGCCAAAGGCAGACACTTAATGACTGAGACACCCAGGCGCCCCCTATTATAGGTTTTTGACTTGTGGTTATCGTTGGGTTCATATATAACATCTTAATGTGTATAGAAGTCTATATTAAGTTGACAGTTGCTTAAGTTTGAGCACATTCTAAAAGCACTAAATTTTATTCCCCCCCTCCACATTTTATGTATACATTGTCATATTTTACATGTTCTTATTTTGCATATCTCTTAACTAATTTTTGTAGATATAATTGATTTTACTACTTTTGTGTGACTTTGTAAGTAATTTATCTACTACTATATGATATGTTTGCTTTTATTCATGAAATTTTTTACCTTTCATAATTTTTTTACTTCTAGTGGTGGCCTTTTCCTTCCACTCAAAGAATTCCCTTTAACGTTTCTTGTAAGGCTGGTTTAGTGGTGATGAACTCCTTTAACTTTTGTTTGTCTGGGAAACTCTCTCCTTCTATTCTGAATGATTACCTTGCCAGGTAGGGTATTTTGGGTTGAAGGTTTTTCCCTTTTAGCACTTTGAATATATCATGCTACTCTCTCTGGCCTGCAAAATTTCTGCTGAGTAGCTGTATGGAGTCACCCTTGTTTGTAACTATTTTTTTTTTTCTTGCTGCTTTTAAAATTAAAAGTTCAATTCTTTATCATTTTATTTTAAGATTTTACTTATTTATTTCAGAAAGAGGCGGGGAAGAGCAGAAGGAGAGGAAGAGGGAAAGAATCCCAAGCAGACTCCACAGAGTGCAGAGCCCTACACAGGGGTTGATCCCACAACCCTAAGACCATGACCCAATCCGAAACCAAGAGTTGGACACTCAACTGACTGAGCCATCCGGGCACCCCTACTTTTTGTCATTTTAATTATTATATGTCTTAGTGTGAACCTCCTGGGGTTAATCTTGTTAGGGGCTGTCTTTGCTTCCTGGATCAGGATGTCTGTTTCCTTCCCCAGATTAGCTGTTATTTCTTCAAATAAGTCTTCTGCCCTCTTCTCTCTCTTCTCCTTCTGGGATCCCTATAATGCAAATGTTATTACACTTGATGATTTCACAGAGTTCCCTTAACCTATTCTCATTTTTTACTATTTTTTTCTTTTTTGCTGTTCAGCTTGGTTGTTTTTCATTGCCCTGTCTGCTGTAGGACTTTCTTTTTTATTTTTTTTTAAAGATTTTATTTAGTTGACACAGAGAGAGAGCGAGAGAGCACAAGCAGGGGGAGCAGCAAGCAGAGGGAAAAGCAGGCTCCCTGCTGAGCAGGGAGCCCGATGTGGGGCTCAATCCCAGGACTCTGGGATCATGACCTGAGCTGAAGGCAGATGCTTAACCGACTGAGTCACCTGGGTGTCCCTGCTGTGGGACTTTTTTTTTTTTTTTTTTTTTAATTTTTATTTTTTTTATTTTTTTTTTTATTTTAAAGATTTTTTTTTATTTATTTATTTGAGAGAGGGAGAATGAGAGAAAGCACATGAGAGGGGGGAAGGTCAGAGGGAGAAGCAGACTCCCTGCCGAGCAGGGAGCCCGATGCGGGACTCGATCCCGGGACTCCAGGATCATGACCTGAGCCGAAGGCAGTCGCTTAACCAACTGAGCCACCCAGGCGCCCCCTGCTGTAGGACTTTTTAAAAATATATTTTACATTGTCTAAAGTCAGGATGCTTTAGTATCTAATCAATAGCTTTGCTATAATCTCTGTTGGCCTGGACCGAAGTTGAGCCGTTTCTGAGAGGATGTGTGTTGCTTCTGTCAGTCACCGGGAAGCAGCTTATCTGGGGAGTAGGAAGGACTTCATGGAGAAGGTGAGGCTGAGTCTTGAAATATGAGTAAGTGTATACAACAGGGCGAGATGGAGAAGAGAATTCTAGGTAAACAGCAGGCATTCAAAAAATAGGCACAGTATTCCTTTTGGGGCCTGGCAGGGTCTGGACATGCTAAAACACAGAAGAGGAAGCTTCTTAGCAAGCATCTACCAGGATCTTGGCAGAAACCCCACTCCCAGACCCTGCTGACGCTGTACCTCCCTGGTCCATTGTGTTCAGGACCCTGGCCTGCCTGCACCTGTGTTTGCCCTGGAAAATGGGCTTGGGGCAGGAATGTATTTACTTATCCAGAAGACATGAGAGTAGGAGAGAGGCTAGATTGGCACGTTCAGAGTTGGAAAATGGTTTTCTCCTGTAACGGCTTTGCTGGGCTGGGGAGGCACCAGTCAGGCCTGTGGCCAAAGCGGAAATGACACACTGGACCGTAAAGGGAGCACAGAACGTTCCTCCCTCACGTGTGGGGCAGGAAGCACATTGGCCTTTCCCTGCACCGAGGTGCACCTGGGGGAGCTCGGGCCTGTGCCGTGCTGACCCCACAGATGCCTGGCGGCTCTGAGACTTCCCCGGAAATCCTTAGCTGGCAAAAGAGGAAGAGCCTGGGTGACAGATCCCAGTGCTGGCTGTAAACCCTGTACACAGACGAGTCACCTTCCTCCTCCGAGTGCACAGGGCAAGGAGGGTGGGCTGGCTCGGTGGTTCTCAGCCAAGGGTGCACGTTAGAACCAACGCCTGCACGTTAGACCTACGGATGCTCACACCCTACTCTAGGGAGTTAAGTGGGTGTCTCCAAGGGCAGGACCCAGTACTGCTTTGTTTTGATTTTAAGTTCCGTGGCTGATTCTAATGTGTGGCCAGGCAGTGCTCCTGGACTAGGCCATTTCTAGGTCCCTTCCATTAGACTTGTCCTAGGGAAACAGCTTGTCAGGAAGTGTGCATGTTTCTCTTACCTTCTGTTCTCAGAACACCCACCATTGTGTAGCTGAGTCTCACTTACGTCTTTTTTTCTTTTAAGATTTATTTATTTACTTTTTAGAGAGAGAGAGCATGAGCAGGAGGGGGAAAGGGAGAAGGAGGGATAATCTCGAGCAGACTCTGCACTGAGCGTGGAGCCCATCACGGGGCTCCATCTCATGACCCTGAGATCATGACCTGAGCCGAAACCAAGAGTCAGATGCTTAACCGACTGCGCCACCCAGGTGCCCCTCACTTATGTCTTATTTATGGTTTTATCCTGACAAACCTATAGATGCTTTCCCACCAGGCTTAGGGCAGGAGACAAGGCTGCTTTGCTTGGGAATTGGTTTTGCTCAATAAATATTTCCTGAGTACCTACTGTGTGAGAGGCCCAGTGCCAGGAGCTAAGGATACTCAACAATAGGGGATGGCATGGCCCAGGGGGAAGTCAGATCCCCACCTGATGATTTGATGTTAGCTGCCCTGGGAGCACAGAGAAAGGGATTTACTTCACTTGGTTGGAGTTGGGAAGAGGCTTCTCGAACAGCAGGCCTGGAAGGCCACGTAGGAAGTAGCCAGGTGCACAAGGAGGGAGAAAGTTCTGAGTAACAGGAAATCACAAACACAGAGCTTTGCAATCTTTCCTTTCTTTGCTCCAGTAGCAGGAGGACTTTTCTTTAGTTAAACCGGCTCTTCCAACACTTGCCAATTTCTTCCTATTTCATCTTACACGTTCTGTAGCAGGTAAAGGAATAGAGCTTGGCAAGACTTTGGATCTTAGGTGGAGGGTGCTGGAATAGTTCCTCTGATAGACCCTCACACTAGTACCAGAGACCCAGGAGGGAGAGGTGGGTCCCTTGGCAGCAAGCAGTGACTCGGGCACCTCACGGGAGGCTCCCTTGATGATTTGCCCTTCTCCACCGGTGTCATATCCCTGCCCCAGGCTCCCCAGGGGAATGGATCACATTCCTTTTGTACGTACTTTGGGATGGGACTTCAGGGGTTCTTGAACCAGAGTTTATTCCTCTATGTCAAGGAGACTGTCGATTCAGTTTGACAGCCCCAGCCTGAAGGAGCCATCCACCCATCCTATTAAACAGTGCTGGGCGCTGGCGAGCGTTTGCCTGTGCCTTCCAGCAGGGGGATGGGCCGTCACTCCTCTAACGTGAGCGCAAGGCAGGCTGGGAACTGTGCCCCCGGAGCCTGGGGGGGCCCTGGCGGAGGAGGCGCCCCGAGTGAGCCTGCACCTGAGAAAGGTAGGGGGGGCCTCCCCTGGGAAAGAGGAGCAAAAGGCCCAGAGTGGTCCATAGTCCGGTGAACTGGAATGGGTGGCAAAGAGTCTTGAGAGATGGGGATGGAAGAGAGAGTTGAGAGCAGATTATTGAGGTCTTTCCGAGCCAGGGGAGACACAGCCAGGTGTATGGTCTAGAAAGATCACTTATAATAGCCTCCAGCCGACTGAAGAGGAGAAAAGCCCGTCTTTCCTTTTTATAATTGTTAATAACAGTTGAAAGACAGCAATGTGTGTGGCTGTGTATTGAGCCCGCGCTTTGTGCCAGGTACTGCAACAGCTGCTTTCCATTCACCCGCACACAATCCTGCAAATAGGTGCAATTAGCCCCCATTTTACAGGTAACGAAACTGAGGCTCAGGGAGATTGCGGAACTTGCCTAGAGATATTCATTCCATTAGGTGCTTCTGGAAAGCCCACAGGGCCAGGCACTGCCCTGGGCCCTGGGGATTCAACAGCGAACAAGACAGATCCGCCCCTGGGTTCAGAGCTGACAGCTGATCTAGGAGGATGAGCCATTAATCAAGAGGAATTACAAGGGACTGGGATAAGTGTGTTGCTAGGAACTGGTTGCTATGGGAACACAGGGCTGGGAACCTAACCTGGTGTTGAGAGATTAGGGAAGGCTTCCCGGAAGAAGTGATGTTTAAACTAAAATCTGCAGGAGGAAGAGGAATTGGCCCTTTTGTCTCTCTGAAGGAGCAGCTTCGTACCCTAACTGCCCTACCCTGTCAGGAGTCTGCCTGAATCCTGTGATTGCTCTACACCACTCTGCCAAGGGCCTTCAGGCATCCTATAAGCTCCCAAAGAATGTTGCACCTCGTTTCT
Organism: Neomonachus schauinslandi; assembly: GCF_002201575.2. Taxonomy (NCBI): domain Eukaryota; kingdom Metazoa; phylum Chordata; class Mammalia; order Carnivora; family Phocidae; genus Neomonachus; species Neomonachus schauinslandi. The sequence goes on along the minus strand of NC_058413.1, from coordinate 72,678,809 downwards.
TCCTTAGTCCTCCTGTTACCTGCAGAGGTACCTGAGAACCCCCCTTTCAGTTCCCCAGGCTGGGCACTGGCCCAGGCCCGACCATGAGTCCTGCAGCCCCGCTGTGCAGACAGCAGACCCGGCAGTGCCCCACCTCCAGGCTGTGCAGGACCAGCCAGCTGCCTGCACCGTGCCTCGCTTCCTTGGCATCTGAGTAGAAATGCAGCCCATGGCCATTCAGAAGAGTTCATCTTTCCAGCAAGGGCGGCTCTTGCTTATGGTAGGAAGATTCCAGAAGGAATTCCACAAGGAGGAATTTCAGGTCATCCAGTCTCTGCACACTTGCACAAGGAAATCACAGATTTACAAATGCCCATTCCAGTCTATACCTGCTATGTGAATGGGCTGGAAGGACCAGGCTCCTCCACCAACATGCCAGCTCCCAGGCTCAAATATACTGCTTCAATCCCCGGTCCGACTCCAGCTTCTGCTTACACACCCCTGGGATGGGGCGCTCACTACCTCAGTGAGCAGCTCAGTGGATCTTTGAAGAAATTTCATTAATTTTAGCTGATATTTCTTGAGCGATCACCAAGTGTTAGAAACTGCTAAGCTCCCTACATGTATGGTCTCACTGAAACCTCATTCTGCTGCAGGAGGTGAGCACAGCACTATTACAGTATACTTATTTCATAAGTACGGTAACTGAGGGTGACAGAAACTAAGGAACTTAACTCCCAGATCACACGGCTGTTACTGGCAGACCTAAATTTTGACTCCAGAGTCCATGAATGCATCCATCATACCAACACAGCCTCAATTCTGTTTACCAGAACCTGCCACTGATCGTCATTCCATGGCCCGGTGGCGCGCATATTCCATTCTCCAGGATGAGAAGTTCTGCAGCAGAGGCGGGTCCCCTGTGTGGTATAAGTGGTGTTAGTGGTGTTGGAGGAGAGGAGGGGCTGGCCTCCAGGGATGCTAGGAGCATCCGCAGTGCCCCCTGCGCCCCAAAGGCTTGCAGAACCGGAACTGCCAAAGTTCTAACGTGTGGCCCTGGGACCAGCAGCAGCGTTACCTAGAAACGTGTCAGAAATGCCAACTCGGAGGCTTCACCCCGAACCTACTGAAGGAGAAACGGGAGGGGGCCCAGCCACTTCATTTCAAGGAGCCCTCCAGTGACTCTAACATAGCCCCATGTTGAGAACGACCGCATTATACGCTGGGCGAAGTGGAGGGCAGTGGAATTCCTCCCCAACCCCAAAGCACCACTAGAAATGAGAAAGTTTGAGGGATGCCAGAAAAATTCTTTCCCCCCTAATAGCGCATTGACAGGGCTATCACAGGCACCTCAAACACTCCTCTCTCACCCAGCAGCCCTTCATTGCTTTGGCTTTAGGCTTTGTTAAGTGCCCCCTTTGAAGGGCTACGAGCTTCAGCTGCTGACCCCTTCATGTGATTCACTCAGTAGTTGCCATCTTGGCTGCACACTGGGGACTTAAAAATCACAGAGGTCTTGAACCCTCCTCCCCCTGCTCCCACTGCCCCCCAAGGATTCTGAATTCATTAGTCTGGGGTAGGATTTTTTTTTAAGATTTTCTTTACTTATTTGAGAGCAAGAGAGAGGGAGAGAGAAAGCACAAGCAGGGGGAGCGGCAGGCAGAGGGAGAGGGAGAAGCCGGCTCCCCACTGAGCAGGGAGCCCCACTCTGAAGACCCTGAGATCATGACTGGACCCGAAGGCAGATGCTTAACCGACTGAGCCACCCAGGAGGCCGCTGGGTTAGGAGGTTTAAAAGCTTCCCCAGATGATCTAATGTTCAAACGAGGATGTCAGGATTCAATCAGGAGTCTCAGCTATGGTGGGAATGGGTAGATGAGGTCAAGTGACCCACCTTGGTCCAGTCCGCTGTGGCCGGGGAGACTGAAAGCCCTCTCGGGGGGGAGGGCTCTGAGGAAGATTGCCTGCGGCACCTCAAGCACCAAATTAACAATGGCCTTGCACACAGAGCGAGTGACCCGAGCTGGTGCCCTGTACATGTTAGTCCCTTCGCTTTCCTGCCTAAGTGCTCAGAGAATGAAAGAGACTGGATTGAATTCTCATGGCCTGGAATCCCAGCTTTGTCTGGGTGAGAAATCAGGCAAGGGAGCTCCTCCTGTGATCTTTGGAATTGTTCCTGGCTGTCAAGTTCTCACACCCACATGGTTTTGGGGTTTGTTTTTTTATTGGATCATTGACAGCTGAACGGTGATGGTCCCTAATTACAAATGAGGAAATGGCAGGTCAGAGAGGTAAAGGGCGGCGCAGAGTGGCCCAGCCAGGGTGTGGTGCCGTCCACACAGCACCGGGGTGTCTTGGTTACACAGAGCGTATCCTGGCCCGTGCCCTGCCCTCCTCTGCCACCCTCAGCTCCGGCAGCCAGGTGTGCTTCCCGGCATCTGAGAAAAAGGCAGCTACCCTCTTAGAAAGCCTGTGGAGCTTCTGTCCTGTGGTCCAAGAAGGAGCAGGAGGGACACCAGGATACCTGGTGAGTGTGACGGCCCAGAAGGCGCAAGTGTGTTTCAAGTAGGAGAGGTGGGCCGCAGTGTCCAGGAGGAGAAGTTCATTAGCTGAGAATGAAGAGGAATTTGGAGGTCTAAAGAGACTGGAGGGACCTGGTCAGAGTAATGGTGGAAAAGGGAGTAAATTTACATGAAAAAAACCATTGAGAGATTGGCAATACGGAGGGCCCTCTTGAATGTGATGTTCATGAATGTACACTGGAAACTCTGTGCTTTGTTGTGGGAGTGTCTGCTGTGGGACGGTCTCCAGTGGTGTTGACTGCTCAGGTTTGAGCAGAGAGGAAGTAGAGCGTTGTTGACCCAGGTCTGGGCAGACATGATGAAAACAGAGGCCAATGGAGTTTAAAGAATTGGCAAGAGTGCTTGGAACATGACGGGCCGTGGAAGCCAGGCTGGCTGGGGAGGATGAGGATTATGGATGGGGAGAAGTGGCGGGAGTCAGAGGCGGAGGACTGATGAGGCCGGTGGGAGCAGTTGAACAGTAAACAGGAATGAGAGAAGGCTGTGGTCAGAAAGGCTGCTTCACTGGAGGCTGAGGGAGAATGTTCTGGTAGGCAAGGGTGCTGGATGGGTTGTCCAGGGGGGTCCTGGAGGTACTTACAAAGATGCCATACCCCCTAGTAGAGTTGCTAACATGTTTGAAGAATGAAGAAGAAAGACTGGGGTGGGGGGCCCCTGGGTGGCTCAGTCTATTAAGTGGCTACCTTTGGGGCTCAGGTCACCACCTCAGGATCCTGGGATTGAGCCCCACATCAGTCAGCAGGGCGTATGCTTCTCCCTCTTCCTCGTTCTCTGTGATCTCTTTTGCTCTCTCAAATAAATAAAATCTTAAAAAAAAAAAAAAGACATGGCTAGCAGCTCCGGATCTGGCAAGCCCAGGTAAGGGGGACTGTTGCTTCTAGTAACATGGGTCTTAAAGTCTCTACCAGCACTGAGCCTTGTGCTATTTGGGGAGACATAAAAGAGGTGTAGATCTCCACCTCTATGCTCAGCATTTTATCAGAGGCAGCTGTGGGGCACTGAAAGCACCTTGGGTTCCAGCCTGAGCTCTGATTTTCTACTTGGCGAGAACTTGTCCTCTGTGTTATGCCTCCAGGCCTCCGTGTCCTTGTCCTAAAGTAATGATCAAATAAGCAAGTGAAGCAAAAAGCATAGTTCTTTAACTCAAGCCTCCTGCCGGCCTCCCAGGTGGAGACAGTGCTTGTAAAGTGCTTTAATTGTGCACACGTGAATTACTAACAATTTCAAATGCAAAAAACCTGCAGCTCAGACCCAATCTTGGCATGCATTTTATTTATTTTTAGGATCACGCTATATTTTATTTTTTAAGTAATTCACAAACTTGCTAAAATAGTCCCAACTCTTCAGAAGGGTATAAAGTGAAATGTAAGACTTTCTTCCACCCAGACACCCACTCCTTCCCCAAAGATCACCACAGCCCTGGTCTTTAGAGAATCGTCCAGGAGGTTTTCTGCGCATATACAATGAGTGTGTGTGTGTGTGCATATAATTACTTAAATGGAAGTATTCTCTATGTACTGTTCAGCCTTGTGCTTTTTCATGATTTTTGAGTATTTTAATATCAGTACATATAGATGTATTGCATTTTTTAAATGTCTCTGTAGTATTAGAATGTGAATATTCATATTTGGTCTCCTCTGCCTGGTTCCTGACGCAGAGCCCCTAAAATCCTAGTAATTTCCTGGGTGATAGGAGTGATGGGGGCCTCTCCTGTTATAATATTTGGTCTTACTCCCAGGTTCCTGATACAGAAACTTCCTAAGACCCTTGGAATCTCCAGAGTGCTAAATCTTTTTGTTTGCCAACGAGGTGACTCTTGAAGAGGAAGGCTGGTTGGCAGAGGAACTAACCGTGTGATTAGAGGGTTAACTGTCAGCCCTAACCTCCCTCCCCTCCCTCAGCCTCTGGGGATAGGATTGGGTCAGTCACCAGTTCTTCCCAAGTCAGGGAATCTCCCCCCAAACCCGAACTGAGGAAGTTTGGAGAGCTTCTGGATTGGTGAACACAGCAAGGTGCTAGGAGGCTGGTACACCCAGAGAGAGCATGGAGGCTCCACACTCAGGCCCACATACCTGCCTATGCATCTCTTCCATGTCACTCTCTCCAAGTGGTGTCCTTTATATATGTTTTAAAAGATTTTATTTCAGAGAGAGGGAGCGCGTGCATGCGTGCGTGCACGCGCTCAAGTATGGGGGGGGGGCAGAGGGAGAAGCAGGGAGCCCAGTGTGGAACTCGGATCCCAGGACCCCAGGATCATGACCCGAGCCCAAGGCAGACGCTTAACCGACTAAGCCACCCAGGCGCCCCAGTTGTGTCCTTTATAATAAACAGATAACAGTGAGTAAAGTGCTTCCTAAATTCTGAACCTGAGAAGGGGGTGGTGGAAACCTCGGATTTCTAGCCAGTTGGTCAGAGTACTGGGGCCGTGGACTTGTGGTCGGTGTCCGGAGCGGGGCCGTCTTGTAAGACTGACCCTTAACTGGGGCGTGGGCCCTAACTCCAGGTAGCTGGTGTCAGAAATGTCATGAGTAGCGAAAGGGCCTGTTTTCCTTTACTGGTCCCTTACCAGTGAGCACCTAGGATGTCTCCGGTCTTTTGCTGCTACAGTCACCCAAACTGCGTCAGTGACAAAACCTACATCTATGTGCCCTTTATCACTTGTAGGATCAGTTCATAAAAGTGGAGTTTCTGGATCGAGGGATGGGCTAATAAGTTTTATAGATTGTACCGTATTGCCCTCCAAGAAGGTTACACCCATTTACAATCCCCACAGTAATGTTTGAGTGTGACTTCTGCGTACTTCTGACAACATAACGTTATCAAACTTCATCTTTCCCAGCTGATAGCGGCCCGGTCATTCAGCTTTCCCAGCCTGGGTTTCGCCGGGCAGTGGTAATTGCCTAGGCCGCTAGTACCGGGCAGGCGGTTGCCGACAGCACGGTGGCTAGCGCTATTTTGCAGGGACAAATCTGTCTATTTTCTGGTTGGGGTACAACGACAGGAAACCGATGAAGGGGAGCAGTCTGCGAGCCTCAGCCTAAACCTGCCTCTGTCCATGTTGTTTGGGTTTGGCTGACATCTGGTGACTCCCCAAGGCCATTATCTAGCAAGATCACCAGGGAGGTCCCTCGGGGACGAGCTGAGCTTTGGTCCCTAAGTAATCGGGCACTGAGAGAGGGAATTACTACCTGATTTGACAGGAGGATAGATAGCCTGTAAACTGTGTACAGAGGTCAGTCTTCAACACTGTTCATGGCGTCTAAAGCCAAAAGCCCCGATGTTTGGAGTTGGCTCCGCTGGCCTCCTACATGGAACTGTTTCCAAAATTCCAGGCTTGCTCGTTTCAAGAGTGACAGATGTTAGCGACATGGATGTTTCAGTTGCAGCTTAAAGCTGCTGTTTCTCCTCTGAGCTTTTTAACCCTCAACAGATCTGGGGCTGGGAAGGGGGTCTCACCAGCACCTCCGTCAGTTCCACAACAGATCCCCCTGTCCCTGATCTCTCCAAAGGGGCAGCGGTTGGACAGGCAGAGCACGCATGTCTTTATTTGCTGGTTGGTACCAGGATATTGTGCGCGCCCACGAAGTGCCAGGCACTGTGCTGGGCTCTGGGGCTTCTGAGCTGGATGACAGGTAACAGTTCCAGGGCAGACCTACCATGCACACATGGCCTTCCTGCTGCTACCCCCACAACCCCAGTGCAGGGCTTCAGGCTGCCCCCCACTGTTTGGGCTCCAGCCGTGGGTTCTCCGGAAGGTTCATAGGACTGGCCCAGGTGGTGGGCTCTGGGCCGCACAAGCGATGTGTGTAAAGGATAAATCTGCTGCCAGATGGCCCTTCCAGAAGCCCAGTTCAGATCCTGCTGAGCCTCTGTTTGAATACCAGCCCTGGGTCCGCCCTGCCCAAGGGCTAACTCCCACACAGAGTCTCCAGCTCGTCGCAGATCCCTCAGGCTATTACCTGCGCTTCTTACTCAGGTTGGGGAGCTGAGGATCCCGAGTCCTGCCACCCTGGGTGGGCTTATGGTTCTCCCAGCCCAGCTTGCACTTTCTCTCTTTCCCACGCTTTTATAAAATTGTATTCTGCAAGCTTCCATTTCAACGAGTGTCTTCTCCCTTCCCCAGCTCCTGCAAGCTTCCTGGCTCATTACCGGGACCGTGAAAAGTACACAGGATTTCATTCTTGGCTCAGCCACCTACTGTGACATGGCGCAAATCCCCTAACCTCAGTGAACTTGCATTTGCTCCTCTGTAAAATGGGGATAATAATAATGATACTGTTCCCCAAGCCAGTGCCCTGGGGCAGAGCAAGCGATGGTGGGTGGGGGTGGCATTCAGTGACTGGGGGAGGGGGTGCGGTGGGATTGCTGACTGTGGAGATGAGCTAGGAATCCAGAGGGGTCAGGGAAGGGTAGGTTTGGTCCTCCTTCAGCTCTGCCCCTGCACCCCACTCCTGGATGCCTCAGAAATCCACTCCTGTATCCCTTGGAGTTTTCTCTTTCCTCTTTGACATTTCTAAGTCTCAGGGTGACCAGCTGTCCTGGTTTGCTTTTAGCCCTGAAACTCCCCAATCCTGGGAAAATTCTCAGAGCTTGGCACACCGGGAAGGTTGGTCACCCTCGAGGCCAGTGGCATAGGCCTGAGCCGAGGAAGGCAAGCATGGGGGCCTACGTGCTGTGCCCTGCTGGGCCTCACACGTGTCCTGTCCCCTCAGCCTCGCAGCCTTCCTCCGGAGGCTTTCCCATCCTCTGTTCTGGAAGGTGAGGGTATTTCTCCACGCCTCACAGTGAGGAGGCCCTGGGGTTGAACCACATGGATCCTGCTCACGCCAGGTGTTCCGGTTAAGGTGTCCCCTCCATGACCCCTGAAACCCAGAGGCTGCTTCAGCCACCTGTCTCACCATTAGTTGATACCCTTGTTCATCGAAACTGTGCTGTGAATAGTATTGACCTTTCTTGTGATTTCAGAAATCTATCCATCTTAAATCATCAATTTTTTGAAGCTGCCAAATACAACCTCAGTAATTTATGTGTCAGAAAAAGCATAAGGAACCACTCGTTCTGAGTATTCTGTTCAAGCCCATTGCTCTGTAGCTGACTTCACCTGCTGGTGTTTTCCCTCCGATTAGTTCTAAGTGGGTCTCCCCAGTGCCAGGAAGTCAGGCTTTCAGGAAGCCCCTGGGTTCGTGTTCCAGTGACTTCCCTGCTAAAATCTTTAGTTCTGTGACACCTTCCTTAAAGGAGGCATCTGCATCTATTTGGGAAATGGGTAGAATTTAGTACTTCTCTGTTTTTCATGTAGAATGCAAGTGAGGATGTAAAGCAAGGTCAACTTTAAAACTATTTTTTTAAACTTTGCCCACCAGCTTGCTTGGTCCAATCAGAACTTTAAAAATATTTAAAAATATATATTTTTAAAAATACATTTTATTAGGGCGCCTGGGTGGCTCAGTTGTTAAGCGTCTGCCTTCAGCTCAGGTCATGATCCCAGGGTCCTGGGATCGAACCCTGCATTGGGCTCCCTGCTCCGCGGGAAGCCTGCTTCTCCCTCTCCCGCTCCACCTGCTTGTGTTCCCTCTCTCACTATCTCTCTCTCTGTCAAATAAATTAAATCTTTAAAAAAATACATTTTATTTTTTATTTCAATAACTGAAATTCAAAATTATATAAATGTATAATTTGGAAAATAAAATTCCATTGCCATCCAGTCTCTAAGGGGCAATCCCTTAGATTTTTCTATAGTTCATATGTACATATTTATACAAATATAAATGTATGCTTTAGAAATTTATTTTTTAACTTAGTGGCATGTTGTAGGTATTCTTCCTTGTCTATACAAAACTCATGCTGCTTAATGGCTGCCTGGCATCCATTTTACAAGTAAAATCTCATTTATTGAACCAACCTCCCTGAATAGAACATTTGAGCCAGGTCTGAGTATTGGTGTAGGTACTAGCTTTCTCTAACTTGTTCTGAATGATTTTAGCGTGAGGCGCAGAGGTGGTTACTCATTAATTCAACTTCTTAAACAGGTGACAAGCAGTTTGCCTTTAAGTTCTTGGAACTGTTAATTTTCCAACTTTGCTATAGACCATTTATTACTAATTATATGTGGTAGATAAATGGAACTCTTTGTTCCAAAAACCTAGTTAAATGCCTGGTTAGTTTGATTAGTAGGAGGGTTTTGTTTTATTTATTTATTTATTATTTATTTATTTATTTATTTATTTATTTAAGAGAACAGGGGAGGGGGCAGAGAGGGAGGGAAACAAGCAGACTCCCCGCTGATCAGGGTACCCACTGTGGGGCTCAATCCCAGAACTCTGAGATCATGACCTGAGCTGAAACCTAGAGTCTGATGCTTAACTGACTGAGCCACCCAGGCGCCCCTGATTAGGAGGAGGTTTTTATGGTCAAGAGAAAATAAAGAAACCAACAGTCTAGTTGGCCAGTTTCTAGGTGTATCAGCACCTCAGAAACTTGGGCTTGTTATTTTTGTTTGCTTTTCAGTTTTGTTGTTTCTTCGTCCAGAGTGCTTAAAAGGCTTAAAATGAAGGTCCCTAAGGGTATTGAAAGTGCTGGTAGTATCCTAGGAAACTAGTCTACCAGTAACGTTGACCAACATGTTTAACACAGTGTATATGAAATATACATATGTTGTGATACAGATTTGTCATGAGCTCTAAATGTGGTTCTCTGAATCTTACTGTAATCACTATTCCAACTGCTCCTATTTGGGGTCAGAGAAATCTGAAAACATAGATAAACAGATGATGGCCACAAAGTGAAGTGGAAAAAAGTTTTTGTACGTTTGTTTGTTTTATGGGAGTGTAACTGACATACAATGTTACATTAGTTCAGGTATACAATATAGTGATTTGACAGGTCTTTGTTATGCTGTGCTCATCACAAGTGTAGCTCCCATCTGTCACCATACAACACTACTGCAGTACCATTGACTGTATTCCCTGTGCTATCCCTTTCGTCCCATGACTTCTTCCATGACTACAAGCTTGTACCTCCCACTCCCCTTCACCCATTTTGCCCATCTCCCAACCCCTACCCCTCTGGCAGCCATCAATTTCTTCTCTGTATTTATGGGTTTGTTTCTGCTTTTTGTTTGTTCATTTGTTTTTCAAATTTGACATATAGGTGAAATCATATGGTATTTGAATTTCTCTGACTTAATTCACTTAGCATCATACTCTCTAGATCCATCCATATTGTTGCAAATGGCAAGATCTCATTCTTTTTTATGACTAATACATTCCAGTGTGTGTGTGTACACCCTGCCACTTCTTTATCCATTCATTTATTGAAGAACATGTGGGTTGCTTCTATATCTTGGCTCTTGTAAAAACTGCTGCAATAAACATAGAAGTGAAAATACCTTTTCAAGTTAGTGTTTTTGTTTTCTTTAGGTAACTACCCAGCAATGGAATTACTGGAACATATGGTATTTCTATTTTCAGGTGTTTCTTTTTTTTGTTTTTGTTTTTTTGTTTTTTTGTTTTGAGGCCCCTCCATACTGTTTTCCACAGTGGTAACACCCATTTACATTCCCACCAACAGTGCATGAGGGTTCCTTTTTTGCCACATCCTCACCAACACTTGTTATTTCTTATTTTTTTTATTTTCACCACTCTGACATGTGTGAGGTGATACCTCATTATGGTTTTGATATGCATTTCCCTGATGATTAGTGATGTTGAGCATCTTCTCATGTGTCTGTTGGCCATCTGTATGTCTTCTTTGGAAAAATGGTGATTCAGATATCTGCTATCCATTTTTTTAATGGTTTTGGTAGTGAGTTCTGTAAGTTCCTTATATATTTTTGGATATCAACCTCTTATTAGATATGTCATTTAAAAATATTTTCAATATGTTGCCTTTTTGTCTTGTTAATGGTTTCCTTTGTTGGTGGTTTCCTTTGTATTTTGGTGTAATCCCAATTCTTTATTTCTGCTTTTGTTTACCTTGACTGAGGAGACATATCTAGAAAAATGTTGCTAAGGCTAATGTCAAAGAGATTACTGCCTGTTTTCTTTTAGGAGTATTATGGTTTCAGGTCTCACAGGTTTTTAATCCATTTCAGCTAAATTTTGTGGATGGTGTAAGAAAGTGGTCCTGTTTCATTGTTTTGCATGAGGCTGTCCAGTTTTCCCAACACCATTTATTGAAGAGACTGTCTTTTCCCCAGTGTATAATGTTGCCTCCTTTGTCATGGGTTAATTGACCATATAACCGTGGGTTTATTTCTGGTCTTTATATTCTGTTCCATTGATCTGTGTTTGTTTTTGTGTCCATGTCATACTGTTTTGTTTTGTTTTTTTAAGATTTATTTATTTGTCAGAGAACGAGCAAGATCACACACAAGCAGAGGGAGAAGCAGGCTCCCCACTGAGCAAGGAGCCTGTCAGAGGACTCAATCTCAGGATCCTGGGAACATGACCCGAGCTGAAGGCAGTTGCTTAGCCAACTGAACCACCCAGACACCCCGATATCATACTGTTCTAATTACTGTAGTTTTGTAGTATATCTTGAAATCTGGGGTTGTGATACCTTCCACTTTGTTCTTCTTTCTAGAGAGTGCTTTGGCTATTCAGGGTCTTTTGTAGTTCCATATAATCTTAGGATTATTTATGTTCTAGTTCTGTGAAAAATGCTGTTGGCATTTTGATAGGGCTTGCATTGAATCTGTAGATTGCTTTGGGTAATATGACCATTTTAATGCTATTAATTCTTCCCATCCATGGTATATCTTTCCATTTGTTTGTGTTGTCCTCAATTGCTTTCATCAATGTCTGATAGTTTTCAAAGTATAGCCCTTTCACCTCCTTGGTTAAATTTATTCGTAGGTAGGGCGCCTGGGTGGCTCAGTTGGTTAAGCAACTGCCTTCGGCTCAGGTCATGATCCTGGAGTCCCGGGATCGAGTCCCGCATCGGGCTCCCTGCTCGGCAGGGAGTCTGCTTCTCCCTCTGACCCTCCTCCCTCTCATGCTCTCTGTCTCTCATTCTCTCTGTCTCAAATAAATAAATAAAATCTTTAAAAAAAAATTATTCGTAGGTATTTTATTCTTATTGGTGCTGCTGTAAATGGAATTGTTTTCATAATTTCTCATTCTACTTCGTTATTAGTGTATAGAAATGCAACAGATTTTTGTATATTAATTTCGTATTCTGCAACTTTACTGCATTCATTTATTCAAATAGTTTTTTGGTGGGGTCTTTAGGATTTTCTATATATAGCATCATGTCATCTGCAAAGAGGGACCATTTTACTTCTTCCTTACTGCTATGGATCCTTTTAATTCTTTGTCTTGTGTGCTTGCAGTAACTAGGATTTCTAGTACTGTGCTGAATCAGAGTGGTGAGAGTGGACATCCTTGGTTTGTTCCTGATCTTAGAGGAAACACTTTCAGTTTTTCACCATTATGCAAGCTGTGTATTTTATGTGTGGCCTTTATTATGTTGAGGTATGTTCCCTCTAGCCCCACTTTGTTGAGGTTTTCATCATGAACAGATGTTGTACTTTATCTAATGCTTTTCCTGCATCTATTGAGAGAATCATATGGTTTTTATCCTTCCTCTTGTTAATGTGATGTGTCACCTTGAATGATTTGCAGATATTAAATCACCCTTGCATCCTTGGATTAATCCCATTTGATTGTGGTGAATGACTTTTTTGCTGTATAGTTGAATTCTGTTTGCTAATATTTTGTTGAGGATTTTTGCATCTATGTTCATCAGAGATACTGGCCTGTAGTTCTCTCTCTCTCTCTCTTTTTTATTTCTTTTTTGTAGTGTCTTTGGTTTTGGTAGCAGGGTAATACTGGCCTCATAGAATGAATTTAGAAGTTTTCCTTCCTCTTTTATTTTTGGAATAGTTTGAGAAGAATATGTATTAAATCTTCTTTAAATGTGTTGGAGAATTGACATGTGAAGCCATCTGGTTGTGGACTTTTTGTTTGTTGGGAGTTTTTTGATTGCCAACTCAATTTTATTACTAGTAATTGGTCAGTTCAGATTTTCCATTTCTTCCTGATTTATTTGTGGAAGAGAATAGGTTCCCAGGAATTTATCCATTTCTTCTAGGTTGTCCTATTTGTTGGCATGTAAATTTTCATAATCTCTTATAATTCTTTGCATTTCTGTGGTGTTGGTTGTTATTGCTACTTCATTTCTGATTTGATAGAGTCCTCTTGTTTTTTTGTTTTGCTTTTTTTTCCCCTTTTTTTTTTCCTTAACGAGTCTGGCTAAAGGTTTATTAATTTGGTTTATTGTTTCAAAGTATCAGCTCTTGGTTTCATTTATATTTTCTACTGTTTTTTTCAGTGTCTATTTCTGCTCTAGTCCTTATTTTTTTCCTTCTACTAGCTTTGGGCTTTGTTCTTTTTCTAATTCCTTTTATATATATGGTTAGATTGTTTATTTGAGATTTTTTTTTGTTTCTTGAGGTGGGCCTATATTGCTGTAGACTTCCCACTTAGAACTGCTTTGGCTGTGTCCCAAATTTTGGATTGTTGTGTTTTCATTTTTATTGGTTTCTGTTTTTTTATTTCCTCTTTGATTTCTTCACTGGGGTCTTTCATCTCCCTGATTCAGTTTATTCCTAGATATTTTATTCTTTTTAGTGCAGTTGTAAATGGAATGTGTTCTTAATTTCTGTTTGTGCTGCTTCATTATACTATGTAGAAATACAACCGATTTCTATATATTATGTATTCTGCAACTTTACGGAATTCATTTATTATTTCTAATATTTTGGTGGTGTCTTTAGGGAAAAACACAGGGCTTTGAATCAGACAGAACTGCATTTAAGTCCCATCTTTTCCATTTCCTAGTTACATGGGCATGTTGCTGACTTATGTAAAACATTAGGGAATGATTGGAAGTACAATAAGTATATATTTTAATAACTGGCACATAAAGTCTTGACTAAATTATAGTTTTCTTTCTTATATGTGTGTTACCTTTTACAAGACCAGTGCTCTAACCCCTGAGCTATAGGGCCTGTGTGTTACCTTTTAGATGTGCTAATTTTTCAGACCACTTCAGCAGCAACCTTTCTATCAGGAAATCTCACCCTTCTTGTTATAAATATTTTGTCATTGAGTTATTCATTCACTCAACAAACACCTATTGACCAATCAGTATGTGTCAGGGATTGCGTTAGGGACACGGAGATGAAGAAACTACATAACTCCTGCCTCTAAGGGCTGACCTGGAATTTGACCTCTGTTTTCTTCCTGAGAAAAAGAGTAAATGTGGCAAAATGTTCCTAACTAGTAAATTAAGAAGAGGGTACATATTAATTGTACTGGCCTTTCAAAACCTTTCTCTGAATTTAACATGTTTTAAAATAGAGTTGGGAGAAAATGTATTTCTGTTACTTGGCAATTGTAACTCTTGAAAACCATTACCACATTCCAATTTTTCAGCATGAGGTTTATCAGATGGTTTCTAGTCACCTAGCCAAGAGCCTTAGGAGAGGAACACTAATGGAACGTGCTGGGGATGAGAGAGGACAGTGGGAAACGCCTGGAAAAGTAGCAGGTGTGGTTACCTGGAGCCACACAGCAGGGGCTTGGGGCAACTGGGCACTCAGAGATTGAGGGGGGGCCAAACAGGAAGTGGAGGTGGAAACCAGGGGCCGGGCTCCAAGCTTCAGTCCTGCCATGTTCGTTATCCAGTCTCCAGCCAAGTCTGAGCAGTCCTCTCAGGGTGTGGGGGCATTTGTCCCATTCTGTGCTCTCCACCACCAACCACTGACTACTGAATTCAAGCTTGGAGGTTAAATATGTAAGCTTTGGAGCCGGCAGCCCTGTGTGACTCTCTGCCTTGCAGAATGAACTTTGACAAGCTAGTAGTCCTGTCGACAATGAGGCTTGCTCTGTGCTTGACGGAATTGCAGGAGGTTGTGTGTGAGACCTTCCTTCCTGAGCCGACGTGTGTAAAGCGGTTGGCGCGGGGCCTGGGCGTGGTACCCATGTAGTACCTGTGCAGGTGCCTGTGCGCAGAACCGCAGTCGGCGGCGCTGCTACGCAGCTGCACATGCGCAGAAACCCCTGCTCCGGGCCTCTGCCTCACCCCCGCCCGCATCTAGTCCGGCAGCATGTTTGGTCCGCCCTGCTGCCGAAGACCCAGCCTGAATCAGACCACCGCTCACGCTCTGCGAGGCTACGCCTCCATCTCTTATCTGTGCCCTGTAGCAGCCACCTGACTGCTCGTCCCGCTTCGGCTCTTGTCCCCTCACCCCCAGAATGTTCTCCACAGCACACATTCTCAAGCTTAATGGAGAATGTCACCTCCCGCCTAAGCCCTCCAATGGCTCCCATCAGCCTTGAGTGAAACCCCATCCTTAACCCTCACGGCCGGCGTGCTGCCGGCTCTGCAGCCTCACCCCCCACCCCCTTGCTCACTGCATTCGAGCATGCTGGCCTTCTTTCTGTCCCCCAGACACACCAGCACTCGCCCTCACCTAAGTCTTTGTGCTTGCTCCCTCTGCCCGAGATGCTCTTCCCGCGAGTCTCCACACGCTGCCTGCCTGTCCTTCAGGTCTCCATTCAAATGTCATTTCCTCCATGAAGTCTTCCCTGACCATTCTCTCTAATGTCCCGTGCCATCTCCACCCCCACCGGTCACTAGTGCCCTGTTGTATTGTCTTTAAAGTGCTTGTCGTTATCTAAAATGATCTCCTTTATTTCACCCTGGTATGTCTCCCTTATAGAATGGAGCCTCCAGGGAGGTTCACTGTTTGTCCAGGATACAAGAACCTTGTGTCTTATTCACGGTCTTAGACCATAACAAAATACCACACACCGAGGGGCTTAAGCACCAGACATTTATTTTCTCGAGTTCCAGAGGCTGGAAAGTCCTAGATCAAAGTTCTAGCACAGTTCAGTTTCTGGTGAGTGCTTTCTTCCTGGCTTGTAGACAGCCACCTTCTCTCTGCAACCTCTGAGTATTTTCTCTCATTTTCCCCTTGCATCCCTGTGGAGAGATGAGAGAGTGAGAGCTCTCTGGTGTCTCTTCTTGTAAAGACACTACTCCTTTTGGATCAGGGCCCCATCCTTATGACCTCATTTAACCTCCATTACCTCCTTGGAGGCTGCAACTTCAAATATAGTCATGCTGGAGGTTGGGGCTTCAACATAGGAATTTCAGGGTGGGTGGGGGGACACAAATATTCAGGCTATAACCTTCACCACTGTGTCACCAGTAGCAGAATCTGGAAGACAGCCTGGTATGTAACAGGCCCTCAGTAAGTATCTGCTAAATAAACTAACGAATCATGGCAGCTCATTGGCCTGTAAGTTCCTATGTAAGTTGCCCCCCATCTGGCACTCCGTCCTGCAGGTCAGGGCGTGTCACTCTACATCCCCCAGTCCACCATCAATGCCACGGTGGAGGAAGACATCCTGCTCTCGGTTGAGTACTCCTGCCACGGCGTCCCCACCATCGAGTGGAAGTATACGTCCAACTGGGGAGCGCAGAAGATTGTGGAGTGGCAGCCAGGGACTCAGGCCAACATCTCCCAAAGCCACAAGGACAGACTCTGCACCTTCGACAATGGCTCCATCCAGCTCTTCAGTGTGAGCGTGAGGGATTCCGGCTACTATGTCATCACGGTGACGGAGCGCCTGGGGAGAAGCCAGTTTGGCACCATCGTGCTGCACGTGTCGGGTAAGATGGGGGCCCGGGCACCCCGCCGAACTGCCAGCGTGTGGGGGTGTGCCTTCATGATACTAAAAGAGACCTTTTGTCTGCCCCTTCCCCTACCCGGCCCGTAGAGATCCTCTATGAAGACCTCCACTTTGTTGCTGTCTTCCTTGCTTTTCTTGCTGCGGTGGCCGCACTGTTAATCAGCCTCATGTGGGTGTGTAATAAGTGTGCATATAAATTCCAGAGGAAGAGAAGACACAAACTCAAAGGTAAAACTCTGGGCCCTGCGATCATCCATCATGACTTCATGGCTGGGGTGGTGCCCGTTAGCCTGGTCTCCCCAAGAAACCACCCGTGGCCGATCCACACCTGACGGGCCTGTCTTTTGCTTTGCAGAGAGCACCACTGAGGAGATGGAACTGCAAGATGTTGAGTGTTAGCCAAGGCTGCACCCAGTTACATTCCTACCTCAAGAGGAAAATGTTATTTTTCCAACAAAAGGAGCAAACCTGGCCGATCCACCCTCAGAGCCTCCCGTTGCCCGGCCGGGGCCAGCCATTCCTGAAGGCACTGCGGATGTGAGCAAAATAGACTGGAGTTGAGGACTCTTGCTCCCCACACTCTGGGGCCGAGGCCAGAGCGTGTCCAGACTGAGCGTGCAGCCAGCCCTGGACAGGCTCTCCGTGTCCTTTCCCTCTGCTGTGGGAGCTGCTGGGAGAAGTTCGACGGGCCGCCTGCCGAGCAGAGGTGGAGGCCGCGAGCCTGCTGTGGGGCCCTAATGAGGTGCTCGGAGCAGGGCCAGGCCCTGGGCTGGAAGCTTTAGGGAGGGGAGCTTCACTCGTGCCTGTGGGACCAGCACTGGAAACAGGAATAGGGAGATCACCTTTCTCTTCCTCTCTTATTCCAGCGTTAATCAGATTTTCCCTCCATGGCCCCAACTTAGGCCAGTGTGAGGAACCCACATGTTCATCGCCACTGGGGGCAGCAGCTGGGGTCCAGATGGCTCCCTGACAGGCTGGGTAATGGTACCTGTGTGAAAGCGAGCCTGCATGGGGTACGACCATGCACGGTGATATGACCAGGACGTTAGCTTGGGCTTCAGATCTCTGCACCCCCCTCCCCCTGTCACCAATGCTTTGTCTCAAGTCAGGCCCTCGTGCTCTCCCAAGTGGGCTTAGGAACGCTTGGCCCTCACCTACCTCATAGTCAGGGTATCACGTGAAGCCCACGAATGCATAGAGCTCCCCAAGCAGTTGAAGAAAAGCATGAGGATTCTTCAAGGATCTGGAAAGCAGTAAGTCCTCTACGGAGCGCTACCAAGTGAGAGAACGCTCTGGGGTCTTGGGGCTTTAGGCGAAATGAGGGACTGGATCACAACTGGCCTCGGCTCTCATTCTCTCGGCTTGTTAGTCACCATGTTTACCTGAAGATGTCTCCATCGCATTTTCCATTTGGTAAGCTCTAAAGCAAGCATGAATTTATTTTCCATTCTCCTTTCTCTCTCCAACATTCTTAGCTACAGACCAAAGGCACCACCCCAGTTACAGTGGAGGCCGAGGTCAGGAGCTAAGTCCCCAGCCTCCACCTGCAAATTCACCCATGCAGACATGAAGGAGAGCTAGAACATTCCCTCCTCTTTTCCTTAAGTCCCCAGTGTCTACATCTGTTCTACTTGCCATGTGGCAAATGAGAAGTTGCCTGGAGAAGTTTCTAAGAGGCCTTTCTCTAAATAATCCAAGGTTACAAGGAGAGATCTGGAGCAGTCGGACAGGAGCTCTGTGACCTTCCAAAAGGACTCTAAAGGCACTACTTGATTCAAAAGGCAAGAGAGCAATTGGCCCACACAACTGATTGGTAGCTGGAGCGCCTGCCACAGAGAAGATTCTCAGCCTCGGGCCACTTCCTGTATACGCACGTGTCCTTTCCCCAGGCAGCAGTCGGAGGAGCCAGGCCCCAGTGCCACGAGGAAGCAGGGTGGAAGTACCAGAACAAAGAGAGGGTCAAGGGTCATCTGATCAGTTCTTTCTTTCACACAGAAGGCCCACTGGCAGGAAACGGATTGGATCAGGATGGCTGCTGGAGTCTGTGTGTCCTCCTTTATACTCCCTACTTTCCAGAACTGAACTTCTCAGCTTGTCAGAAGTCAGGCATGGTCATCTTCAGAATAAAAGGTGAAATGGAGGGGCGCCTGGCTGGCTCAGGAGGTAGAGCACACGACTCTTGATCTCGGGGTTGTAAGTTCGAGCCCCATGTTGGGTGTCGAGATTACTTAAAATCTTGAAAAAGGAATGGCAAAGCATACCTAAGGAGAGGCCTCCATGGACAAAACCAAATGTAAAATAAACTGCCCCCCAAAACTCATGAAAAATTAGCCCACCTGGCTTTCCCATTTCTTTATTTTGCACTTTTAAAGCTCCCTCCATCCTGAACATTCTTGTGGAAAGTGTTCATTCCAGAGCCTGAAGTTTTTTTTTTTTTTTTTTTTGGTCTATTTTCCAAAAAAGAAAATATTATGTTCTAGAGGGTAGCCACTGGAAATGTTAAGCTATAAGTTATGTTTTAAGCTGTGGAAAAATATTAAAGAATGAAATAAAGCCTGGAAATAAAGGCCGGGTGCTTTGTGTGTGAGCCCACTCCTGCCAAGCACTCAGAGGCCCTGGGGGAGGTTTCCATTGGCTGTGGGCATAAGCATACTCCTCGGCCTCTGCCATGGGGCTGGCATGTTTTTTAAATGATCAGGGAATAATGACATTGATTCTAACTGTAAACATGCTTTAGCAGTCCTGAAAAACAACCCCTAATCAGCCCATCGTTCAGCCCTGCGTCCTCCCAGAACACTAATTCGAAGTTTTTACTTCCAGAATATTAATCGTAATTCAATAGAGTCCTTTCTGCTTCTGGAAAGGGCTGAAATAAAGATGTGGCCCGTGTTACCATCTCGTTCAACAGCAGGTAAGATGCAGGACAGAACGTTCATGCTCTGCCAACAGAACATCCTCTCAGATTGCGATCTAAGAAATTAAAAAGGTATATAGTGTACTTTCTCATTTCCTGGTGTCTTGGGCATGGAAGGAGGGCGGAAGGTCCCAGGGGGCGGCCCTCACAGCTCGCTGGGCTCACTCGGGAGTGAGGCAGCGCGGGAGAACTGAGCGATCGGGTTTGTGCCCAGGGCGGGAGGCTGCTGTGAAACCCCAGGGCCTGGGGGCAGGGGAGCGTCCTCTCTCTCATCGGTTTCCTATCCCAGCCCAGGTGGCCACTGGCCAGGAAGCAGGAGACACCTCTGGTTTAGGGAGCGGAGCCAGCCCTGTGGCTACTGTTGATGCATCTGTCCACGAACACAACTTCCCTTGGCCCTGGTGCCTTTCCAGCCCGTTACGTGCTGTTCCATGCTCGACTTCCATGGCCCTTTAAAAATTGGGTGGGCGTTTTAGCTTGGTTTAATTGCAAAGGTGAGAAATCCTCCTTTATTATTTTTTAAAGATTTTATTTGAGAGAGCATGCATGTGCGAGTACAAGGGGGTGTGGGGGTGCAGACTCCCCACTGAGCAGGGAGCCCCACCTGGGACTCAATCCCGGGACCCTGAGATCATGACCTGAGCCAAAGTCAGACATTTAACTGACAGAAGCACCCAGCGCCCTTTAGAAATCCTTCTTTAAAATTAAAATGATACTGGGGCGCCTGGGTGGCTCAGTCGGTTAAGCATCACTCTTGATTTCGGCTCAGGTCATGATCTCAGGGTGGTGTGATGGAGCCCCACCACGGGCTCTGCGCTCAGTGCAGTCTGCTTGTCCCTCCCTGTCCCCCTGCTTGCTCTTTCTCTATCTCAAATGAATAAATCATTTTAAAAAACATTAAAATCAAAATGATACTGGAGTCTATATATAAAGTCAAAAGTAAAGTTCTTCCTCCCTCAGTAGTATCCCTCTAGACCTAGGCATATGTGAACCTGTCCTTCTCGGTCTCTGCATACACAATAGTCACACATCACAGTGGTCCATCCATTTTCCTTTTAGGCAAATGGGATGCTGTTATACATGTTGTCCTACAATTTGCTTGTTTTCACTTCATGTTTCTTGGGCATTATTTCATGTCTCTACCTATTCCTAAACTCCATTCTTCTTGCCTGCACAGTGCGATCCCTAGCATGGATACGTTACGGTTGTTCACTGAAAACTTTTCTTCTAAATGATATCTAAAAATACATCTTTCTTTTACAGCGATCATTCTTTTAGGGCAGACTTGTTCCTCTTAACTAAATGCATTCAGCTCTATTCCTAGGAATCCTTCCCTCTTTCAGGACTTCAGAGTCAATGTTTTATCTTATTGGTGGGGTTTATGGTAAAGCTTATCAGAGACCGTTTGGGGGAGGGAGAAAGAGCATTGTTCATGTAAAATAAAGCTAAAGTTTTCGCTGTAGATTTGACCTTATAACGTGGACACATGGGTGGGTAGAATTCCTTGGATTCAACAGACCAGTGATTGTGCAGGTGGCTCTGGCCCTAAAAATGCTAAAAGTCTTTTTCCTTCAGGTCCCTTGGTTTGCAAGAATTTTTTACTAACCAAAATGAATGTATTAAATAATAACTTAATTTCCTGTTTTTATTAATCAACAATGCAAAAGTGCCAATTAGAATTCCTGGTCAGGGGTGCCTGACTGGCTCAGTCAGAGGAGCATTCAACTCTTGATCTCGGGGTTGTGAGTTCGAGCCTCATGTTGGGTGTAGAGGTTACTAAGAAAAATAATCCTTTTAAAAATTTTTTAAAAATACAATTCCTGGTCAAAATGAAATAATCAGGGGTATCACTTTAATTGGATGGTGTTCTGGCAAAGCCATCTGATAGCGAACTTTTGTTGGGTAAGTGTAGGATTTCCTTTAGGCTTTTTCGAATAGCAAACACAGATCATAGTTCTCTGTTGCTGCCTTTTTTTTGGGGTCCAAGGGGCTCGGATTGGGAGTACTTGTAAAGCGAATCAAAAGAAGAGCTGTGAATAGATTTAGGTGAAAGAGATTGTGCCACTGGCCTCAGCAACTTGGTATACTCACTAAATTATCAGGAAGCTTTTCAGATTGTATGTTACTCTGTTTTTTTTAAGGATTAATCTTTTTTTTTTTTTTAATCAGATAAATATAGCCAAGACTAAGAGAAGCGTACACTTTTAACTCAGCATTGGTTTCTGTTTTAATTGAAGTACAATCAGCATGCAATGTTATAGGAGTTTCAGGTGTACAATACTGATTCAACAGTTCTATACATTACTCAGTGCTCACCCCGGTAAGTGCAATCACCATCTGTCACCATATAATGTTATTACAGTACTGACTGTATTCCCTATGCTATACTTTTAATCTGTGACTTATTTTATAACTTGAAGTTTGTAGCTCTTAATCCCCTTTATCTATGTCGCCCATCCCCCACCCACCTCCCTCCCCTCTGGGAACTACTAGTTCTCTGTATTTAAGAGTTTGTTCCTTTGTGTTTAGATTCCACATCAGTGAAATCCTATGGTATTTCTCTTTCTCTGACTTATTTCACTTAGCATTATACCTTCTGGGTCCGTCTATGTTGTCCCAAATGCCAAGATCTCATTCTTTTTTATGGCTGAATAATATTCCATATATATATCTCTCCCACATCTTCATTATCCATTCATCTATTGATGGACACTTGGGTTGCTTTCATACCTTGGCTATTGTAAATAGTGCCGTAATAAACACAGGGTACATATCTTTTCGCTTTCTTTGGGTAAATATCCAGCAGTGGAATTACTGGATCACATGGTATTTCTATTTTTAGTTTTTTGAGGAACCTCCATACTGTTTTCCAGAGTGGCTCCACCAGTTTGCATTCCCACCAACAGTGCACGAAGGCTCCCTTTCCTCCACAACCTCACCAACACTTGTTAGTTCTTGTCTTTTTGAGTCTAGCCATTCTGACAGGTGTGAGGTGATATCTCACTATGGTTTTGATTTGCATTTCCCTGATGATCAGTGATGTTGAGCATCTTTTCATGTGTCTATTGTCTGTCCATCTGTTTTTCTTGTTTGGAAAAATGGCTATCTGTTTTTCTTGTTTGGAAAAATGGCTATTTAGATCCTCTGCCCACTTTTCAGGTTTTTTCTTTTTTTTTTCTTCTTGATGTGGAATTTTATCAATTCTTTATATATTTTGGATATTAACCCCTTATTGGCTCTATCATTTGTAAATATCTTCAGTAGGCTGCCTTTTTGTTTTGTTGATGGTTTCCTTTGCTGTACAGCTTTTTATTTTGATGAAGCCCCAATAGTTTATTTTTGCTTTTGTTTCCATTGCCTGAGGAGACATACCCATAAATATGTTGCTAAGGCTGACATCACAAGAGATTATGGCCTATGTTTTCTTTTAGGAGTTTTATGGTTTCATGTCTCACATTTACATCTTTAATCCATTTAAGTTAATTTTGCATATCCTGTGAGAAAGTGGTCCAGTTTTCCCAACACCATTTATTGAAGAGACCGTCTTTTCCCCGTAAGTTCTTGTTGCCTTTGTCATAGATTAATTGACCATGCAAGTATGGGCTTATTTCTGGGCTCTCTACCCTGTTCCATGTCTGCTATTTTTCTATCTCAAACATCTTCATCCATCATTTCAAGCCAAACATAGTCTGTTCTACAACAAATGTTTTACGATCAGTAAATAGGAAAACAAATACAGAATAATAAGGAGGTTTTCCTGGTTCACAATAAAGGAGAGCCATAACATTGGGAGCAGAAAAACTCCTTGGCCATTTGAGCTCAACTTTTAGAGAAGTAAAAATGAGCACCAGTATTTGGGGCTCCTTTACCATAATACAGTCCTTCTCCTCATTTGGACGTTTAGATTGGTCTCAATTTTTCACTTTTGCAGACCTCCTCTAATCCTTATACAGTCATCTTTGTGAATCTGTGCTTTGTGAACTATGCCTACAGGCTGAATTTCTAGAAGTGGACTGGTAGATAGGAAACAGCAAACTTTAGAATAAAGACCAAGCTCTGGTCACTTAGAGAGTCTGAGTAGCACTCACGTCCCAGTGCTTGCCATTTCAGACACAGGGTTTCTCAGGGATGAACAGTCTATTATGTCAGTTCCCATCCTAAAGTGAGATTCAAAGAGCCTTTGGCCCCAAGTACGTAAGGCCGCGAAGAACTGGAGTAGGAAGTGAAGAACAAAGGTATGGAAAGAGACTGACCACGGAGCACGGCTTTCAAAATGAGCTGGAGAAAACAACAATCTTCCTGGCCACAGATGCACTCACTGTCTTTACCATCCATGAATCTGAATGATGCAGGACGTTCTAAAATGCTTTCTCCTACTGATAAGTAAAAATAAAGCTGGCGTCTTAACTGCTTACCAAAGTCCAAAACGCTCGACTTTTAGAAAACAGGCATTTGATGTCTTATAGCCGCACAGCCCTTCAGAATTTCACACCCATTACCAACCATCCTGAGGCCTTTGAACCATCACTGAGGTGAGCAGGGGCGTCCTTGCCCTTGTTGTACACCTAAGGGAACAGGCTCCAAGAGGGCAGGCTTGCCAAACGGATACAGCTGAGCAGAGGTAGAACCAACGTCTGAGCACAGCTCCTGTCAGCCTGTGAACACAGGGGGAGGGACTAACTGGTTTTCTCTAACTGGTCTCTGAAATTTCGCAGCGCCTCCTTCCAGCGCCAGGTCCTTCACATTGCCACACTAAGCTGGAAAATGTAAATCAGTAAATCAACGCAAGGCCCAAGAGCTGCCATTTCCCGGCCCTCCCCCGCCTTTACCTCAGTTTCCATAGTGGGTGATGGCTAGTCCCTACCTGGTGCTTTAAAATAATGGGGATAGGAAGGCATATGAAGATGGTGTCAGTCTTCAACTGTTCCACTCTCCTCAAATGAAGTTTAAGAGAAGAAGTGGTCCTATGTGTGTGTGCACTCTCCGCTCCACTCAGCGTGGTCCTGTTGTACCCGCTCATGACGAGGGCCAACAAAGCATTCAGAAATGTTTGTTTGATAGCCATCTTATGTCTATCATAATAAAAGGAGAGGGCTTTTATTTGGTATCTTTAAAATTTAATTTTTCTAATTATCATCTTTACTGAAGTATCAACCTACAGTGGACGGAAATTAAAATAACTAGTCCCCTGGCAGAAGTCCTTTGAGATTTGCTGTATTAGTATGTGAGCTTCAAAATCACCTAAGGCTCCTCGTGGGAGTAGAGCTGTACAGATGAGCTTAGGATAATTAGCTATAAGGCAACTTCTGTGGGCCACCATGAAAAGATTTATACAGATTTATAATTTAGATTCAGACCAATTTTTTAAAAATTTCCATGGAAAGGAAGATGCAGTATCTTGATCAAGAGGACAAAAAAGCAAACACAAAGATGTTATGGTATTTGAGGGCTTACAAGCTCCATTTTTCTTTTAAAAGAAAAAGGGAGAAATACAGAAACCTTTTAAAGTTACTTCACAGTCATCTTATGAATGATTAAAAGGGTCTCTTTTAAAAAATTGAAAGCCTTTCTCATCAGGAAAACACTAACTTATGCATTATTTATAGTGGTTCCAAAAGACCCATATCAACCTAAGTCTCTTATGGA
Source organism: Neomonachus schauinslandi (assembly GCF_002201575.2). Classification (NCBI taxonomy): domain Eukaryota; kingdom Metazoa; phylum Chordata; class Mammalia; order Carnivora; family Phocidae; genus Neomonachus; species Neomonachus schauinslandi. The sequence continues at coordinate 72,653,985 of NC_058413.1, read as the reverse complement.
GGGACGTTCCTTGGGCACATTTTGGGATTGGGGACTAGTTCCAGGAAGTTGAAACATGTTATTTGTAAAACGTAATCAATTCACTGATCCATCAGTATTTTCCCCTCAGGAAAGAACGCCGATGGAGTAAAGACAAGCCTTTCACTGGAAGAGGAGTCCGGAGCTCTTGAGGGGAGGCAGGGGCAGGTGGGGCGAGGTGTAAGCACATCTGGTCCGAATGGACAGAGGTCATTCATGGGGAGGAAGAAACCAAAAGGGGACCCGAGGAAGCCCCAGAGATACATTCTGCCCTCAGGCCTTCAGCTGGCACCTTCTAGGAAGCTCTCAAACAGCTCTGACCTGTTTCGGTCAGACCCGGGCATACATAAGACAGTGAGATACTTGATTTGCTGAGACAAGTGCCCCCGTTGGCAGCTCTAGGAGGAGGGGCTCCCCCTGCAGGCGCATCCTCTGTTCCACTGGCTTACGGGGTGAGTGCACTCCTGCAGGAATGCTGACTCACGAGTGTTCAAACATTCTTATGCAATCTTTTTAACAAACAGTGGAATGAGACACGTTGATTAAAGGTTGTTAAGAGTTCAGAGAATATCTGGAATTTTTAACCATATGCTTTATTTGATGTCAACATCAAAGGAATATTTTAAAAAGTTGAATTCAAACCCATAAATTAGTAACATTTCAACTGCATAAAAAAAGTTGTTTTGCATCTCCCCATACTACATACCCTGTAACTGTACATGAGCATCTGCATTTCAAAGCACTTGGCACTTATAAAGTGAAAGGTTTCAAAATGCTAGGTAAACATTTGCTATTTTTTTTTTTTTTAAACAATACTCCTTTGGAAAATTTCTCTTCCTTGTGCTTATAGTTCATCTTCTCAAGTCAGTTTCTGGAAACTTCTCTGGAAAAAAATAATCTAGAAACTGTTCTGGAAACAAAACTCATGGTAGGCAAGGGCTAAGTGCAGACATAAGCAGCTCCATTTTATAAACAAAGTTTCGACCTTCCATTTTATTCCACTGAACTTCTTTGAATGGTCCACGAAGATGATTCCATTTGCTATCTTGTAAAACATCACTTTTTGGAAGATCTTTACACTGGTTACGGGGAAACTGAACCATGATCTTGCTGCCACTTTCAGGGCCATTACGAACTGTGGAGCAAAACCAAAATATTAATAGTCAATTTCCAAACTAGAAAACAAGAGTCCCACAACTTTCATTCTACCATGAATACAAAAACCTTGTCTACCAACTTGAAATCTCTTGTTTAAAAGTGCTTGTCATCAGGTCTCAACCGATACCAAAAGACTGAGATTATTCCCTGCATATTCTCAGACCACAATGCTTTAAAACTGAAACTCAATCACAAGAAAAAATTTGGCAGAAATTCAAACACTTGGAAGCTAAAGACCACTGCTCAAGAATGTTTGGGTCAACCAGGAAATCAAAGAAGAACTTAAAGAATTCATGGAAATCAATGAGAACGAAAACACATCGGTCCAAAACCTATGGGATACTGCAAAGGCGGTCCTAAGGGGAAATACATAGCCATCCAAGCCTCACTCAAAAAAATAGAAAAATCCCAAATTCACCAACTAACTCTACACCTTAAAGAACTAGAGAAAAAGCAACAAACGACGCCTAAGCCACGCATTAGAAGAGAAATAATTAAAATTAGAGCAGAAATCAATGAATTAGAAACCAGAAACACAGTAGATCAGATCAACGAAACTAGAAGTTGGTTCTTTGAAAGAATTAATAAGATCGATAAACCACTGGCCAGACTTATCCAAAAGAAAAGAGAAAGGACCCAAATTAATAAAATTATGAATGAAAGGGGAGAGATCACGACTAACACCAAGGAAATAGAAACATTAGAAATTATTAACAACTATATGCCAATAAACTGAGCAATCTGGATGAAATGGAGGCCTTCCTGGAAACCTATAAGCTGCCAAGACTGAAACAGGAAGAAACTGACAACCTGAATGGGCCAATAACCAGTAACGAGATTGAAACAGTGATCAAAAACCTCCCAAAAAACAAGAGTCCAGGGCCTGATGGATTCCCTAGGGAATTCTACCAAACATTCAAAGAAGAAATAATACCTATTCTACTGAAGCTGTTTCAAAAAATAGAAACAGAAGGAAAACTTCCAAACTCATTCTATGAGGCCAGCATTACCTTAATTCCCAAACCAGGCAAAGACCCCATCAAAAAGGAGAATTTCAGACTGATATCCCTGATGAATATGGATTCCAAAATCCTCAACAAAATCCTAGCTAATAGGACCCAACAATACATTAAAAGGATCATCCACCACGACCAAGTGGGATTTATCCCCAGGATGCAAAGGTGATTCAACATTTGCCAATCAATCAATGTGATAGAACACATTAATAAGAGAAGGGAGAAGAACCATATGGTCCTCTCAATTGATGCAGAAAAAGCATTTGACAAAATACAACATCCTTTCCTGATTAAAACTCTTCAGAGTATAGGGATAGAGGGAACATCCCTCAAGTTCATAAAATCCATCTATGAAAAACCCACAGCGAGTATCATCCTCAATGGGGAAAAGCTGAGAGCCTTTCCCTTAAGATCAGGAACACGTCAAGGATGCCCACTCTCACCACTATTGTTCAACATAGTATTGGAGTCCAAGCAACAGCAATCAGACAACAAAAAGAAATAAAAGGTATTCAAATTGGCAAAGAAGAAGTCAAACTCTCTCTTTTCACAGACGACATGATACTTTATGTGGAAAACCCAAAAGACTCCACCCCCAAATTACTAGAACTCATAGAGCAATTCAGTAATGTGGCAGGATACAAAATCAATGCACAGAAATCAGTTGCTTTCTTTAACAATGCAACTGTAGAAAGAGAAATCAGAGAAACGATTCCATTTACAATAGCACCAAAAACCGTAAGATACCTCGAAATAAACCTAACCAAAGAGGTAAATGATCTATACTCTAGGAACTACAAAACACTCATGAAAGAAATTGAAGAAGACACAAAAAGATGGAAAAATATTCCATGCTCACGGATCGGAAGAATAAACATTGTTAAAATGTCTATGCTGCCCAGAGCCATCTATACCTTCAATGCCATCCCGATCAAAATACCAATGACATTTTTCAAAGTGCTAAACAATCCTAAAATTTGTATGGAATCAGAAAAGACCCCAAATCGCCAAGGAAATGTTGAAAAAGAAAAACAAAGCTGGGGGCATCACGTTGCCCGATTTCAAGCTATATTACAAAGCTGTGATCACCAAGACAGCATGGTAGTGGCAGAAAAACAGACATATAGACCAATGGAACAGAATAGAGAGCCCAGATATGGACCCTCAACTCTATGGTCAAATAATCTTTGACAAAGCAGGAAAAAACACGCAATGGAAAAAAGACAGTCTCTTCAATAAATGGTGCTGGGAAAATTGGACAGCCACATGCAGAAGAATGAAACTCAACCATTCTCTAACACCATTCACAAAGATAAACTCAAAGTGGATGAAAGACCTCAATGTGAGACAGGAATCCATCAAAATCCTAGAGGAGAACATAGGCAGTAACCTCTCTGACATCAGCCACAGCAACTTCTTTCAAGATACATCTCCAAAGGCTAGTGAAACAAAAGCAAAAATGAACTTTTGGGACTTCATCAAGATAAAAAGCTTCTGCACAGCAAAGGAAACAGTCAACAAAACAAAGAGGCAACCCACGGAATGGGAGAAGATATTTGCAAATGACACTACAGATAAAGAGCTGGTATCCAAGATCTATAAAGAACTTCTCAAACTCAACACCCAAAAAACAAATAAGCCAAAAAGTGGGCAGAAGATATGAAAAGACAGTTCTCTGAAGAAGACATACAAATGGCTAACAGACACATGAAAAAATGTTCATCATCATTAGCCATCAGGGAAATTCAAATCAAAACCACACTGAGATACCACCTTACACCAGTTAGAATGGCAAAAATGGACAGGGAAAGAAACAAATGTTGGAGAAGTTGTGGAGAAAGGGGAACCCTCTTACACTGTTGGTGGGAATGCAAGTTGGTACAGCCACTTTGGAAAACAGTGTGGAGATGCCTCAAAAATTTAAAAATAGAGCTACCCTATGACCCAGCAATTGCACTACTGGGTATTTACCCCAAAGACACAGATGTAGTGAAAAGAAGGGCCATATGCACCCCAATGTTCATAGCAGCAATGTCCGCAATAGCCAAACTGTGGAAAGAGCCAAGATGCCCTTCAACAGATGAATGGATAAAGATGTGGTCCATATATACAATGGAATATTACTCAGCCATCAGAAAAGATGAATACCCAACTTTTACATCAAATGGATGGGACTGGAGGAGATTATGCTAAGTGAAATAAGTCAAGCAGAGAAAGTCAATTATCATATGGTTTCACTTGTTTGTGGAACATAAGGAATAGCATGGAGGACATTAGGAGAAGGAAGGGAAAAATGGGGGGGAATTGGAGGGAGAGATGAACCATGAGAGACTATGGACTCTGAGAAACAAACAGGGTTTTAGAGGGGAGGGGGGAGGGGGTTTGGTTAGCCCAGTGATGGGTATTAAGGAGGGCACGTTCTGCATGGAGCACTGGGTGTTATACGATAACAATGGATCGTGGATCACCTCATCAAAAACCAATGATGTATGGTGACTAACATAATAAAATTTTAAAAAATAATAAAAAGAAAATAAAAGTGCTTGTCACTTTTAATATGCCAACCGCCCTCCCCCCCAAAACCCAAAAAGCTTGCTTATTTACATGGTATAAATATTCATGAATTACTGTTTGTACCATAAAAATGCGGCAAGATGAATTCTGGCTTAGGAAAGTCAAATGTCCTATCTATTTTAGAAAACCAATTTATTTTTTTCTAAATAACATTTGATACCACCTAATATATAATGAAACTCAAACACTTGGAATCAGGACTGGGCGAGATGAAGACAAGATTATTCTGAATTAAGAACTTCAGGTTTTAATGAGGCTTCATCACTCAGCAAAGAAGAAATGGGCATTTTAAAACTCTTATCAGTAAAGACCTAGCAATGACCAAGCCTGCAGACGCACAAGCTATGATTCTGTGGGAAAAATTTTCTAATTATACTTTCAAATATTTAGAGCAGGTATTAGAAAAGACCACACTAAAGCCTTAAGTTTTCATTTTCAACTAGGTATCATTTTCAACTAGATAATACGTGTGTTTATTAAAGTGCCCTAGTCAGAATGGGTGCTTAAAAATCACCTCTCCTCTCTGCTCCATCCCTTTACATCTTTGGGATCGGATGTGACTGGCCTGTTTGAGCAGTACATTTTCCAAAAGCATTTATCCATCAAAGGTTCTGAACTGCAGGGTAACAATGATGAAAGAAGTTTTCAGAGCTCTTAGGAAAATGTGTCACCAAACAAAACATTTTTTATGATCACTAGAAAGAATTAATAATCTGTTGCTCTGAATAAGAGCCGTGATCAGATAAGTGTTCAGTGTAACTCCTATATGAACTCACTGCAGAGAGAAATTACTCTGAAGTACATCCAGCTAGTACAGGTAAACATTAAGGCCAAACTCCCGAAGATCTCTTCCCATTCGGGGCAGTGGCCAGTACCTGATATAGCATAGTCGCCGCTCGGGGAGGCCACGGTGATGGCGGACGCATTGCCAATGCTCTCTATGGGCCCAAGTCCCACATGATTACTGAAGCTGAGCACCTGCCAGCCCATGACCTTGGCGAGCTGCTGAACTGCATGCACCTGATGCTGTGACATCTGTAAATGAAAAAGGCAACTTTACACATAATCACCATGGAGATTTACTTTGCAGTAAACCTGACATCATGATTGTAAACTTTCCTTGGGGTGCTCACTGCCTCGCACGGGAATCCTCCTCTGTGACTACCGGCGGGAGGACCCCACCTTCCACTGCAGAGGCTAAAATAGCCTGAGACTCGTCTTCCCTGTCCACTGGGCTGGAGCACAGGAACAGGACCTAAACTTGGCCAAGTGGAGACTCCCACCTGGATCACCAAATGTGGAGCAACATCCAAAGTAGCAGGGGGTGGATATCTTCCAAATCCACTCGCCATCCTACTCAGCCCAGGGAGGATCACCCATATGGTTCCATCATCTGGCTCTGGGTGGGGTTCAGATAACGGGAGCCACCCACGTAATGGGAGCCAGAAGGATGGCGAGGAGGAAAGTAAGGTCGGGGCATTTATTCGCCCAGTACCCTCCCCTGTGAGGTTGTATCCTGTGACAGAAGGCAACTGGTTTTCTCCGAGTGGCCTGTTCCACAGGACTCTCTCCTTCAGGGTACCCATACGCCCTCCCCTTATCTCTCTGGCCTAGGACTGGTGACCACTAAGCCCCCCAGGCCTGGTTACCTGGTTATTACTAGCACTAGGTTACCACGCTCTCCCTGGTGTTCTCCAACACCCACACTTTTGTAAATCCTTAGTAAAATGACTGAGCGTGCCACCTACTTCCTGTTAAGATCCGGACTGATATACTGGGGAGTGCATTCTGCCACTAGTGAGGAAGGCAGGAGCGTCAGGGTCTGCAAGCCTTCCCATCGATTCCCACCAGCCTTCCAATATGTTTCTATGTATGCTTAAGGTAACCAAAGTCATTTTAGATGTAAACCAAGAGCTGCCATACCTCACAAACGCATTTTATTTACTTGGCACCAAAGAAGCAAGTCAGTATAAAAGATTATTGCTTCTAGGATGGAGAGCATCAGTATTTTTTTAAAAAAATTTTATGTAAAAGATAAATGTGTATTTTGTGAAAGGCATATTAGCATTTCTAAACCTATTCTTTCTCCCACAACTCCATTTTTCATTGGATCATAACTCCATGAAGAACACAGGAAAAATACTGTTCTTAATTTTATAGAACAGGAAAGAGAGGTCCAGAAATTTGTCCAGTGTCACAAAGTGGAACTGGAACGTTTAGAACCCAGCACTTTCCATGCCGTCCCATAATATTGAAGAACTCTTTCTTAGGGCTTAAGTAGAATATTCCACTATTATGGTTTTCTATCGGATCTCCCCTTCCCTGGTTTTCTGGGGTTAATATTTCTTTACTTTTATGTGGTCCCAAAGGGGTTGTAAACCTTGACAAACATGAGAAATAAAAAGTTTGTAATCCCAGAGCTGGTCCTTCATTTTTTTTTTAAGATTTTATTTATTTATTTGAGAGAGAGACAATGAGAGAGAGAGAGAGCATGAGGGGAGGAGGGTCAGAGGGAGAAGCAGACTCCTTGCCGAGCAAGGAGCCTGATGTGGGACTCGATGGATCATGACCTGAGCCGAAGGCAGTCGCTTAACCAACTGAGCCACCCAGGCACCCCTGGTCCTTCATCTTAAACACAAACTAACTGGAAATAAATCTAGGACAGTTTATCAAAATTTTCAGTTAACCCATAAGTTGTAAAATGTGCACTAGAAATTAAATAAATGGCAGAAAAAACTGGCTTTCTTTTTATAACTTAATATACTGGAACTACTTCTTACTCACTTTGTTCTTTAAAGCAGTTACTAGAGGAAGAGGCTCAGGACTTGACATCTGCAACCCTTACCTGGGACAGAAGAAAATCCTGGAGCTCCTGCTCCTGATGAGACAGTGTAATCACTCTTCCATCTCTGTGTACAACTCGGATCTGCTCAACTCCGATATTCAACTGCAGCTGGATGGACCTTTATAGACACACATACTAAAAATCAGAAATGTTCAAAATTACCTTATACAGTGCCGCCAACATTAAACCTTAACATCAAAGAAACAGAAAATACCAATTTGGATAACCTGCGCTAACACCCACAGGGAAGAGGGGGTTTTCTCGGGTTCAACCTAACCATCAGACTCCCACCCGACTCCCCCAGGCCATACTGAGCACCAGTCTGCTCAGAAGGCTGCACGCGAGGAAGCACAGCTTTCCAGCCAACCACCGGAATCCACTGCTCCTCTTCTCGGGCAGTCCTTCTGCAGGGAGTCTGCTTCTCCCTCTGCCTCTGCTCCCCCCTCCCCTGGCTCATGCTCTCTCAGTCTCGCTCTCAACTGGAAAGGAAAGGGAAAGGGAAAGGAAAGGAAATGCTTGTTCCTGGGAAGTTCTAAGAGAATTACTTTCAACTTTAAGTAGCGTAAGTTGACCCCAGCTATAAAGGATGAGGAAAGGGGGGGGGTATTCTACCACTTCCTTTCCCTCCTGATGCTATCAAGGTTACGTTTATCACTAACTCTTCTTCACTGAAGTTTACAACCCTGGGTCCTGTAACCATAACCTCACATTTGTTTGGTCTTAGTTCTAAATGTAAATAACTTAATGCTGATATATTTTTTTTTTCCACTCCTTTGTGCTCACTCTTTCTCTTAACATTTTATTATGGACATTTTTAAACACAAACACAAGTATATAGTACTATAGATTCTGTATATATAGTAATATATATAAGAATATTATCATGAAAGTCAATGGCACCATCACCCAGCTGTAACAGTTAAAATACATGCCAAACTTGTTTTATCTTACTGAACAGCTACTCTCCCACCACACCCCAAGTCACCCCAATTATTCTGTTTCTTTAGGTATGGGGCAGAAAACCATGATCCACCTTCACCTCACCATCTTTCCCTGGAAGCTGCAAGACTGATTTCCATTGTATATTCTTCTGTCTTCTATATTCAATCTTTTAAATCATGCTCATTGACTATTTTTTGCTTTTAAAAAAGTGAATTAAAGCCTTGATATTAAAAAAGAGCAATTTAAGGATATTATACTCCCCTACACCTGAGAGTGGTGATTTTGCTCCCAGTGTGTTTTTGCTCACTGGAGAGACCACTGTGGCTAGTTAGGTCTGCCTGAAATAAGCAACTAAAGTTTGAAAAATAACAGGCACTCATGGACCTTGATAAATGTTTGCTAGGGGCTCACTCACACTGACCTGGGGAAGGGCACTCAACTATATCCTGCCAGTTGTCAAATTTCAACGAGGCTCAAATGGAGGCCAAAAATGCCTTTCATGGCTACTTGCTAATTTTATTAACTTCATTTATTCCCTCCAGTTTTATTGAGATATAACTGACATATATCATCGATTAGTTTAAGGTGTACAGCATAATGATTTGGTAAGTGTATATATTGTGAAATGATCATCACCGTATGTTCAGTTAATACCCATCACCTCACATGCTACCCATTTTTCTTCCTGTGGTAATAAGAACTTTTAAGATCTACTCTCTTAGCTACTTTCAAATATACAACAAAGTATTATTAACTGTAGTCACCATGCTGTACATTGCATCCCAGAACTTGTATGTTATAACTGGAAGATTGTACCTTTTGAACACCTTTACCCATTTTGCCCCTCCTACCTATCCCCTCCCCCACCACCTCTGGCAACCACCAATTTGTTCTCTGTATATTAGCTTGTGCTTTGTGGATGTAAATCAGGAAGAATGCTTCTCTGTGAACAGTGGGGTCAAAATTCATTTCACCCCCTTGATGGACAGAGCTCTCAGCCCCATTTTAAGGGCATAATCATGAACTGGATTCGACTAAGTTTAGCCCCACACCATGAGAGAGCTACAAAACTTAGGCTGCTTCAGGCACAATGTGGAGAGTATAGGCTCTAATATAAATGGCCCAGACTCACCACCACAGCCTCCAGGCAGCAACTGAAGCGTATCAGTCTGAGGTATGGTAGCCTCTCCCTCAATGAGGAGGTTCATTTTTTTTTTTTTTTAACCACAACTCAAACACGTCACATTCACCTAACGGAGACTATTTCAGACCTTCTTACCTCTCATCCTCACACTCTACAGTTGATGTCATTTACCAGAATGTTATGCCACTGTAGCAAATAAAATCCAAAAATCTCTATGTAGTCACTCAACAAACATCAACACATAAAAAGCAACTTAACATTTTAAATGAATAACTTATTTTTGATACTTACTTGCATATCTGTTCATAACCTTGTGATGTGATTAAAACCTTCACACTAGATTCATAAACATCATTAATATTTGACCAGTGAGCCTGTATCTGAGGGTCCTCAATGCGACTTGCTAAGCTGTCAATGGTCGCAGCAGTTCTTTTAAAGAAAAGAAGTCGACATTTTTTAAAAAGTCATCATATAAAAGAGTAAGGTTATAAATCACTTATCAACGTTATGGCTATGTGAAAATGAGAGGACTACTTTTCGGAAGGACCACATTTGAAAAGCAGACTTTTCTTAAAAAGGGTCAGATGAGGTGACAAGAGCCTCCTCAGGCCGCCCAGCGTGTGGGTGCCTGGCGCCCCACTATGACACACGCTCACGCACAGGCTTACTGCCTCTGAACTCCCATTTGTTTTCTCAGGAAAGCTTGTCAGAACACAAGGAAGAAGGGTACTTCCCGGGTACAAACCTCAGCACTGAAAAGAATATAAATCACTCACAGATGGCAGTCCTTGGTCCCCAGTAACACGGGACACGCCCACAGCTGAGACCCATTACTGTCACGGAATGACAACCATTTTCCTGAGAAGCCAAAGAGACTTTCTGCACAACGAAAACTTTACACGCCAAGAAAGATAAATATGATATGTACACATGAGAGATAGGATTCAAGTCCTCATTATGCACCAAAGACTGGAATAAGTGCTTTCATGAGTGCTATCGTTTCATCTCATTAACAACCCTGTCAAATACATACCATTATTACCCCTACTTTTCAGTCTAGCAATGCTTAGTAATTTGCCTAAGGCTACCCACCCGTGAGCTGGGGCACAAAACTGGTAGCCTACCAGAGCCAAAAACCTGGGAGTGTAACCCTAGAGCCAGGAATCCTTCCTTTTTATACACACTAATCAACAGCCACTACCCAGAAAAAGCATAAATCATGAAAGTTAACCAAACTATTGGAGGTCCTCGGTTTCCAATTCTCTGATTCTAGCACTTGATTGGGAAGAGAAGGAAAAGGCCAGAAGAAATGCAAACAGCCACTGAAGACAAGGAGCATTTACATAAACGGGCTTGGGATTTGCGCTTTTACTGCGTCTGCTCTGGTACTGGTTTCTTTCAACCCCTTAACTTTTCCTTTTCCGTGACTTGTTTCCTTGACAGCGCTTCAGAAATTCCTACAGCAGACAGGTATGTATAGGAGAGCGCTCATCTTAGTATTAGGTGTCAACAAACTGGAAATAAAAACTATCTGGCAATTGAGAATTGATAAAAGAAATCAGGGAATATTCACATAATGGGATATTACACAGCTATTAAAGTATCTCTGAAAAACATCTAATGAAAGATGAAAAAAATTTACAATATTAAGTGAAGGCAGGACATAAAATTTTATGAATCCAGATTTTTTTTTTTTTTTAAAGATACACCCTGGCGCACATACATCAAAACACACGAGCATGTTAATAGTTGGTCTTGCTGTGTACGCTATTTATACAGATGAGGCTGATACACTGGAACATTATTTTCATAACTGGGGAAAACGGGAACATTTTACAAGCTTTGCTGCTTCCAAGACTGTAACTAATACTCTGAAATGTATAATGGTTCTAAAAATAGCTACTTCCATGCCCCTGACTTTTGGTTAAAGGTTTCTATAATTGAAATGCACAAGTGAAAGTAACAATAGTCACCTACCATATTTGATTGTTTATAAGGAACTTCTGCATACATTATTTAATTTGATCCTAAGACCAGACTCCTGTATCCCTAATTGACAGAGAAATAGGTGGAGGGCCAAAGACATGGAAACCGAAGTTAGTTAGCAGGTGACTGAGCCCTGGCTTAGACACATTTTTTACCCCAAATGCATCATGCTCTCTTCACTAACATGTCTTCCTAATTCATTTTACTAAAAGCTGCAGACGTAAGTTTCCACTCAAAGACAACAAACTAATGTGCCATTAAGACCATGACTTGCCTTAGCAGGAAAAAATGAAAATCAAAAATAAACTATCACCCAGAGCAGAGTGAGCCCACACTCGAAAATTCTGAAAGATGTACAAACAGCCCTCTTCACCAAGGACCAAAAATAAAATACAAGAGCACCTCTAGCACTTGAAAAAGATACACTGAGGTCCAATCATGCTAAGTTCTTTTGTAAATAATGTGTACAGAAGCGAGCTGAGCATGAGCTGAGCATGAGCTGAGCATGAGCTTCGGAGCTACACAGACCTGGGCGTACTGCCTGATTGTGCTACTCTTCAGCTGTCTAACTTGGAGCGAGCTACACTTCGCTAGGCTTCAACCTTCCCATCAGTGAAAACGGGCTCACACCACCTACGCCAGAGAAGAAGAGCTAGATAAGTCAACATATGGGAAAGTGCCTTCTAAAGTTTTAAAAAGTGGATCACCCAAAAAATACGGAAAGCTTCAAGAAAAGATTAAAATCAGTTAAGGAACAAGTTTCTGGTGGATGGGTCACTGAAGGTGAGGAGTTCTAGGAGTTCTAGAAGGTGAGGAGATAGGTCACTGAAGGAGGTGTGTCTAGGAGTTCTAGACACATTCCTAGTGAGGTGTCTTTCAAAACTGTAGCCAGTGTTAGAAACCATCTGGAAGGTGACATGGGCCCTGGAGCTAAGTCTTCCCCAAACCTGACAGGACCATCCCCAGCTGTAAACGCTCACCCTGCAGCCATCCTCCTCTTCCTGGGAAAGAAGGTTAGCACACACCAAAACTAATGTGTACGAGGTCACTAATAAAGGGTTTTCTTTTCCAAGAAAACCAGTTACTTTGTTCACCCTTACCTGCTCCTCAGGAAAATATGCTTTGCTTGTTTAATTATTTTTTCCAGAAGCCCTTCACTGGATTGTAGTGAACTGATTTCATTCTTATCGAAAGCTTGAGGACCTGAAAGTCTCATTCTCTTGTGACCAAAAGGTGCACTTGCTGGATGAGGCATCATGATGGAACTCAAGGTCTGTTTATGAAACTAACAAAAACAGCCATTTTTTATTAATTTTTTAATTGAAGTATAATTGACTTATATTGGTTTAAGGCACACAACATCATGATTTGATGTTTGTATATATGGTAAAATGATTCATTCCAAGTCTAACTAACATCTGTCACCATAAAGTTTCAAATTAAAAAATTATTTTAAAAAACAACTAATACTTACATATTAAAAACAGGGGAGGCTGGAATAGATACTTCTATTAGGTTTCTCAGGGGATTCTTTTGAAATTAGCCTAAACTGTGAACCAGCACTCTGGAAACACAGTTCTAGACAACCTGTAAGCAGAATATGTCCTGAAATAACTTGATTATCCTGTTTACAGGCTCTGGCAAGACATCTTCCCCATCACACAATCAGAATCACTCTTCCCTCTGCACCCTGCATGCTTTTCTTACGTGCCTGTATATAACTTCCAGTATATTTCTACCACTATAAGCTGTGCTTGGGAACAGAGACTGATAATCCTGATGATCTGTGTATTCCCCCAGCACAGAGCAAAGATCTTTCATATCACAGACACTGAATGTCACAGAGAGGAGCTTGTACACATTCACTGCACTGGATATGCTTACTACAATGCAAGAAGAAACATTTCACTCATTACCTCTCTAATTAGTAGATGCAAATTATGCTCTAAGACATAAAGATGGTCCTCCGGACTTTGCTTCTCAGTAGCAGATTTTTGGGATTTCTTATCATTTGAGGAATGGCATAAAGAAATCAATAACTGCAAGCCTATTTATAAAAAGAAGTAGAACAGATGCAAATCACCTAAGACATGGACAAGCACAATTGTCTTCCTAAAGTATAATCAGAGCCCATTCTCAACCTGAAGATCAGGCTTCATGATTAACATTTTCAGACCAAAATGACTATTCATGAGTATAACAAACTATTACTTATTTTAACAATCCAAATTGACCTTAAGATGTGGTTAAAGACAGGTGAACAGAAGCTGTATATTAACTAATTAGTTTCTTCTTGCCTTTTAAAGAAAGCAAAACAAAACACAACAGCATTTTTGAGAAAAACAAAAAAACACAGAGCTGGTATCTGGTCTTACTGATGAGAAGACAGATACTCTTCCTTGCTGCCATGAAAACCAGGATGGAATTTTTCACTTCTAAAAACCCATTCCTTTGACAAGACCCAAGAAGATGCATCTCAGAATTTATATAAAAAACAAGAGCACAGCTAACTACAGACTGATCTCCAAGGCAGGTCTGACTGCTCTAGAGTAATATAATTAAAATCCCAATTTCCACAAATTTAGGAGTATTATGGGTATTCAATAACCGCTGACTAACATCTCATTTAGACAGTAAGATAGGGTCCCTGAAAAATCTTCCACAAATGGTGTTAGTACAGACAGCTCAAAGCTACTGCTGCCAAGTAACAGCACTGCTAGTACAAATGTTTAATATATACTGTTTAAAATCCAGCAGTTACACTACTTAGGACACAGGATGGAATTAGCAATGTGGTTTGCCCTGCATGCTTTATGAGCTACCATTATGGATAGCAGGCCACCTCTTTGCTCTTACTGTTCCAACACAGCCAAATATGTAGTTAACCCCTCTGTTCTGTTCCCCAAACCACAAAGTCCTGTTTATAAACTCGAAAGGGTTGGCTGCTCTTACTTGGAAAGGGCTGAGAGATAATCTGGTTTTTCACCACAATGTGAGGGATCTGTGACTTAATTTGAACAGCTTCCCGAGAGAGCTGTGCAAAAATTTCTTTACACAAGAGAACGTTTTGTGCTGCTTCTAATTTCGTCTGCCAATGTGGGGAACCTGAAAGACAGGGGACACATGTATATATCAATTATCTAACTATATTATGTATGGATTAGCTTAAATGGTGATCTGGATACATATAACGGAAGTTCAGAAAACATTATAATTAGAGCATATCCTTTCCAAAATACAAAAATTTTCCTTTCTTTTACACAGAGAAAACTGGTGAAGAAGTTCAATCTTAAAAAAAAAGACTGCACAGCTATTCACTAATGGTTAATGAACAGATTATAAATAATAAATTTCCAATTGTTCTTACTCCAAAGTACCTATTTTCGTCTCTACATTTATTATCAGTTTATTTGGGAATGTAAGCTCAGACAGAACCAGAAGTTAGAGGGCAGAACATAACTACACCTGGTTTGGATTTGGGCAAAGGTCGTTTGAAGAGGTTGACTGTGCCCAGATCACCTATGTCTGGAGCCTGTTTCTGAATTGAAACCTATGGGACAATAAAAACATGAAAAGGTGTTAGCAAATTAACTTCTGGGCTAAGTAATAAGAAATTACTTAAAGTACTTGACAAATACCTTGATATAGGCAGA
Source organism: Neomonachus schauinslandi (assembly GCF_002201575.2). Classification (NCBI taxonomy): domain Eukaryota; kingdom Metazoa; phylum Chordata; class Mammalia; order Carnivora; family Phocidae; genus Neomonachus; species Neomonachus schauinslandi. The sequence continues at coordinate 72,638,649 of NC_058413.1, read as the reverse complement.
CCCCTCTAAATCGCTAGGAATTTGAACATCAAGGGGACAGTAATCTTCAGGTATCTTCTTATCCAGATCAATATCTGTATTCTTTATTACTTCAAATGTACCATGATGGGGAAAGAGAGATCCTAATGGGGTATTAAAAATAGGAAAATAAGAACAGTTAACACATTAATTTAACATACATTAAGTATATAGTATTTCACTGAATCATAAATTAAACCCCCATCCAAAATGTGCTTTGGGGGGAATGGGGTAAGGGTAGTAAGCAAAGGGAAGAAAGGAAGCAGGAAAAAAAGTTATTTACCTTAAAAAAAAAAAAGACTCCTTGGTCTAATGGTATCATTATACTATGAACTCCATGGGCCATCAAACTGTTTTATTCCAATGGAATTTGGCTGATAAATTTGATGAAATGGATGTACTTCTAGAAAGTACTTCCTCAGATTTAAGCCTGAGAGATGAAACACTTCTGGAGATAAGTTTCTATAATAAGGCTGCAACTGAAGTGTTCTGACTCCAGTCAGAAGAACAAAAGGATACCAGCTTTTTTTCAACCAGTTCCTAGATTTTTATGTGATAACCTTTTGTGTAGTTCAGAAATCTGAGTAAGTTGTTCTGGGCTGCTGAATTATGTGAGGAGTAGGTGGTTATATGTACCTGCTGTTTTGGAACACAGGAAAATGTTCAAGATCTTGCAATTAAAAACAGAACGTAGGGGCACCTGGGTGGCTCAGCTGATTAAGTGTCTGCCTTCAACTCAGGTCATGATCTTAGGGTCCTGGAATCAAGCCACGCATCAGGCTCCCTGCTCAGAGGGAAGGCTGCTTCTCCCTCTTCCCACCCCCCGTCTCTGCTCATGCTCTCTGTCTCTCTCTCTCAAATAAATAAATAAAATCTTTAAAAAAAAAAAAAAACAGTTAAAAATAAAACTACCCTATGATCCAGAAATTGCACTACTAGGTATTTACCTAAAGGATACAAAAATACAGATCTGAAGGGGTGCATTCACCCCGATGTTTATGGCAGCATTATGAACAACAGCCAAACTATGGAAAGAGCCCAAATGTCCTTCAACTGATGAATGGATAAAGAAGGGGTGTGTGTGTGTGTGTGTGTGTGTGTGTGTGTAATAGAATATTATTCAGCTTTCAAAAAGAATGAAATCTTGCCATTTGTAACGACGTGGATGGAACTAGAGTGCATTATGCTAAGCAAAATAAGCTGGTCAGAGAAAGACAAATACCACAGGATTTCACTCATGTGAAATTTAAGAAACAAAACAGATGAACATGTAGGACAGGGGGAAAAAAGAGAGAGAAATAAACCATAAGAGACTCTTAATGATAGAGGGCTGATGAGGGAGGTGGGTGAGGGATGGGCTAGGTAAGTGATGGGTATTGAGGGCACTTGTTTTTTTGTTTGTTTTAAAAAGCATCTTTAATGAGGTATAATTGTTGTACCAAGAGCCATGCATATTTAACATGTGCAATTTGATGAGTTTGGAAATATGCAAACATTCATATTACCACCAGCACAATCAAGGTAACAGACATATCCAACACCTCCAAAGTTTCCTTGTGTCCTTTTTTGAGTTAATTTTTGTTTTTGTTTTGTGGTAAGAACATTTAACCTAAGATCTACCCTCTTATCAAAATTTGTTAAGCACTGTGCTGTATAGCAGATCTCTAGAACTTGTTCATCTTGCTTAACTGAAACTCTACAGCCACTAAACATCTCCCATTTCCCCTTGTCCACAGTTGAGGGCACTTGTTATGATGAGCGAGCACTGGAGTTATATGTAAGTGATGAATCACTGAATCCTACTCCTGAAGCCAATATTGCACTGTATATTAACTAACTAGAATTAAATAAAAATTTGGAAAAAAAAAATCAGTATAAAAATAAGTATGTAAATATGGGGCGCCTGGGTGGCTCAGTCAGTTAAGTGTCTGCCTTCAGCTCACATCATGATCTCAGGGTCCTGGGATCGAGTCCTACGCCTGGCTCCCTGCTCAGTGGGGAGTCTGCTTCTCCCTCTCTCTCTCTGACCCTCCTCCCTGCTCATGCTCTCTCTCGCTCTCTATCTCAAATAAATAAAATTAAATAAATAAACTTTCTGCTAAATGTACCTAAAAGTACCTATGTAAATAATTTAGATTCAATTATGTAAACATATTTATATAAGGCAACAATAAAAGTAATTTTCGCTTATCAGGTTTATGGGTACAGAAATTAAAGAGAAGCAATATATTACAGACTATGTAACATTACAGTCAATCCTGTATAGTTTTTTGACAAACGACAGTCTAAAAGCATAGTTTTTAACAGTGATCTATACCTGCACTTCTGTAGCTCAGATCTCCAAGAATCTTATCCCCAACTTTTCTGAGTTTCCAGTGTTGCCGTAATCTCAAAAGCTCAGAGTTGAAGTCTCTTTGCAGCTTATTTTCTTGGTTTTCAGTAACTGACTTGGTCAGTCTTTCTGCCCCCTTCAACAGGATCTGTGCTGCTCCAGCGAGCGACTTCTTTTTTGATATCAACTGCAGTGTCTGTGGATTCTATCAAAAACAGTAGTGTAGTTCTGTATTTTTAAATGATTTCAACATTCTCTTAATAATAAAATACCTACTCAAGAGAAAATTGAGACATTAAGGAAAAGCAGGTAACACTGTTTTTTGAAAAGTAACCTTAACCTATTTCTCTGGTCAACTCCAATAAACTTATGTTAAACCACAAACACCACACTGGACTACAAATCAGAACCTACCCCAAATCTGCCCAGCTTAGATGAGGTTCCCCTCTCACACTGTGCGCATGCCCACCCCCACCCATGTGTACACCCTTTGTGGCGCTCATTATACTTCTGATGAAAGTCTGTAATTCCTGCTTGAAGGTCATCCACATGATGGTTAAACCTACTATGTCCACAGACCCTAGAACAATGGCTGGCACATAATACTTGATTTCTGGAATAAATAAATGACCCCAATGAGTCCAGCTGTAAAATTATCTTATATTATGGCAAGCTACTAATGTGCCTTTGGAAAAAAGACTGAAGCACACAGCATTAAAATTAATGCACTTCACCACAGGCTGATTTTTGAAAACCGATGAGAAATCATAATATATATATTATATAAACATAGATAAATATCCATAATCCCCACCAATCTGTGTACTCTAGTCACCAGATACACTTCTAAAAAGACAAATTTAATACAAGAAAGTCTTCTGACTGCATGAGTCAAAATCACCAAGTCTCAGAAAATGTCCCAATAATCTTCTGACCGTATCAGGGGACCTAATTCTAAGTTTTTGAAGCGCTCAGGAAATTCCTGGAGACTCCTGGGTGGGCAGAGCACAGGAAGGTGGCAAAGGCTGTGGGCTAGGAATAAGGTGCTAGAGTTCTCGTCTTGGCGGTCTAACTACTGGCTTTACTGCATCTGAACACATCACACAACTCTCTGGGCCTCAGTTTTCTCTCCGTAAAACGAAGGGAACCGGACTGAATGGTCTCTAAGAAGTCTTCCAGCACAGTGTTTCTAGATTCTGAAACTATTACCACATGAGTAATTATATTCAATTTACTTCACTTACAAAAGGGTAAAAACAACCGTTACTTCCTCTCCTTGCCACTAACTTGGTCATGGACCTGATGCTCGTTTTCCTCAAGAACCTCCTAAGTGGCCTCCCTGGTCTCAGGCTTTTCATTCACCAATTCATCCTTCTGTTGTCTCTCTTTCATCTTCTAATGTTCAAAAACTGAACATGCTCTTCATCAAACTGCAACAATTTTACCTAGCTTTCAGTAGATTCCATAATTTGGCCCAATTTTTCTAACCAGGCCCTAAAAAGAGGTTGAAGGGGGAAAACGGAGACTTCGAGAAAATCACTGTTGAAGGACCCAGGGCTGGTGAGGGCAGAGGCAGGATTTGAACCCAGGTCGGTCTGACTCTAAAGCCATATTTACCATCATGTTTTTGTGTAACACACTACAGATCAATGATCCAGGCTGTAAGAATTTGTTAAGATCTGGGAAACTTTAGGGGCACCTGGGTGGCTCAGTCGGTTGGGCAGCTGACTCTTAGTTTTGCCTCAGGTCGTGATCTCAGGGTAATGAGATCAAGCCCCATGACAGGCTCCATGCTCAGCATGGAGTCTGCTTGTCCCTCTCCCTTTGCTCCTCCCCGAGCTCCTGCTCTCAATCTCTCTAAAATAGATAAATAAATCTTAAAAAAAAAAAAAAAAGATCTGGGATACTTTAAAGTATTACATTACTAATGAAACTTAACTCTTCTGAGGGTCACAGGGCCATTAATAAAATAATAAATAAAGGAGATGCTGTTTTATGCCTTTGCTTTGAACCGGTTAGTCTTTAAATCTCTGTCTGGACTTAATTTTGCATGAAAGGAAAAGGAGACAGTAGGCACACAGCCTGAGAAGTGATCCTGGGACTTAATAAAATGGTACCATTACTCAACTGAAGCCCACACATACCTGTTTTGGAGGAAGTGCATCCTGAGAGACCGGATCAAGAGTCATAAATTTTTTATCCCTAACAATACTGAGGACATCATAGAGAACACACATCTCTGTCAGGGCACTTCTCAAATTGTTCCTCACTGAGTCCCAAGGCCAAAGGGAAGGCTGAAATTTTACCAACCCTAAAAAAAAAAAGAAAAAAAGAAATTCACAGGTATTAGTTATACTGACTAGAAGACAAATGTTTAGATGTTACAAGTACTAAAAGAAGAAACAATGACTTTTTATTTCAAATCATTTCCTGTTTTATCCCATTCCATTCACCCTTTCTTGAATCTCTGTAAATATTTAAGTTAGCATTCCTACAATGGCAAAACAAATATGGTATCTAATTTTCACAGCTTAAATCTAGCATTCCAACATTATAGGTAGGCATTTCAGTATTTTTTTAAATTTATGCAAAACACCTTTTTCTTCCAGCTTTTAAAACTTGAATAATTGGAATTTCCAAAATAAAGTACAAAAATAAAAATGACCTATAACAGCAGCATTCAGATATTAAACAATGTTAACATGCCTTCCAACCTCTTAAATCATTTCGTTAATTTTCACCAATTTTCACCAACTCACTGTATAGAGTTCAAATAGAGTCACAGAGTAAAAAAGTAAAGGTTTTCCTTTATTCCCCACCCCCAATTTTCTCCTCTTAATATATGTTTTTCAATGCATTTACATACATTTACTTCTGTTCTTCTATTACTTGCTTTTTTCTCCAATTATATCCTAGAGATACTTCCATGCCAGCACATATAGATCTATTTCATTCTTTAACACTGTGTGACATTCTGGAGCATGTACGTACAGTAGGTTTAACCATTCCTACTTAATGGACAGGTACATTGGTTTCACTAACGCTAGTACTGGTAAACATGTTGAACACACATCTGTGTACATGTATAACTTTTTCTGTAGGTTAAATTCCTAGCTGTCATTTAGTGGGTCAAAGGAAATGCACATTTAATACTTTTGACACATATTGAACAGCTAAACTGTCTTCCAAAAAGGTTTTACCAATTCACATTCCCAACACGAATATTAAGTCTTTTAAGTTGCTGCCAATGTTATGCACGAGAAGAGTGTTTTAATTTGCCTCTTCCTACTAGTAAGATCTGAAGTCTTTTTCAGTGAGCTGTTTATACCTTCAGGCTATTTTTCCAGTGAGTCGTCTTTTTTCCCCCCAGTTTGCAGGGAATCTTTGAACATCAGGGATTGCAACCACTGTGTCCTATATGCTGCCAATACTTTTCCCAGTCTCTCATTATTTCTTACTTTATTCGTGGCATCTTTTTCCATTATTATTTTAAAATTTTATGTAATTAATCTCTCTTTCTGGCTTTATAATTTCTGTGTTTCCTATCTTGCTTAAGGTCTCTTCTGCTCCCAGAGTTCTATATTTATAACTTCCTTCCAATCTTTATTTTATTCTCTTCATTGGCATTTCAATCCTTGTGGAAGTAATCCGAAGTGTGAAGTACGAGATAGTATTTATTTTTTATTCCCAAATGGACCCCCAACTGTCCTAACACCACTGGCTCAAAAATCTATCTTTAAATTTATACAGGGTCTGTTGCACATACCCAAATCAAGAATTGTATTTTTTATCCCTGACAATATTGAGAATCCAAAACCCACTCATACTTTTTCTATTCTTTCCTAACTAGTCTCCCTTCTTTCAGTTTTGTTTTCCCTGTAACCCACTTGCTACATAGGATCCTGAGTAATCTTTTTAACATACAATCACCTGTCTACTTAAAATCCTCCCAAAAGCTATCAGTTGTTCTTCTAATAAAACCCAAATGCTTATCTTGGCCTACTGGCTCGGCATGATTTGGCCCCCGCCCACCTCTTAGACCTTACCTCATAGTCCGGTCAATACAGACCTCCCTCTTTTCAGCAGGTGTTATTAGCATCATCCCCATTGCACAGGGAAGCAAAGTAACTCGGACAGTAAGTGGCACAGCAGCGATATGAACCGCAGGCCTCTTAACCAAATGTGCCACATTACAGACTTCATCAGTGACAGTGTCTCAAGTGCTCCAACTCAAGAAACCGTGCAGAAGGATAAGGAGCATTAAGAGGCAGGCAGCGCCCTAAATTGTCCAGCTGTGAAAAGACCCCAGTGAGCACGATCACTCTTCCGGACGGGTGTTTTCAAAGTTCGCCCACGCACCGCATCTCGCCCAGCGCGGGAAAGCCGGAGTGGCAATACCATGGCGGGTACGGGGGCCCTCAGACCGGCCGTCGGACTCGAGCGGCACACACGGGCCTTACCTTCCTCATCGTCCTGGTCCGCGCTGGACCCGGCGCCTGCCCAGTCCTGCGCGTCGCCCTCGGTCCCGGCTGCCTCCTCCTCCTCGGAGCCCGAACCCTGGCTGAAGTCGATCCGCTGGGCCAGGCGCGCCAGGTTCTGCGACATGGACAGCGGCTGCAGGTACGTCTCAGTGCCATCCAGGCCCACCTCCTGGACCTGCTTCTCGCAGGCGGACTCGATGCTGATCCGCACAGCGCGCACTCCAGACATGCTGGCGCCGTCGGGGGGGCGTCGGGAGGATCCCCCGCGCAAGCCAAAACACGAGGTGGGAAGCAGAGGCGCCTCCGAGGAGCGCCCGCAAGCCGGGAACCGCGGTGGCTCCGCTCTCCTCGGAAAACCAAACCCTGCTGTGGGGCGGGACACAAAGCTGAGGGCCAAGCGACTTTCCCAGAATGCACTGCAGTTCCCTGCCCCGGCTCGGAGTCTCCCGGAACCCAACTGGCAGGCGCCGGCGCTCCGGCCTTCCGGGGGAGCGCTTCCGGTTTTCCTAGCGCTGCGTTGGGAAAAACTTCCTGGTCTGTAGGAGGCGTGGCCAGCAGCGAGAGGGAGGAAGAGGGGGAGGGATCCCGGTGCCGAGGGCGTGGATTGGCTGGTCCGTGGTGTCCGTCTGCATTTTAAAGTGTTAACTTGCTTGTGGTGGTGGAGTATGGAAAGCTCAAGACGGCGAAGAGAAGTAGGGAAAAGGAAGTGAATGGGTCCCTTGGTCTTAGCAATGAGAGGCCCTCTGACAATGCTGAGATTTGAGGGTGTACACCTAAAGAAACATGTCTGCAGAGTTATAAGGACGTAATTTGAGGAAAAACATAAATCGTGCTTATCATTACTGCATAATTAGCATATGTTTTCCTGTTAGTTGTAACCTCTTGGACAGCGACTATCTCCAGGAAGCATAATAGAAACTGGCACGTAATATGAGCTTAATTTTCATTTCATGCCTCAGTAACTAAGAATAAGTAAATACTTTAAAAGATTAAGAAGCAATAGTGTAACTTCAGTCTGAGTCCCCAAGAGTATGTCATTAGTATTAATTCCACAGAGGATAGATTATTTTATATTACAAAACTCTAAGGAATTATGTATATATCATTTTTTTAAAGATTTATTTATTTATTTGAGAGGGGGAGAGAGAGAGAGAGCATGAGCTGGGTGGAGCAGCAGAGGGAGATGGAGAAGATGGAGAAGCAGGACCTTGAAATCATGACCTGAGCCAAAGGCAAACCCTTAACCGGCTGAGCCACCCAGGCACTCATTTATCATTGATGAGGGATAGAAGCAGAAAAATGTTTACCATCAGCCCAAAAGGCTGACCTACAGGCTGCATAGCTTTGATAAGGATCAAACAGGTGCTGGCTCCTACATTCTTTTTTTCTTAGTCCATTCTTTTTTTTTAAATTTTATTTTATTATGTTATGTTAATCACCATACATTACATCATTAGTTTTTGAGGTAGTGTTCCATGATTCATTGCGTATAACACCCAGAGCTCCATTCAATACGTGCCCTCTTTAATACCCATCACCAGGCTAACCCATTCCCCCACCCCCTCCTACATTTTTTTTTTTTAAGATTTTATTTATTTATTTGACAGAAAGAGACACAGCGAGAGAGGGAACACAAGCAGGGGGAGTGGGAGAGGGAGAAGCAGGCTTCCCGCCAAGTGGGAGCCCGATGCAGGGCTCGATCCCAGAACCCTGGGATCATGACCTGAGCTGAAGGCAGACACCCAATGACTGAGCCACCCAGGCGCCCCCACCTACATTCTTAAAGGGTCTCATTGACTGCCTTTATATCTCACCCATAGTTAATATGGAGCTGATTGCTAAGCACCAGAGAAATCTTGCAAACGTAGTTTTACAAGTAGAAATTTGAAGAAGACATTTATGATCTAATACTCTCACATGTCCCTTCCCCCTTGAGCACTAAGTTTAGAACCACCAGCTTCACACAGAAGTGCAGCTCCTGCCCACAGGTCCTGTCCCCGTGCTATAAAAAAAGCACCTTTTTGCAGAGAAAATGTCTCGAGTTTTTTTTTTCTTTTTTCTTTCTTCCTTTCTTTCTTTGAGAGAGACAGAGAGTGTGGGGGGGGAGGGGCAGAGAAAGAGAGAGAGAGAGGGAGAGAATCTTAAGCAGACTCCATGCTTAGTAAGGAGCCCGAGATAGGGCTCTCATGACCCTGAGTTCATGACCTGAGCCAAAATCAAGAATCAGATGCTTAACTGACTGAGTCACCCAGGTGCCCCTCAAGACTTCTTTTCTGATCATTTGTGGCCCCACATCAGTCATGAGTCTTTTCAAGTTTTATACTGACCAAGATAGTATTTAAGTTTTTGAATTACTTTCCTAAGGTATTTAGGAAGATAGGATTGTGCTGGTGTCACCCTCTACCAAAACAATGTGTGTTGGGAATGTGAATTTTCAAGAGAGACCTATTTTTTGGCAAGCTCAACAGGGATTCTTTTGCACAATCATGTTTGAGAACCACTGTATTCTTTATGTATAAGTTTGTAAAGGTTTTACAACCTTTAAAATTTGATTAGTATTTATCGTTGGCTCTATCTGAGCCCATCACTGTGCTAAGTGTTTTAATCGTATTTCTTATTTCATCTTTTTAAGGTTCTCGTCCTTCTGCATTTCGGCCCTGGCATCTGCTATCTCATCTGGGTTAGGGCACACACCTGAGAATCAGAATCTAGGCTGGGCTCAGCTGGTGGGTTCTACTTCACGATCTAGGGCTACAGGTCATTCAGATAACTCTGTACCATGTGTCTCTCATTGTTCTTGGACTAGCAAGCTGTTCAGGGTATGTTCTTATGGCGATGGCAGAGGCACAAGAGGGAAGCTTTGCCTGCATTACATGTCTGACATCCACATGGCCCGTGACCAAGCCTAAAAGTCAAGGATGGGAGAGAGGACATTCTTTTCAGTTGGAGGCACTGCAGAGTTGCAGGGAAAGGGGTGTGGATAAAGGGAGGAACAAGGCCAACAATCTGTCACATATGGAAAATAATCCAGTTACATTCCCCCATCTCACACCATAAATAAAAATTCCAATTGAATTAAAGATCTAAGTATAAAAAACAAGAGTGAAGTCTTCTGCAGACTCAGATATATGAGACAGTCCCATTTAAAGGGAAGTGTTCTATGAAAATTATGTCAGATTTTGAGGGTTCATGGAGCTCAAGTCTTCCTAAGGGAAGAAATGAACCCCCCCACCATCTTTCAAGGCTGAGGAGACAGAGATCTGCTAGCATCTCAATTTAAACTCCAAGGAACACATGGAATAACACGCTGTAAGTAGAGGTGGCCTGAGTCTTATTTAAAATACGACCCTAACCCAACCCAGCTCAATCTCTGATTACACTGAGGAAATCAGTCTCTCACTTTATCTACCTTACAAAAGAAAGGTAGAAACCCTCAACAGTGGAAGATACCTAGAACACACAATATCCAGCATATAATGGTAGTAGTAGTTGTAGGTATGTAAAAAGGCAGGCAAGAGTGACTGATAATCTAAACCTAAAACAACAGGGATGTATCCATGGATGATCAAAACAATGGAGATGGTAGGCAAGAACTTTAAAATAACTGATCAATAATGTCAGATGAAAATGGATGAAAGGGTTTCAACAGAAACTGGAAATGATTTTCTATTCTATTGGGTTTGGTTGTCCATCACTGTACCAAAACCATACTCTTACTTTAATAAGTTTATAAATTTTGGTATCTATATATCAAATACCCTAACCTTGCTGTCTTGATAAATCTTTGTTTAATCTTGGCCCTTTGCTATCCCATATTTTAGAATCAACTGGTTCTATGAAAAGCCCTACTGGAATTAGACTGGCATGGAATTGATAAGAAATGCTTCTGATGCTTCTGTGATATTGTATTTTCCTAGATATATTTATTTTGCATGTTTTTAGGTTTTCAACAGTTTTATAATTTTCTCCATGATGACTATATATAATCTTTGTTAAAGTACTTTTGATAACATTGTAATTGATATCTTTTTCAAATTTATATTTTTAACTATTTCTTAGTGGTATGAAGAAATGCAACTTATTATTATACATTGATTTTATATTTTAGAATCTTCTTGAACTCAGTCTAATAATTCCACTATAAACTCTCTTGGGTTTTTTAAGAATCAATCATGTTTTCTGCCAAAATTTCTCCCTTTTCAGTTGTTATTCTTTCTTGCTTGCTTGCTTTTCCTGGCTAGAACCTCAATCATTGATGATATTAGGCATACTTGTCACATTTTGTTTTTTAAAATATTTTTTTTAATCTTTTTTTTTAAATTTTATTTATTTATTTGAGACAGAGAGAATGAGAGAGAGAGCACATGAGAGGGGGGAGGGTCAGAGGGAGAAGGAGACCCCCTGCCGAGCAGGGAGCCTGATGCGGGCCTCGATCCCGGGACTCCAGGATCATGACCTGAGCCGAAGGCAGTCGCTTAACCAACTGAGCCACCCAGGCGCCCTAAAATATTTTATTTAAGTAATCTGTACACCCAACAAGGGGCTCGAATTTACAACCCCAAGATCAAGAGTCACAAGCTCTATCAACTAAGACAGCCAGGTACCCCATCATATTTCTAATTTTAAAGTGAATATGGCATTAACATATAACTTTGTAAATACATACATAGCACTTACAAAACTGCTTCTTAGAGCATGCACTAGGTGTTAGCTGCATAGAATCAGGGGATCCTATTTTGTTCACAACAATCTCCTTACTGTTTCTTTTTTTTTCTTTCTTTAAGATTTTATTTATTTATTTGAGAGAGAGACAGTGAGAGAGAGCACATGAAGGGTGAAGGACAGAGGGAGAAGCAGGCTCCCCGCCAAGCAGGGAGCCCAATGTGGGACTCGATCCCAGGACTCCAGGATCATGACCTGCGCCAAAGGCAGACACTTAACCAACTGAGCCACCCAGGCACCCTACTCTTTCTTAAACATACAAAGTCCCCTCCTGCCTCTGGACTTTTAAATCTGCCAGGAAGGATGTTTCTCCAAATAACTTCATGATTCACTTTTTCATTTCTTTCAGGTCTCTGCTAAAATGTCTCTTTATCAGAGTCTTTTCCTGATCTCCCTATATAAAATGTGTAATAAAGAGTCTGATTCCATTTTTTATGTTGACTGCTGACAGCTTTTAAGCATTATTCCTCCCTCTTCCCATTCTGCTCCATATTTGAGCAAGCTAATAAGCCTGGCTGCTCCTTCTTTGATACTTGTGGGAAATTTAAACTGCATATGGAATCATCACCCTGGCCCTAACCCTTCACCACCATAAAAACCCCAAGCCAGTCTCCTTTCCCTGTTCTCTCAAGCCAGTTTTGATCTGCTTGGGAGCTGTCCAGCTTTCCCTAGAAAGCCTCATTATGCAAGCAGTAAATCCTTTCAAACCCTGTTGGGGTGTGTGTGACTTTTTCCTTCTCGACATCCAAAGCGAATTTTGGGTGATGAGTTCATCCTGTCTCATGTGAGATGGACACAACAAAATAGCATCCTCCTTTACAGTCCATCCTATGCTTTATTTTTCTTCATAGGACTTAATACCACCTGTCATATTATATATTTGTTTATTGTGAGTTTTCCCCCAATATATAAATGACTGAATGATAGAGCCCAGCATCTGGTGAAGCATCTGGCATAATCTTCCACACACTCATTCATTCAACAAATATTTACTGAATGCCTGCTTTGGCCAGGCACTGTTAAAGGCATTAGTGCTACACTGGTAAACAAAGCCCTTACCCTCATGGAGCTTACATTCCAGTGGGCAGAGTAGGTGTCCAATACGCTTTTGTTAAACCAATAAACAGTAATATTTTTTTCTGTCTGGAGGTAAGATATTAAAAAGAAACATTATATTGTGAACATAAAATTTTTATACTTTTTTTTTTTTGCTTCAAACTGGTGCTTATTTAAAAATAACATTTAGGAGTTTATACTCACAGGACATGTTATAGGTAACATCCAAAGAAGACAATCAAAAAATATTTTTTGAAGATTTAGTATGTGTTTGGTATTAAAGAGCTCCTAAATTTACACATGGTTAGCATTAGCAAGATTAAGATTAGACAGCTGATTTCTGACTAATGATTATTATAGAAGAATATCGAGGAAAATTTCAATAATTACAATCAGTAAAATAGTATAATTTTTTATTTTACAAAGGACAGTGGTCATGTTTAGCAATAGCTTCACTTGTAAATTAAAGTATACTCACTTCAGTGCTGTATTTTGATGCTGTTTCTTTTCCCTTTCCTTCTGGCAAATAACCCATAAGGTACAAACTGCTTCCAACTGGCAAGCTAAACAAAGGCAGCGGCATCATGGCCTACTACCTAGTTGCCAGTGTTTGTGAAAGGCAAACTGCAAACTTCTGAGTATGGTTCAACCCCACCAAAAGGGGTAAAGTTGCTTCCTCTGCCCACCTTATTCCATGAAAAAAAGTATACTCTGATTTCTGAAACGGATTTTTTAAATTTAATACTAAGATTCAACAACTATCAACATTTGCAACACTTATTTTTCTAATACCCAGAAACATCCACTTAGGAGTTGTGAGACTAATTTGAAAAATTTAATAATGTTATACAAATGTAAGTTATTGCCAGTAGACAGCAGGAATAAATCACATGATTCTGTTGTTATTAAAGAATAAAAAAATAATGAAGAACATTTTCATTACGTATATTTGTTTCCAAAAATCTCTAAGATAGTTCCATGAAATAATAGAGTTTAAATGTCAACATACCTTTCAGTTAAAGGCCAAAAAATGGGATTTAAGTAGTGACATAATTTCCATTGGATTTTATAGTAGTATCAATTAATGAGTTAATTAATTAGCTTTAGTTAATTATTTCTGTTTCACTTGATTTAATCTCGCCCAAATGAATGGGTCTCTTTTGGTTGATCGATGCGATACAGAAACTCCGCAGGTAAGAAGTATCCAAGATATTCCACTGTGTCTGGGGTAGTATCATAATGGTAGTGTCCACCTTCTCCATGATGACTAAAACAATGAGTGTGCTCCAATCTCAAATCAAACCCCTAGGACAACAGACAAGCTATCTGTCAGTATTCAAATTATTTTGGATAGGATTTGTTTGAGGGGGAGGGAGACCTTTTTATTAATGTTACAATAGTTTTTATTTTTTTAAGTAAGTAACATATTCACTTAATTCAAAATTCAAAGGGTGAAAAAGGATATATTCATTAAAATGTGTCTTTCCATCTCCTGCCTTTACTACTTACTCCCTTTCCTTGCAGGCAACCAGTGTAAGCAGTTTCTTATATATCCTTCCAGGAATATATACTTTTGTAATTTTTACTCAAATGGTAGCACCCTGTACATACTGTGCTGAATACTACTTTTCTTCATTTAACAATATGCTTGAGATCTTAGTATATCAGATTATAAAAGAGCTTCCTCTTTCTTTTACACCTACATGGCATTCTATTGTACTTACATACCACTTCCCAACTGACATTTAGATTATTTCCAATTCTATTACAGTAATGCTTTCATGACTAACCTTTTAACTAATAATTTCACATACTTTTGAATATATTTAAGGATAAATTACTAGACATGTATGTAATCATTAGATCAAAAAAATATGACTAGTCAGTATTCTGGTAGATACTTTCTTTGAATTGGTCTACATTATATCTTTTTCTAGTGTATAATATTAGACTATAAATAATAGTATAATGAGCAACAAATAAGATAGGATACCTGAATCTTGGTCTTGATTCTACTATTTAATAACATGACTTTGGGTGTTATTTAAAATACCTGTGCCTTAAAAAATAATAATAATAAAATTAAAATAAAGTAAAATAAAATAAAATAAAATAAAATACCTGAGCCTTCATTTGCTCAAAAGTAAAACCTGCCCAGCCTAACTCATAGGGTTGGTTAGCCACCTGCTCCCTTACCTTTCATGATAATTCTGGAGACTATCCTAGTTCTTAAATAATAACACAAAAGTGTTATCCTAAAAACTAAGCATTATCACTGTATGACACTGCAATATAGAAGACAGACATAAACTTACTGGGTCTCTGGAGACAAAAACTGGCAGACAAACCAAAGGAGCTTTCATCTCATAAAAGCGCAACCATTTATTCACCTCTTCATCAGAGTTCAGTGGGCAGGAAGAAAATTCTGTGGGCTACAATAAAAGATCATTCTAAATATATAGAATATTATTGAGAATTAAACTTTTAAATTATATATAACTTTATGAAGTTAAAAATTTAAGCCTTCTTATACATTTAATTATTTTTAGAATCAAAACAAATTACATACCCTAGTTTTCAAAAGGATCACCAATCAAGTGTATAACCTAAAATGTATGAATGAATGAATGAAGGAATGAATCTATTACTATCTTTTTATTTTTCATAGCCTCTCAGTTTTCCTGGAAATATATCCTCATCCTAATTTTAAATCTCATTACTGCTACCAGTAGATGGGTGGGGGCAGGGGGAAGCAAGGCATTAGAAATTGGTAGAAGCATCAAAAAGAATAAAATACTAAGGAATAAACTTAATCAAGGAGGCAAAAAACTTGTACTACAAAGCACTGCTGAAAGAAATTTAAAGAGACTCCAATAGCGGCACCTGGGTAGCTCAGTCTTTTGGGTGACCAACTGGCTTTCGGCTCAGGTCATGATCTAAGGGTCTGGAGATCAAGCCCTTAGTCAAGCCCCATCTGCAGCCCCCCATCGATCCCTTGAGCCCCCCGCCCCCGTGGAGCCCCACTATGAGGGCAGCAAGGAGCACCACAAGGAGCCCTGAGGGCACAGCAGGGAGTCTGCTTCTCTCCCTCTCCCTCCCCCCCCCACTCGTATACGCGCACACATGTGAGCTCTCTAAAATCTTTAAAAAAATAGGAGAAAAAGATTCCAATAAATGAAAAAATATCCTGTGTTAATGAATTGAACTTTATATTGTCAAGATGTTAATACTACCAAAAGTGATCTAAAGATTCAATGCCATCCTTATCAAAATCCCAAAGAAGTTTTTTGCAGAAATAGAGAAGAATCCATCGTAAAATTCATATGGAATCACAAGGGATCCTGAAGAGCCAAACCAATCTTGAGGGAAAAAAGAAAGTTGGAAGTCTAATACTTCCTGATATCAAAGTTATTACAAGTAATCAAAACAGTGACAATGGCATAAAGATCAGTGGAATAGAACAGAGATCCCAGAAATAAACCCTTGCATATACAGCAAATAATTTTCAATAAGGGTATCAAGACCATTCAATGGAAAAAGGATAGTCTTCAAAAAATGGTGCTGGGAAAACTGGATATTGATGTGCAAAAGAATGAAACTGGACCCTTAATTTATATATACAAAAATTAACTCAAAATGGATCAAAGACCTAATGGTAAGAGCTAAAATATAACACTTAGAAGAAAACATAAGGGAAAAGTTTCATGACATTGGATTTCACCATAATTTCTCAAATTTGACATCAAAAGCACAGGCAACAAAAGGAATAATAAACAAGTGGGACCACATCAAATTAAAAATTTCTGCACTGTAAAGGAAACAATCAACAAAATTAAAAGACCATTTATGGAATGGGAAAAAATATTGGCAAACCATATATCCAATAAGGAGTTAATATCCAAAATATACAAGGAACTTATACAACTCAATAGCAAAAAAACAACCCAATTAAAAAACAGACAAAGGAACTGAATTAGACATTTCTCTCCAAAGAAGACATACAAATGGCCAAGAGGTATATGAAAAAGTGCTCATATCCACTCATCATCAGGAAAATGCAAATCAAAACCATGAGATATCACACCTCACTCCTGTGAGGATAGCTATTATCAAAAAAACAAAAACAAAAACAAAAACAAGAGATAACAAGTGTTGGCGAGGATGTGGAGAAAAGGGGACACTTGTATGCTATTAGTAGGTATGTCAATTGGTACAATCATTATGGAAAATGGTATGAAGTTCCTCAAAAAATAGAACCATATGATCCAGTAATCCCACTTCTCCCACTTCTGGGTATATTTATCAGTGGATGAATGGATAAAGAAATTGTTTGTGTGTGTGTGTGATTTAATTATATATATGTGTGTGCATGTATATAAAATTGTGATATATACATATGAGAAATGTTTTTCAGTCTTAAAAAGGAAGGAAATCCCACAATTTGTGACAACATGGATGAACTTGGAGAACAGGGTGAAATAAGCCACACACAAATATTGCATGATATCACTTATTGGAATCTAAAGAGTCCAACTTAGAGAAAGAGACTAGAATGGTGGTTGCCAGGGGCTGGGGGTGGGAAAAATGAGGTATTGCTCAAATGGTACAAAAACTTTTCAGTTATAAGATGGGTAAGTTTTAGAGATATGATGTACATTATGGTAACTACAGGCATACCTTGGAGATATTGTGGGTTCTGTTCCAGACCACTGCAATAAAGTGAATACGCAATAGAGCAAGTCAAATGAATGTTCTAGTTTCCCAGTGTATATAAAAGTGACGTTTACACTATACTGTAGCCTTTTAAGTGTGCAGTAGCATTTTGTCTAAAAAAATGTACATACCTTAATTTAAAAACCCTTTATTGCTAAAAAATGCTAACAATCATCAGAGCTTTCAGCAAGTCATAAACTTCTTGCTGGTTGAGGGTCTTGCCTCAGTGTTGATGGCTGCTGAGTGATCAGGGTGGTGGTTGCTGAAGGCTGGAGTGGCTGTGGCAATGTCTTAAGACAATGAAGTCTGCCACATCAATTGACTCTTCCTTTCATTAATGATTTCTCTGTAGCATGCGATGCTGTCAGTAGCATTTTACCCACAGGAGAACTTTCAAAACTGGAGCCAAGCCTCTCAAACCCTATAGCTGCTTTAGCAGCTAAGTTCATGTAATATTCTAAATCCTTTGTTGTCATTTCAACAATCTTCACAGTATCTTCACCAGGAGTAGATTCCACCTCACGAAACCACTTTCTTGGCTCATCCATAAGAAGCAACTCCTCATCTGGTAAAGTTTTATCATGAGATTGCAGGAATTCAGTCACATCTTCAGGTTCCACTTGTAATTCTAGTTCTCTCACTATATCCACCACATCTGAAGTGACCTCCTCCACTCAAGTCTTGAACCGCTCAAAGTCATCCATGAGGGTTGGAATCTACTCCTCCCAAACTCCTATTTATGTTGATATTTTGGCTTCTACTCTTGAATCACAAATGTTCTTTTTTTTTTTTTAAAGGTTTTATTGATTGGGGCACCTGGGTGGCTCAGTCGTTAAGTGTCTGCCATCGGCTCAGGTCATGATCTCAGGGTCCTGGGATGGAGCCCCTCATCGGGCTCCCTGCTCTGCGGGAAGCCTGCTTGCTTCTCCCTCTCCCACTCCCCCTGCTTGTGTTCCCTCTCTCGCTGTGTCTCTCTCTGTCAAATAAATAAATAAAATCTTTAAAAAAAAAGATTTTATTTATTTGACAGAGTGTGCGCACAAGCAGGGGGAGTAGCAGGCAGAGGGAAAGGGAGAAGCAGGCTCCCCGCTGAGCATGGAGCCTGACTGGGGGCTCGATCCCAGTACCTGAGATCATGATCTGAGCCAAAGGTAGATGCTTAACCAAGTGAGCCACACAGGTGCCCCTCACAAATGTTCTTAATAACATCTAGAATGGTAAATCCTTTCCATCAACTTTGCCCTGAGCTGCCGTATATCCACGGCAGCTATAACCTTATGAAATATATTTCCTAAATAATAAGACTTGACAGTTGAAATTACTCCTTGATCCATGGGCTGCAGAATGGATGTTGTGTTAGCGGGCATGAAAACATTAATCTCGTGGTGTGTCTCCATCAGAGTTCTTGGGTGACCAGGTACATTGTCAATGAGCATGAAGGGAGTGCTTTTTTTCTGAGCAGTGGGTTTCAACAGTATGCTAAAAATATTCAGCAAACAGGGGCACCTGGGTGGCTCAGTTGGTTAAGCGACTGCCTTCGGCTCAGGTCATGATCCTGGAGTCCCGGGATCGAGTCCCATATCAGGCTCCCTGCTCAGCAGGGAGTCTGCTTCTCCCTCTGACCCTCCCCTCTCTCATGCTCTCTATCTCATTCTCTCTCAAATAAATAAATAAAAAATCTTTAAAAAAAAAAATATTCAGCAAACCATGTTGTAAACAGATGTGCTACCATCTGGCTTTGTTGTTCCATTGATGAACACAGGCAGAGTAGATTTAGCATAATTCTTAGGGGCCTATGATTTTCAGAATGGTAAATGAGCACTGGCTTCAACTTCAAGTCACCAGCTGCATTAGCCCTTAACAGGAGAGTCAGCCTGTCCTTTGGAGCTTTGAAGTCAGGCACTGACTTCTCTCTATCTATAAAAGTCCTTGATGGTTTTTCTTCCAATAGCAGGCTGTTTTGTCTATGCTGAAAATCGGTTGTTTAGTGTAGCCACCTTCAGTAATGATCTTAGCTAGGCCTCTGGATCACTTACTGTAGCTTCTACTTCAGCACGCTCTGCTTCTCCTTCAATTTTATGTTACGGAGACAGCTTCTTTCCTTCAACCTCATGAACCAACCTCTGTTAGCTTCAGACTTTTCTTCTGCACCTTCCTCACCTCTGGATTAGGCTTTGGCTTAAGGGAATGTTGTGGCTGGTTTGATCTTTTATCCAGACCACTAAAACTTTAACCACAGCAGCTATAAGGCTTCTTATCATTTGTGTATTCACTGGACTAACACTTCTGATTTTCCTTCAAGAACTTTTCCTTTGAATTTAAAACTTTACTATTTGGGTAAGAGGTCTAGCTTTTGGCCTTTCTTGGCTTTTGACATGTCTTCCTCACTAAGCTAAATCATTTCTAGCTTTTAATTTAAAGTGAAAGAAGTGCAACTCTTCCTTTCACTTGAACATTTAGAGGCCATTGTAGTGTTATTAACTGGCCTCATTTCAATATTGTTGTGTCCTTAGGGAATAGGGAGGCCCAAGGAGAGGGACAGGGACAGAGACAGGAGAATGGCTGGTTGGTAGAACTGTCAAAACATACCAACATTTACTGGTTAAGTTGTCCATCTTATATGGATGTGGTTTGGGGTGCCCCAAAACAATTACAATAGTTACATCAAAGATCACTGATCACTGATCATAGATCACAATAACAAATATAATAATGAAAAAGTTTGGAATATTTCGAGAATTACCAAAATGTGATACAGAGACAGGAAGTGAGCAAATGCTGTCAGAAAATTGGTGCCAAAAGACTTGCTTGATGCAGTGTTGCCACAAACCTTCAATTTAGGAAAAATGCAGTATCTGTGGAATGCAATAATGTGAAACACAATAAAACAAGGTATGCCCGTAGTTAGTAATGAAGTATTATATACTTGCATATTTAAAATTCCTATAATTGGGCGCCTGGGTGGCTCAGTTGGTTAAGCGACTGCCTTCGGCTCAGGTCATGATCCTGGAGTCCCTGGATCGAGTCCCACATCGGGCTCCCTGCTCGGCAGGGAGTCTGCTTCTCCCTCTGACCCTCCCCCCTCTCATGTACTCCCTCTCTCTCATTCTCTCTCTCTCAGATAAAAATAAAATAAAAAATCTTTAAAATTCCTATAATTATTTGGTATTTACGAATAGATTTATCTATAATTCTGTTTTTAATAATTTGGAAAATTAAGTATTTTCACAATGCTGTGTTTTTCTTTGCAAAATCAGCTGGCTCGCCATTTAAAATTATCAAGATGGGGTGCCAGGGTGGCTCAGTCGGTTAAGCATCTGACTCATGATTTCGCCTCAGGTTGTGATCTCAGGGTCGTGGGATTGAGCCCCACATTGGGCTCTGCGCTCAGCACGGAGTCTGCTTGGGGTTCTCTCTCTCCTTCTCCCTCTGCCCCTCCCTCTGCTCGCACACATGCTCTCTCTGTCTCTCACTCTCTCTCTCTAAAATAAATAAAATATTTTTAAAAATACAATAAAAAATAAAATTATCAGGATAAAAAACTTTAAAACCAAACATTTTTTTTGGTGATTTTACTGATAAAATGAAAAGGAAATTAAGTTTAATGACTTTTATACTATTCATTCGTTCATTCCAAAAAATTATTTTAAAACCTGAATGTCCTAGGTCTTGCTTTATATAGTATTCCATTCTTAATGTCTTACAAACTTGTGCAATTAGCCCATAAGATTATAATTCTCATAATGAGTCCTCTCCCCAAAACAACAACCATCTTTTTTTTTTTTTTTTTTGAACGAGAGAGAGTGAGAGAGAGGGAGGGATGATGAGGGGCAGAGGGAGAGGGAGAGAGAGAATCCCAAGCAGGCTCCATGCCCAGCATGGAGCCCAATGCTGGACTCGATCTCACAACCTGAGATCATGACCTGAGCTGATAACAAGAGTTGGATGCTCAACTGACTGAGCCACCAGGTGTCCCACCACAACCGTCTTAATAGCAAAATCTATGTATGGAGTTTGGGATTCTGGCAATAAAAATGATAATCCATGTCTAAGGCTTATACTCACATCTCTCTAGATCTTAAAAACAAACACAATGGAAAGAAAGTTCTAATTTATTAACATGAAAAAAGGACCCTACTTAGATATTATCTCACAGTGTGATTTAAAGCATTGTTTGTCATTTAAGTTTTAAAGTAATACAATCATAGTAAAAGTATTCAGGTGTCTCTAAGGGTAGAATTCTCAATGTATATTAAAAAAATCCTAAGATCTTCAGTATGTGCACATACATACCCACATACACATGCACGCACATACACGAAGGCCCTTACCATTATGTGAGTCTTCGCTTTTCCCTTCTGAATTATGAAAGTACCTCCCATCCCTACAGGTTTATCTCTGTAATGTTTTTCAAGAGTCTGTCTCATACAAGTCACAAAGTTAAGTTTTCCAGTTCTTCTTTTGGCTTTCACCTCAATGACCTAGAGAGGACATAAATATGCATACCATTGTTCTAAGCTGCAAAATTCTATGTGAATAACTATCAAAGTGAAACACATAATCTAATGCCATCAAGCAAATATTCACTTGTTTGCTTAGAACACCCAAATAGAAGTTGAGTGAGATGTCTCAATCCTGTCTTGATCAATGATATATATTTTATATATATGATAAGTTGTCATTTACTCTAATAAGTCTTATTCATGCTTTCTTAGAGTTACAGTGAAGTCCTCCACTGAGCTCTAGAGATTCTTATCTTTATATATTAAGGTGGTTAAAAGTTGAGAATTCCTGGCGTAAAGGGGTTAACCGCTGGTAATTTAGATGGGAAGAGAAAGTGATTACATTTTTTCCTTTCCCTTAAAATTCTGGACTTGTATTACTTCCACTTAATTAGGTCTTTTTTTTTTTTTTTTTAAAGTAGGCTCCACACCCAGCATGGAGCCCATCGCAAGGCTTGAACACACAACCCTGAGATCAAGACCTGAGCTGAGATCAAGAATCAGATGCTTAACCAACTAAGCCACCCAGGGACTCCTTAATCAAGTCTTTTTAATTCACTACCTTGTTTCTCAAAGTAGCTAAAGTGGCTACCTCTATTTAAAAATCTGAGAGTTCTCACAACTGCTAACACTGTAATCATCTTTTTGTGTTCTAACAGGAAGTAAATATGAAGTGAAGCATTAATTTTCCTTCCCTCCTCCTTGCTATAACATTTTACTACCACCATTTCTGTCTAGGTCAACCAACATCTGATCCATCGGCAAAGAACAAATTACTTATAGACTAACAAAAGGTAGGCACTATCTATTTATTTCAACTGAATGGCTCATGTATTTGACTCACTCCCCACATGAATATTGTTACCTTTTATTCCTCAGAAAAAAAGGTACTCTTACTAAGTATTTTTTTTTTTTTTTTTTTTTGCTTATTAAGTATTCTAACCTCAGTTTTAAATAAGACTTTCTCCTTGCCTATAGTACCATAGTAATCTTTCATAAGATTACTGGGTTATTTAAAGAAATTTGACTTAGCTAGTTTTGACTTTTCTTAAGAAAACTGTATTTGTGGCAATAAAAGCTCAACTTTTTAGCTGTCTGAGAACTTTTGGAGAATACTGTGTTTTTGTGAACAAAAAAATCACCTTTCCAGGTTGACCCTCACTGGCAAAAAGATTAGCCAGTAATGCACACCCAAAATCATGATGTTTCTCACTGTATTTCTCTAGTAGGCACCCTCCATCTGCAGGGTTAACACGGGCAAAGTAACTTCCATTCACTGGAGGTTTGTGTTCACTTTCTGTTTGTATAACTGGCATAAACTGAAAAGAAAAGTAAATAAGAAAAGTAAATTAGTCAACCCTGGCATCAATATGCAAAGAGAATATTTGAGTAACATAACAAAATATCTTATCCTTGACTTAAGATATTTTATTTTCAGGACCTAGTAAGAAAACATGAAGTATGAAATATTTAATTTGAGATTCAAAATGTTAAAGATTTACAAACATCAAAAAATTGAAAAAATATTTTATAAAATGTTTACAATATTTCTTACAGTGTTTCTATAACATTGTAAATTGTGCTTTAAAATGTTTGACTTTAGATTTTAAACTTTTTTTCTATATTGAACACTAGGTAAATTATATTAATCTTTCTACAAAAGAACTTGTAAGACTACTGACTAACGGTCACATCTGAAGAGGTGAGGGGATGGACAGTCTAAAGAGGTCCTTCACTCTTCTATTTAAGAGATGTGAAGAAACAGTGATGTTTTTATGTTGTAAATACACTAACATACACAGTAATAGTACCTTTTGTAAATAATCATCATACCACAGGGGTAGGTTCCTTACTATTTAATCTGAAAGAGGGAATTAATGAAATCATTAATTATTCCATTCATCTTCTGATCAAAAGCTGTTCTCATATCAAAAGGAAAGATCTAGAGTGAAGCTAGGAATTCTCTGATGTGTAATGATTAAAATCTTTCATAATCCATGGTCCTCAGCAGACCACATTAGGACTTCAGACTCATCTAACACTGAGTATATACCCTAAGAAAATCTGAAATTAAAGGTCAGTGCTCCATTATAGTTAGAGCATATGCTATAGTCCAAATCTATATCAAACAATATCAAATCTGTAAAGAAAGATGACATCGTGTATTTATAATTCATTCAAAAAGCATAATTTCTGATAGGGCAATAAAAGAAAAAAGGTAAACCAAATGTCAAATCAATAAAATAAAATAAAATAATTATATGTATGCTGACCTCACAATTGAACCCAAGAGTTTGAAATGGGCCTGCTCCTGCTCCAAGAATAAAAGCTCCAGGAAGCTTGATTTCTTTTGCAATCTTATTTATATCATAAACCTATGCAAGAAGAAAAATTATTATTTAAATGATAACTCATACAAATCTCTTGGTTTACTTTTTTTGACTGAGTCCATTAACACTTCCTTGCCACATTGGTCAATGGATCTTCTAATAATAAAAAGAGGAATCAATCCAATTTCTTATAATCTTCATGTGAATGTGAAGAGTAAAAGTACACTTACTTTTTCTTTTTTTACAAAAGGCAATAAGTAAGGCACACCTCCTACTTCTGCAATTCTAGTTTTCCCACAGATGCCTAAAAAAAAAAAGTCATCTTAAAAATAGGCAAAACATCTAACTTAAGTATAAAATGCCAGAAGGCACTAATTTAATTTATTAAGAGTATATAACTTCTCCATTCTCACAGTTTTACAAGTAGCAGGGGTTGGAAGATGAAAGTAACTATGATCGCTATCCTCTTCTAACTACTTGTGTTTCTAATATTGTCAGAAATAAGCATGACTTGATATAGTTGGTCGCATAAAGGCAACAGAATGTTGGTAATAGAGCAAGGCCAGAATTGAAGCCAAAGTTTGGATGGCATGAGATTTCCAGAATTAGTCTGTAATAACCTGTTCCTTTAAAAATCTGTGCTTTTGGTGGGGGGAGTTGGCTAAAATTGTATTTTAATATAGAATATTTTGCTGTTTGAGTTATTAACTCTTTGAGAAATCCATACTGAGAAATCAAAGTTGTTTATTCCCAAGGTTGTTTATAGAAATGCAAGTAATTAGAGATAACTTCAGATGCTGGGAACTTTCTACTTACATTTTTAATTAACATCATAGGTACAGCTAAACACAATTTGGGAAAGGTACATTTTTTTTTTTGAAATGTAGAGTGGAAATTAATTACCTTTTGTTTGAGAAAAAGTAGTCTTGTCAGTTTCATACTAACATTGTTACAAAGTAAAGTAGATAAAATTGCTCTATTTCTTCAGTTATGCAGAAGGTAGATGTACAAAATTTTTATAGATCCCATTTATAATTAGGGATTTTAGAAATGTCTTCTACGGGATCAGCAGAAATTACTCATGGATAAGAATCTTTCTCATAAGTGATAGTAATGTTGAAGTTGTCTTTTTGGTTTTGGGTTTTTTGTTTTTTTTTTTAATTTTAAGTAGGCTCCACTCCCAACATGGGGCTTGAACTCAGGACCCTGAGATGTTCTACCAAATGAGCTGGCCAGGCACCACCGGTAATGTTGAAGTTGAAAGAAACCATTGGGGGATGATTTTAAATAGTCTAGGAAAAAGACAAGTAATGAGCTAAAAATGGTTGGCTGTAGAGATGGAGAAGAGGAAATTAAGAAAAAGAACAAGGGAGAATAAGCAACTATGGTGAAGGAATGAGCTAAATTTTAGACATGCTGACCTCAAGTTGTCCTTAGCATATATAGGCGGAGATGTCCTGTGGACAGCTGGAATTACTGATCCATAGCTAAGAAAAAGAGAGACTGAGATGAGATGTGCAGATTTCAAGTTCTTGTATCCAAGTAGTAATTTAAAACCACAGGAGTGGATGGAAAAATGCGGAGAGATTGTATAGAAGAAGAGGCTAAGGAAAGAATTCTATAAAATTCTGTCAGGATTTAAGAGCCTGCCAGAAAGAGAAATGAGCTACGAAAAATAAGGAAGAAAGAACATGGAATTAGGAAAGATAACAAGGAAGAAGAGGCAAAAGAACCAAGGAGAGGGGAGAGAAAATGTCAGGCATCAATGGCTGGGTACTATGAAATATGTGAGAAATCAGAAAATACTAGTAAGCGTACCAAAGTCACTGGTGACTTCAGTAAGACCAGTTCATGTAGAAAGTACCCTAACTACATTTATGAAAGATCATTCATATATAAGCATACATATCTAGCCTCCTTAGTGTTGCAATTTAAAGGCTTACAAATTATTGACTAGAAAATTCTTTGGATGACAGAATTAAGATTAACCATTTTTTCTTTTCCTTGTATTCTTCTGTGTTTTCTGATTTTTTAATTTTATTTTAACTAATTAATTACTTATTTAGTGGGGGGAATAGATTACTTTTATAATTGGAAGAACCATGGCTATAAAAAAGTATAATGCTAAATGATTTCAAGGTACAACGAGAAATTGCCATCTGGTACACAAAACTTCTAGAATTTACAGGTATACTTAAAATCAAAGACTTTAAACTGGAAAGACCAAAAGGAACATGAAAGCCAAATCTCTCCATTTTAATATATTTGAGGCCCAAATACATTACTTGGCTTACCTAGGGTAATGAAATCTGTACGTGGCAGAGAAAGAAGCAGAGTCCAGGACTTCCGTGTAAAACTACTTTTTAACAAAGATGTCAGTTACATAATCAAAGAGGAAATGAGTGTTGAGTGTTTATCTCAAACTGCTCATCACAGTAGGGTATAATGGGAGAAGGTCAGACTTTAGAAACAGATAGACTTGGATTTGAATCCTGCTTATGATTACCACTGAGCTTGCTTAGCCTCTCTGAGCTTCGGTTTTCTCATCTATAGACTGGGGCTAGTACTTACCTTGCAGTATTACTGTAAAAATGAAAACATCAAATATAGGTGTTTATCATGCAAATTATATTTACTCGATCAGTATTAATTTCCCTTCTTACTTTAAACATTGGCTGGATGATCACTTGGCAAATAAGTATTTCAGATGATTCAAATACAAGGCTTTTAAGATCACTTCTGGTCTTGAATAAATAAATTAGAACATAAAAATTTATGTTTCTATAACAGTCACTTCAATGAGCTAAATTTTGACATGCTGACCTCAAGTTGTCCTTAGCATATATAGGCGGAGATGTCCTGTGGAGAGCTGGAATTTGTTAGTTAAAAACAAAACTCTCATGTGATATCAAGGATTCTAGGCTACTGAATATCTATTATGTAACCTGTGAAAATAACAAAAGTGCATAAAACAGTATTTTCCCACAAGGGTATAAAATGAAATTTGCTCAATATAAGAAAACAGCACAGAAATTCAGCATGATTTAGTCTACAATTTGGGACAATATCCTTTATTTGTAGATAATTTAAGATGGCCCTTCATAATAATTCTCATTTCAGAAAAAGATTAGGACTGAAAAAAGTGAATTGCAAAAATTGTTTACCTTTCACAGGAAAGGTGAATGGCTCCTTAGTCAAATCAGGGCAATCAACCACAGAGACCTGGACATCAGCAAAGTTATCCTTTAGCCCCTTCTGCAGAACTGACAAAGACAAGGAAAAAAAGCTCTTTAACATTAGGTAAAAATTTGCCACCATATATCAAATCTTCCCTCAACATTTTGGGTATCATGCTTCCAATCTAAACTTGTATTATTAAAAGTTGGGGGGAGGAGTGCGCCTGGCTGGCTCAGTAGATAGAGCAAGTGACTCTTGATCTTGGTTCAAGCCCCAGGTTGGATGTAGAGCTTACTTAAAAAATAAGGGGGGGGGGCGGTGAAATGGTCTTCCTAATGAATATAATTAGACATTAGACACAATCACATGTGTAATACCAAATACCCCCGTAAAAATCACTATAAATCTGTAGAGATTTAAACCATTGAAGATAAACACTGCACTAAGGTTATAACTACCTACCTTTTGGGGAGAGAATTCCAAAGACCTATTGAAATATATATATTTAAACGGTTAGAAAGTAAGCAATTACATGCAACAATTTCATTGACACTTGAAGAGAAAATGTTGAGCAAAAGGAGTAAGACACAAAAGAGTATATATACAACTTCACTTATATATACTTCAGAATCAAGTAATTAAGGTGACAAAAGTCAGAACAGTGTTACCTCTTGGGGTAGAGATATTGACTGGAAAAGCAAATAAAGGGGTCTTCTGGGATGCTGGAAATATTTTATATCTCAATCTGGATGGTAGTGACATAATAAATCTAGGAGCAATGTACTTCTTTTTTTCTTTTTTGTTAGAGATGGGGAGAGGGAGAGAGAGAATCTTAAGCAGTCTCCACACCCAGTGCAGAGCCCAACATAGGATTCGATCTCATGACTCTGAGATCATGACCCTGAGATCATGACCTGAGCCGAAATTAAGAGTTGGATGCTTAACCAACTGCGCCACCCAGGTACCCCAGGAGGAATGTACTTCTAAGGGTGATAAGTTTCCATAAAAATTTTTCTGGGAGTAGTCAGCCATTAGTTTAGGTTTTATAGAATCAGATTCTCCAAAACATAAAGTTGTCTTAAATCTGGCCATGTAGACATTCCACACCAGATCTTTTAGCTATATGAAAACAGAAATCAAGTTGCCTGGAAAATTCCCCTCCCTAAGCTAACAACTGCAGACTTATAAATAGAAAAAGATTTCAGCATGTAGAAATATAGTAAAATCTATTTTTTATCAATTACAGAGACCGAATTCTTGCTCTAGGGTTTTCTGTAAAACTGAAAATAAATTTTAAGCCAAAAAACTCAGATTCCATTTCTATTTTGTACTGAATATAATCTATACATATAGAAAGAACATAAAACACAAACACACAAGAGAAGATAGATGTAGAAAGGCCCTCAAAGAAATGATTCCTAGCTGTTCTATCGTATCAGGGAAGACAGAAAGACTGACAGAAAAGAAATACAGGCAAAGAATACTAGTGATACAGATTGTTTACTAGCTGCCACCTAAATTTAGGAAAAAATAGGAAGGTTAGAAGAAGAAAGCCACAACCAAGCAAAACCCAAGTACACTTCGTGACTTCAACCTTATCAGGAAGACAGACAAACTATCAGGATGGGTGCACTTTGAAAAGGCTGGTTTTATAGGTACTATCAGAACCTAAAGGTTGTCAAATAAATGTTAGCTTTCTGACAGGCTATACAGTTTTGGGTTAGTACTATTCCTGGCTTCATTTCATATTCCTATTTTTATTTTCTTTTTCTTATCTATCACTCCTCCTAATTAATCCTGTGAAGCTGCCTTAAATTCTTGTTCGAACAAGGGGAAATGCATAAAAATACATGCAGACAAAGAAATCTAAGCAAGTTCATCGGCAGTCTATCATGTCAGGAGAAGGGGAAAGAGTAATAATGTTAGGGACATGATTAACATACCACAGTAGGTTATATATTTAAGAATATTGTAACTGGTAAAAAGTTAAAATTGTGTGACTTTGTGGGCATCACACATACTTAAGTCTTGGATTACTATATTCGTTTTTACTCTGTAAAGTTGGTATCTTAACAAGAATCTTCAAATGGTGAGTTTAGTTTTTTTAGGGGGGCATAATTTTGGACTCTCTCAATAAAAATAATACGAAGGCTCCTGTGTGTCTCTGACAGTTGGGCATCTGACTCTTGGTTTTGGCTCAGGTCAGGATCTCCTGGGTCCCAGGATGGAGCCTGAGGCTCAGCGCCACTTAGGGCAGAGTCGGCTTGGGATTCTTTCCCTCTTCCTCTCCTTTTCCATCTGCCCCTCCACCTGCTCGTGCGCGCGTGCTCTCTCTGAAATAAATAAATAAATCTTTAAAAAAAAGTACAAAGAGATATCGAAAAGGAAAATGAGGGAGAGGGAGAAGCAGACTCCCTGCTGAGCAGGAAGCCCAATGCAGGGATCCATCTTGGGATCGTGACCTGAGCCAAAGGCAGACACTTAACTGACTGAGCCACTCAGGCACCCCAGGAAAATAAGTTCTGCAATGGAAATACTATTGCATAAATCATATCTTAGAATATTTTTATTTTAAAATTTTTTTTCCTTAGAATAATTAAAAAAACCCTCAAAGTTATTATTGTATTTACCTCCAACAAGCTCCTCAAGACTTGGCACATGAAAAGAATACTCAGCACAAGCCATTTCTTTCTTCTTTAGGTATCAGGATATACACACAAAACTATGGTAGGCTAATGACCAGAAGAGTTTGCCTATGTAGGCTAATGATCACAAGAGTTCACTGTGCACCATGCATGAACAGCTGTTGCTCTGGAAAGGAACACAAGAGTTCAGTTATATAAAAAGGGCAAAAGGGCATTTATGTTTCTTTCCTCACAGAAAGGCAACCACAGTTTCCAGTATTTAACATTCCAAGTGAGAAATGCCCAAGTAACCTTTTTTTAATACTGATACTTTAAAGTCAACACTTAAAATAGATAAAAGGAAATGCCAAACTAAGAAGGCACATGATTCATTTTCTTTAGTCATATATGTGGATCGAACATGCAGTTTTCTAATGGTTGGTCTAAGAAACATAGGTCCTGAAGCAAAAGGTAGTTTTTAAGGTTTATAAGTAACTATTTAAATGGTTGTAGGTAACAGTATAAGACGCTCAAGTAATTCATAGATAATTTGTGTTTTCTATTCTATATTTGACATTTAGGCTAAAACTTAAACAAGTTTCTTAGGCTATCACTTTTATAAAAGAAAATTTAAATTACTAAGAGAAATGCAAACTTCTACAAATGAGTAGCTATTGAAATTCAAATTATTACTTTTACTTACAAATAAAGATACTTTCTTGGTAAGCAGCTTTAATGTTCAATTATTCTGATAACCTAACCAATTATAGTTTGATGTTTTAAAAATATATGCTAAGCATATTTTACAATAAGTAGGCATATATACACAGAGATTAATATCTTACCTTAAGTGTTCAGGTGATAAGGTATGCAAGCAGAGCAAAGTAAATAAAATGAAGGAAAAAAAAGAGCAAAAATAATGTGAGGTGGGCAAGGAATCCCACTCTCAGCCAGTTGCAACAAAGAATGCAAGCAAAACTCTTTTAAGAGTGTTTCTAAGAGCACTATTCAGATTCTCATTAAAATTGTTAATGGAACACCTCATTAATTATTAATCTCAATAGTCTCTGATACAAGCTTACTTGGTAAGTGAAAGGTGGTCTTTCAATATCACTTGGAAAATCCCCCCACCCCCACTTTTTAAAAAAAATTTTCCAAAGATTCACAGGTTTCTTAGAAATCAGGTTTCTGTTTTTTTGTTTTGTTTTACGATCTTATTTATTTATTTGTCAGAGAGAGAGAGAGAGCACACAAGCAGGGGGAACGGCAGGCAGAGGGAGAAGCAGGCTCCCCGCTAAGCAAGGAGCCTGATGCGGGACTCCATCCCAGGACCCTGGGATCATGACCTGAGCTGGAGGCAGATGCTTAACCAACTGAGCCACCAGGCATTCCTGGGTTTCTGGTTTTGATGATAATTTCAAACAACATATCCTCCACAAACATGCTAATCTCATACATTTAGGACTTAACATTTACATAAGTACTTCATCAAATACCAAATTTTATTATTCTTTAATTACATAATATGCATAATCAGTCTCCCAAATAAAATATCAACTGTTGATAATGGGCCCCAAGTCCTATATAATCATATTTCAATGATCTCAAGCATATCTTTCAGTTGAACAATCTATAATTGTTCAGGAATGAAACATTTTAACTTTTTTTTTTGAAATTAATTTCAGATGGACAGAGAATACATATAAATATTCCTGTATACTCTTCACCTAGGTTTTCTAAATGTTAACATCTTATATTTTCTTTATCAGAAAATACTAATTAAGAACATGTCAAAATCTGCTCAATACCGTATTTATTTATAATGAGGAAAATAAAGCATTCTAGATATTTCTGTTTATAGTAGGAGTAATAAAGACAAGTTTAAATTCAAATACAATCCTAATTTTACACCCTTTGCTATCTTTAAAAGGTCAGATTTTTTTTGTTTGCTTGTTTTCTTTCCCCACCAAAATA
The DNA here is from genome assembly GCF_002201575.2 of Neomonachus schauinslandi. Lineage (NCBI taxonomy): Eukaryota > Metazoa > Chordata > Mammalia > Carnivora > Phocidae > Neomonachus > Neomonachus schauinslandi. Next base: position 72,606,720 of record NC_058413.1, on the reverse strand, counting down.
AAAACAAAGTCCAACCCCGGGAGGCTACAGTTGAATAACTGGTTTGGAAATGTAGAACTTCAGGCAAACCAACAGCCCAGAAGGCAGTGTGGTAATGTGTGTATAAATGTGTTTATGTGGGAGGGAGGAGGGGAGGTTGAAGCTGGATTGATGAGAGAAGGGGGTTAGAAAGGTTCTAATATAAACTCAAGTGTGGCTCTAGGAGGACAGCTTTAGGCCACAAGGAGGCACATGATATTTACCCTCCAGATTCCATTGCTGGGAGTCAGTGGCTCAGAAGGAGGGTCTAAAGAAGGGAAGAGTATAAAGGGGAGACAGCTGCATGAGTAGAGCCGCAGAGACAATGCCTGACAGGGTAGGCCAACTGTAGCAACCAAGCTGATAACCATTTATTGGCAGCCTGCTCTATAACAGGTACCATGTTAGGCACTTTACGTTCTCTCAGAGCCTCTCACACCAAATAGATATTATAATTCTCATTTTACAGAAGAGGAATAGGCCAGAGAGAATATATTATTTACTCGAGATCGCTCAGTTATTAAAGTGGCAGAAATAATTCAAAACCAAATGTAGCCCTCTGTAAAGCCAGAACTCCTCACATTATACCATACGGGTTAACTTGTGACGGAATGACACATTTCAGCTCCTAGAAGGAAGAATTTGTACAGAGCCATCTTATAGCACTCAGAGTTATCATCTGTTTGCTTTGTTCCTTTCACCCAGGCTGTGATCTCTTTGAAGATAGGACTGTGGTTCTGTCGTCCAAGTGCCTTCCTCGTGGGCACCAGTTCAGCCTTAATTATTTATTGAATATTTACAGTGTATCAGACTCATAAGGCTCTGGGATAGGGCTGGCCTCAGGGGTGTGCAATTAGTATAATGACACAGGGCCATGTGCTCAGAATGGCATTTGGTTTAATGCTCTGTTGTCACCACCCTGAAATTCTTAACTTTATATTTGAACTTTTAAGGCCAATAGGACAATGGAGCATGTGCAGGACCAGAGGCCAGAGGGGCAAAGTGCATGTCTACCACTATTCCTTGCTACCTCATTCACATAAAGCATTTATGAAACCCCATGAGCACAGAAATCTGGTGGACCCACCATCTGTGGAATTCTGCGAAACTCAAAGTCCCCGGATTCTATAGTGTTGGTAGAATGCGCATACAACAAAGAAGTAAAAAAAAAAAAAGAAAATACAGGTGAGTTGGTTTTGTGCAGTCTCCATTGTTCTAGTAAGAACAAAACACATGTTTGTATGAACTACGAAATATGAACTGTGAATTTCATCCATTCTGCATAGGAGTTAATACATTTGTATTTAAAACTCGCATTGCATGCTATAAGAAGTAAAACTCATGCTAATAATTTAAAAATTTAAAATTTTTTCTTTACTTTAGTATCAAATAGCAAATTTCTATTAATAATAACAGCATAATAATAGCACAATTAACATGCTATTATAATTAAAAACAAAGTTAGAACACCATGACAAGTCAAAGGAGATACTACACAAGAAAGGAGATGGCTCATATTTTAGCACCTTTAGTGGTGCTTCCCCCTGCTTTTTGAACAAGGGACCCTGCATTTTCATTTCGTACTGAGCCTCACAAATTCCACAGCCAGGCCAGCTCCCACATAGGGCAGTGAGTAAGGCATGCCCTACCTGCCCTGGAGCTTCCAAGTATTTCCTAGACTGTGGAGATGCCTAGAGGATTCGACTTTCATGCCTGGAATTTTTTTCAATATTTAGAGCGAAATTGAGTAAAGAGATCAGATTACCTTCCAGGTCTGTTCAATCCTGGGATGACACTACCTATACAGAACTAGGCAGCTTTACGGTTCTATCATATGATACAAGAGGTCTGAAAGTGGACCCATCAAACCAGCTCATTCCTTTTTGTAACTCCTTTAGGGGGAAAAAAAATCACCAAAACTAAACTAGTTTAAACTGTTTCAACACTCAGTGGCCGTTCAGGGGACTAAGGAATCAAAATCGTAGGAAAAAAAAAAAAATCCACCGCTGGTGTCTTGGGATAACGTTAACCAAGTCCTGGAGGCTGAGCCTCAGTTTGGGGGGAAAGAGCGAGCTAACGAAACAAGTCCAAAGGTGGAGAGGGGAATGGGGTGTGCTATGGAGTAACGCCGGCTTCCAGAACAAAGGTTACACATTTGGAGTCACGGTCAAAGCATGAGCCTGTCAGTTTCACACAGAAGAGATTTTTGAAGGCAAAAGTAGACATGACAAAACACAGCCAGCACCACACTCACCGCCACGCACACACCCCCAAAGGCTTTAGAAAAGCCGACAACAGCTCAGCAAATGCGAGACACCGGAAACAGAAGAGTGGCTGACTCCTCGCAGTTCACATCCACTCCACACAATTTGTGTGGCCCCACAATTTGTTTACTTGGCCCCACAATTTGTTCTTGTCATTTTTGGAAAGGTTCTTGACTATGCCACGTGCCTACAAGGTTAGCGAAGCTGGCACCTGAATCCTGACTTTGTCCGTCAACCCCGCCGCCTCCGCATTTGGGCGTTCAGGCACCGCCCACCGCCAATCGCCCCACCTCTCGCGGCGGGCACAATGGCGCCCCGCGTCTCCCTCCTCCCACCGTTCCTTTTCCTTGTGGCGTTCAATTGTTCTCGCGAGATTTCGGGCCCACTATTAGCTGGGCCGCGGGGTGGGTCTTCCTTTCCTTCCGCGAGGTTGTGGAGGTAAGCTGTTGTTGGCTTGTTGGGGTGCCGAGGGTTGGAGGTTGCCGAATGCGGACGTCGGAGGCCTGGGTTGCGGGGCGCGAGTACGCAGCTGAGGCCCGTGGTGGGCCGGCGCCTTTGGTGCAAGCTGTCCGCCAGTCTGGGTGGGTAGGAAGAGGACACGACTATCGGGCCTGGTGAGCGAGGGAGGAGCTAGCTTTTCCCGGGATCCCCGCGTTGCTCCGTTGGCTCGAGCCGCGGAAGGCAGGCCCGGAGGGTGGAGGGCTCGCGGTCGTGGGCTGAGGGCTTCGTGGCTGGACTGTAGCCACACCTACGCGTTCATAGGCGTGCTGCATTGTGTCTGGATACTTAAAATGAAGCATTCCGGACAGTGCACGTTTTGTGATTTTTCGTAAGTGCGAGGTAACCATTTCTGACGCCTTCTTGCGTGAGGTGAGGTGCTCCCTGGAGGCACTCAACCCCAAGGTCAGGCATAGTAAGGGGTTGGAGGGATTGATAACTCTAAGTAAGTGCGCTACCTCGCCGCATGGCCTCTCGCCGAATCTTGGGATAAGAAGTACACTTCCTTAGGAATGTTTTCTACACGGTTTCCGGAAAACTGGTTTTTGAGTTAACTCCACTGTGCTGGAGTCATGTGCTAATATTTAAAAGACACCTATAACCTCTGGTATACCATTAGTGCCGTGTAACCCAATTTTTGTTAAATTTCATTTTTGAGCAGTTATTTCATGAATACTTAGGTTTTCGCATTTTAAAACCCTACCAACAAAACATAACCATGAAATTTCCACGACTCCATCGGACATTTTGCAAATCTCTACCTGACCTTGATGATTTCTTGTATTTGAGATACTTTGTCATTTTATCCTAGGATTCCATTCTTAACTACTCAGTTGTCATTCTCAGGTATACTAAAGACAAGACAAAAACGGAAGAATGTTGGTATCCCTTGAAAGGGAGATAAGGTGGTAAAATAAGACCTCTTCGCTTTTTCGCCCACTATTGTCAGATTTTCCAAGGAGAATAAAAAGACAAAGGGCACCATTGTGTGGTCTATTAGTCTTTCATTGAAGTTTGAGAATTCCGAACTTGTTAATTAGTACCCATAGTGGCAAAGAGATAATATGCCAAGGAAGAGGTTTCACAGTGACTGATGAATCATAGCATGAATGAGAAGAGGCTACAAATGGAAATTCAGGAGATTGGATTGAGGTAGTAAATCGTGATTCTTTTTCCTGATACACTGAGGCAACACTGCCTTCTGGCTTTGTATGTAAAAGTTTTTCCAAGAAGTTCCCATCTGCTCTTGAAAAATGGCTTTTTGGCCATTAATTGTATGTGAATACTTGTAATTGTACATTACATGGTTAGTAAAATTACATTTTGTATCATGGGAAGATGTTTAATACTTTTTTGGAAATGACAATACTGTTCTGGAATCTTACTCCACTGGATAAGATTGAGAAGACAACTGAAAAATGGAAACCGTGAATTCAGTTTCTACATTTTAGAATTTGATTTGAAATGGATGATTCCTACATAAAAATATTAAGGGCCTTGTATATGATTTTGCCTTAATTTACATAAAATGTGACATAATCTGACTACATCAAATTTTGTATTACTGGGATACTAGCTGTGTTGGCATTTGTTCAGAGAAACTACATCACGTTTACCGAATTGTCAGAACTCTGAAGCAAATAAGTGACGAATAAGACAATTTGGAGAAGGACTTGGGAGAATATGTAACAGGAATGAATTTTTTTAACTCTATAATGGCATCTAATTCAGCTGTGGAAATTGAAAATGAAAGGTAAGTGCTATTTTAATCAACCACCACTAGATTTTTACTGCAAAGCTGGTTAGATTTGCTGATAAGGTTTACTGTATTTTTATTACTGGGTAAGCAATAAAGGTAATTTTCAATAATTAGGAAAGAAAAGGAAAACCTGTTTTACACAGGTCTCCAGTTTATGTAGTTAACAGTGGGACACGTTCTTAACCCCGGGGAAACAATATTCTCTGGGCCAATTTGGTATCTCTTCCTGGCTAAATCATCCTAATCTTACAAAAGGAAAATAGACATCAGTGGGGGATCTTGCTTAAAAATCAACTTGTTGGGGTAATGCACATTACAATAGTGCTGGCATGGTGGAAATAATCACTAGGAAATCAAATCAGCATTTCTGTTGTATTCAAATTAAGTATGTGTTTGCTAGGCTACTCTTGTTTTATTTAGCAAGCTCTAGCACTAAACAAGACTGCCTTCCTTTGGAAATTAAAATTCTGATATTTATCTTGGAAGGTCATGTTTTGGTAAGTGCTATGGCATCATGGCATTATGGTCCATTTTAGGTAGTCCGAGGTAAGTGCTTGGTTTAGTCCTGAGCCTGTCTTTTTAAAAAATTACCCTGAGCATGTTTTCCTGTTTTTGGTCTGTGGAAGAAAAGTACCTTATGGTAATAAGCATTCAGTAATATAAAAGTGCAATTAATTTTTTCCCCTTTTTTTCTAGTGATAACTCTTCTTCTGGTAGCAGCTTATTTAAAACTCAGTGTGTCCCTTACTCCCCTAAACAGGGGCAAAGAAACCCTACTAGAAAGTTTGTTCATTCACCTGAAGGTGTTCAGGCAAGGGATTCATCTAGTGACTCATCTTTCGAACCAAGACCATTGACTTTAAAAGCTATTTTTGAAAGATTCAAAAAAAAGAAACGTAAAAAGAGGAAATATAAACCAACAGGAAGACCAAGAGGAAGACCAAAAGGGAGAAAAAACACTAGACGTTCCCAAATAAATAAGAAACAAGTTCAAGATAAAGGATCTGGGTTCCCATTTTTAGAATCCGAGAATGCAAGAAAACCATTACCTTGGAGAAAAATTTTAACCTTTGAGGTAAGTCAGTCAGCATTTTATATGTGTGAATACATATAGCTAAAATGTCTGAAATGACTTGTTGGCCACTTTTAGAATTTAGGTGTGCGTGGAACATAGAATCTGTGACTTTGATAATATCCTTTTGTACCGATTTATCTGCCACTTCAAGACCAACCCATTCTGGGTGGATTCTTCACTGGTATATTCAGTTTCAATGAATATACCCATATATGAGGTGCTTCAAGGCTGTTGGTATAAAATCCTTTGATCTCATCAGGTCTTTAAGTATCATCCCTAAAATTCAAGTGATTCCCAGTTTTCTAGTAACCTAAGTCAAACCTACACATATCTTCCATGTGTAGTGGCTTTAGTAGAAGTCATTTTCTTACAGATACTGAATATTTGATTTTGACAGAATTGCCTGACAACTTAGCATTAAACTCTCAAATACTTGAGTTAAATGATTGCATAATTTATAATCTTTTGCTCTAGAATCGGTGATGTGAAAAAATACTAACCTTTTATGTTTTAAGCTGATTATGTGAATATAAGGGATTTGTTTCTCTTTGCATTTAAAAACGTCTTTAGGTATTGAATGGAGCACTGGGTGTTATACATAAACAGTCATCAAAAACTAATGATGTAATGAATGGTGACTAACATAAAATGAAATAAAATTTTAAAAAATGTCTTTAGAGGGGCGCCTGGGTGGCTCAGCCGTTACACGTCTGCCTTGGGTTCAGGTCATGATCCCAGAGTCCTGGGATAGAGCCCCACATCAGGCTCCCTGCTCAGCGGGAGGCCTGCTTCTCCCTCTCCTGCTCTCCCTGCTTGTATTCCTGCTCTCACTGTCTCTCTCTCTCTGTCAAATAAAATCTTCAAAAAAAATAAAAATAACGTCTTTAGAAATTCCCAAACAATATAAGATTTGTGCTTAGTTTTTCTTGGTATTCCAACAACTTACGTAAATTTGATAATGTGCTAGGTAGATAGTGGATTCTTCTTACAACCAGCATCTGGTGTATGTGATCCACATATGGCAGAGTGAGTAAATCAAAATCGCTTAAGAGTTTGTGGTAAAGGGATCCTTTTCATTTTGGAACATAAGGTATCTGCTAAGTCATGGAAGAAAATTTTGTATTTTGTAAGACCATTACATAAAGTGCTTTTGATATTTAGCAAGCAGTGGCGAGAGGATTTTTCAACTACCTTGAAAAACTGAAGTATGAATACTACCTCAAGGAATCCTTGAAACAAATGAATGTTGGTGAAGATTTAGAAAAAGAAGATTTTGACAGTCGTAGATACAAATACTTGGATGATGATGGTTCTCTCTCTCCTATTGAATCAGAGTAAGTTTAATCGTGACATAATTGAGGTCCTAAGTTTTATTGAGTTAATCTTTTTAAATTTTAATGTTAATTGTTCCATATTATGTTATGGATTTGTTGTTACTTGAATAGTGATGGGAGCATAGATACATTAAGCCTATCTGGGTTGTAGTTGAGCTTTGAGCTTGGCACATGAGCCATCCATTTTGGGATGTCATACACGACAACATAATTTTTCTCCTTACTAGTATTGCTGTTTCATTTGTATATCATGACAGTATATTACTGGGTTCTAGATGATTTTGTTGTCTGAGGGTATATTTTAATGTTACAGAACAGAGGATGAGGCTGCAACAAATCTTGAACATGATGAATGTGATATCAAATTGGTGGTAAGTGACATTTTTATCCCATTTCAGGAGGATAGCAGTTGTACAGGAAGAATTTAATCCACTAGTTACTATCTTAGATTCTGAACTTAATTTTTGAAAGGCTCAATGGATTTGGTACAGGAAATGTAAGAAGAAAAATAGGGATTATTTGGATACTTGGTCAGAATGTTGGCTTTTCAGTACTGTTAATAAGTTTAATATGTTTTGCTATTAGGATGTCTAATTAGGATTTTCTAATAAAAAATAAGCTGAATTTGGGTTTTTAAAAACAGGCCTGAGTCACCAGGTTATTATAAGTAACCTAGAGTTCAGTTATGTGTAATTACTAAAGCAATGAAATTCAGTAGTTATTTAATAATTGGTGTTTCTTATGCAGGACAACTTTAATGATTTCATAATAAGTTCTGAAGTACCAAAGATGAAGAATGTGTATTTAGAACAAGAAGAATATACTGAAGAAGCCGCTTTGTCTAAAAAGAGAGCATCAAAGTCCAAAAATACTGGACAGGACAGAATGGCCTGAAAAGAGATAGGAATATGAATGTTAAGGTAAATAGAACGGAGAAAACGGTTTTTTGTAGAAAGTAAAGATGAAAAACACAAATACGTATGTTGGCATAGTGATAAAAAAGAACCTGCTAAGGAGAAAAAAAGAATGACAAGTTAGTGAAACTCGTAAAGAATTACTAGAAAAAAATATTTTAAAATGGTGGAATTATACACGTAGAAGAAATTGAGGCATGTAGCAGAAATAATCACTTGTGAAATAATAAACAGATCTGTTTTGCCTCTGCTTGTTTATTTCAGGGTAAGCACTTAAAAGCATCACTTGAGCATTCAAAGAAGTACAGAGATTGTAAACCTTTATTACAGTAATCACTAATGATGGACAACCAACCATCCATTCCTCAGAGTACCTGAAACCATTTTGATCGCAGTTATATTCAGATAAAAGTGACCTTTAGCTTCAAATATGTACTACCATAATAAGAAATTACTAGTTACCTAGACTATTTCAGCTACCACTTCTTATCACTACTGCATATTGATTATGCCAGTAAATATATACTGTATTTTATGATCGCACTTGTGCTTGTTTTTGTTTAGTTTGTGAACAAAGACTTAGACTAAGTGCAAAAAATAAATCCTCTTTTGCAACCCAGAACTCATGGCACAGTATGAGTTTTGATACATATAAGAAGGAACAAGATCCCTGAAACAGATTAAAGTGATGGTGGGTATATTGACAAACCTGAAGGGCAGTTCCAGGACTGTAGAATTACTAAAGGTATATAAGGGAAAGGGCGCCTGGGTGGCTCCAGTCATTAAGCATCTGCCTTCGGCTCAGGTCATGATCCCAGGGTCTTGGGGATCGAGCCCTGCATCAGGGTCCCTGCTTGGTAGGGAGGCCTGCTTCTCCCTCTCCCACTCCCCCTGCTTGTGTTCCCTCTCTGTCAAAAATAAATAAAATCTTTAAAAAAAAAAAAGTATGTAAGAGAAATCTCAGCTTGAATTAGTATTCTAATTTCAATGCTGACATGAAACAAAGATGCTTTTTTTTTTTAGGCTTTTCACTTGAATACAATGTCTGGACTTTAAAGGTATGTCTTATGATTTAGGTGAGTTTTTGGATTAGATTTGTTGAAATGTACTTTGTCAGACAGTTTAAACCTCCACAGGTTTCATTACTGAAAGACATTTTGCCAGTTTACAATTTCTGTTTGACATTTCAGAAAAATGAATTTTAGGGTTCACACATTTTATAGTGGTAAAGTGCAAGCTTCACTTTACTAGCAGGAAAGGGTCTCCACAAACTAAGTTTATATTGAAATTATCAGAATACTAGATATTCTCATTCCACACATTATTACATAATTTTAAACTAATGCATAATCTAAAATGAGGTGTAGGATTTAGTAGTGTAATGTTAGAAATGACTAGAGGACATAAGATTTCCTAAATTTGAATGATGCAAATGGTAATTAAAAAGCACACAATTTATCTTCCAGTGATTTCATAAATGGGAAGAACAGAAATATAGCCACATTAATATTTTCCTGTTTTTTAGTACGTGATATCAAATAATGGTATTTTTTAAGGTGAGGCAAAAAATTAAACACTGCTGTAATCTGGAATGTCCTAGACAAAACATACTGTGATACTGGAGTTTGCCAAAATCAGGACTTTTAGATACGGAAATCTTTTTCCTTCCTTTGGTTCTATAGTAGCTACTTTGTACTTATCTTTAGTATTTGGTTTTTATTCTCATTATAGACTCACTCCTTCCTGTAAGCATTTTAAAAATCCTTACTGTGTAATTTATGGAACGATTTCTTTAAGTTTGTTGTAAATGTTTGGCTTTTTGCACAATTTTGAACTCGGTGACTGAGAGCAGATCACTGTTCTAATTGTTTTTCTTGTGGAATCTTCCAATTTAAAACTAAACAATGGTTGAGGTCTATCCCGATGGGGCTTTTTCTCTGTAGACCTACATCGTTGGAAACGCCTCATAGAGTATATGTGTGGTTTCCTTTATTCACAGAACTATGTGTTAGATCTGTGGGAAAGAACTACAAGACATATAACTGCTAAAACTTTATACAAGACCTAATAGTCAAATTTTTTTAAATCTTAGGTATTGGCATATTCCCAACAATCTGTACAGTTCTAGGGTGTGATGGTTTAGGTAAGTTTCCTTCGGGAACAGTGTAATCTTTGGGGTACTATTACAGTTCAGATGATGAATTTAACTGTTCAACTGCTGAATGATACAGACATGAACTAAAACTTAATTCTGACAGAGCTGGCTATAGCTTAAAAAATAGTTAAAATTTGGATGCTAGTCATATATTTAGGTTTTAAATTTTAATCACAAATTGTTCTTAAATCTTCTGTTATTTTATCTGTAGGGGTGAATAGGATTTGAACTCGTGATTCACATTTAGAGGTAGGTGGAACATCTGATTTCTATTGAAATTTATTAAGGATCCAAACGTTCTGAAAAAACCTAAGTTGTGAGGTCAGCGTACTGTTGTGTGCAGTAGTTGGGTATGCAACAGAATATCAAGATCTTGGTAAAAATGTTTGCCATAAAACTTACACACAGAATTGGACAAACTGAAGAGACTATCTAGGAAATAACATGAAAATGCCCCCTTTTGTATCTTTATTAAACAATTCCTATGGTTCATCCTAATAACATATTTGGATATGTTATAACAGAGATACTGAATTTTTTTAAGGAATTCTGCCTAACAATCTGAGCAACTGATCTTGTTTCTAATGCATCATTTCTTTTAGTGATTTCCCTTCATAGTTCTGTATGTGTGTTATACAGAGACAGGAAAGATAATGGGGACTAGGTTTATAACTTAAGATGCAGGTAATGTCTTATTGGAGTGGCAATTAGGAATAAAGGTTCTACATATTACAAGAACTTAAATTTCTAGAGAGAAGTTTCTCAGGTAGCCTTGAAGTAGAGGGGTTTACATACCTGTCAGGATCGCACTGCATGGTATCTGCTCTCAGCAGCTCATTCCTGCTGGGTGTTCAAGAGACAGTGCAATAGAAACTCAGTATCTGGCATCGTTGGTTTTCTTGGCTTTGTGCATGTTAAACCTGGTATTTTTATTGAAACAGTATTCCTCTAGTTTTTCATACTGTTCAATTTGAGATAATCTTCAGGAGGAACTAATGCTTCTGTTTTTCTAGGGGTGTTGGAAACTGAGAACCAGGCAGATCCAGGCTCAGGCCCTAACAGGTAAGGCTTTGCTTTTATTGACAGCATCTGGTTAGCAAAACAGCAGGACTTATAGAGGCAGAAACCTTTGTACAGATTATAAGCTTGAGAGGAACTTCTGTAAAGCCTCATTCTAGATGGAAATGGGCACTGTTGTTCATGGTGTCCAGAAATTGTTGATGTGGCTACATTGAGACACAGGTTATGCTTCCATCACAGCAAGTTTATTGTTGTGGTGACAATGAGGCCTGTAACATTTCTGTTAAGACTTTTCAACGTTAGAAACAATTAGATCTCTAATCAGTGTACTTCTACAATTTGACTTCTAGGGCCCTGGAGTAAAGACATTGGATCCCAAAGATTACAGGTAAGATTTCCCTTCAAAAGCCCTATGTTATAGGAGATGGAATCCCTTTATTTACCTAATTTTGACAGCTGCTAATCCTGGTAGTTCATTACCTCACCACTTAAAAAAAAAAACAAAAACAAAAACTCTTGATGTTAAAAGCCCACAATGTGTGTTTATACTGTTTGCCAGTGATTTGTGATGTTATGATGATGGGCAAAATGTTCAACTGCTCTGAATGCGCTGAATGAAATTAGCCTTTCTGAACATCCATCCAAATGAAATCTGTGCTGTATTTTCCAGCAAAAGCTCTAAGTAAAAGTTAACTGAAACAGGAATAGTTACCTTTGGAGTTAATAATCAGAGGGCATTTCATGTCAATTGGGGTTTGAATGCAAATGAATATGTATTCCCAGCACTTCAATGAACTGGATTGAAAACAATTACTGCACCTTATGTAGTTTTAAGTCTGCAATTTTCAGCACATACTACTAGTTCAGAACTGGGTTTCAGGATACTTGGGAACCTAATTAAGTGCATTTTGAAAAATGTAGTCTAAACTTTAAAATTTTCCATAGGTGGGGAGTTTTTGAAGTAATGTCCATATTCAAGTGGAGATTGAAGAAGCCCAACCGAGAGAACTCTGGCAAGTTAATTCTCTTACCATATAATGGTCATTACCAAGGCTTTGAGAATGCAGTTTCTCATTTGCTGTGGACATGACCGTAAAAAAATTTTCCCAGTAGGTTTTCTTTTTTTCTGCTACTTTGCTAGCATTCAGCCTATTGGGAACATTTTATCAACCCTGTTCTATTTCTGTTGGCTAGATCAGCACCACTGTCCAGTATAAATGTAACAGAAGCCATATGTGATTTGGTAATAGTCCTATTATTTCAAATTCTCATCTGACCATACATGGCTAGTATATTGAACAGTGCGTGCCTAGATCTGTACTCTTGCAAATATCTTTTGCTAAATCACTCTTGCTAATAACCATGCAACTTGTAATACAATAGATTTAACAGACGGAGGCTGGCTTCAGTTTACATGGTCATCTCTGGAAATGGAACCTTACTTTTATGTTCTGTTATGTAGGACTGACCGTGACAACTGTGGATTGAACAAGTTCTTTTTAAAAGGTATGTATACATTTGAAAAAAATAACTTCTAGGTCATTTCAAAGAGGGCTTGTGGGACTAAAACCAAGAGCTCTTAACGCTGTGACCAAATATTGGAATTCTCCATAGGATGTAATAGTTACTCAATAGTGCTATGTTTTCCTGAGGAGATACAAGATTTAGCTGCTTCTATCCATGATTGGTCAAGTGGGAAAGAAGAAATGTCTCCCAAGTTTAACCAGTGTGTATACTCTTGTTCTCAGGGCTATCTTGAAGATTATGATTCTGACTTTGGAGGAACTACGGTGATTGGAAGTGGAAGGAATCATATGTAAAATTCCTTAAATAAAAATTTATTGACTTTAAATAATTTTGCCTATATTACACATAATTAAAAAAAAACCCTTATACTTTTAGTAGAAAGTCAGCATGTATTTTTGGCTCGAAGTTTCTCTAGTGTTTTCTGTGGAAGGAATAAAAAACAAAATTTAGCAGTTATCCATTGCAGTATATATACCCTAGACAGGGAAAAATTGTAGGGGGCCTAGCTCACCTTATGAAATTCTTTTGCCCTTGCTCTGTTTTGGGCATATGCATCTTGCTTTGCTTTCTCTTCCCTTTGCTGTTTGACTTCAGCTAACTGATTGTATGATCTGTAAGAAATTGATAATATAGAATTAAGGACACACATTTTAGGAATGTAAATTACTATTCACTCACACACATATACACACACCTATACCTTGGGGCCCTTTGATGCATGAGGGCTTGTGCAGTCTTTCTGTCTTCAGGAAGTGACACTCTAACCTTAACCTTATTCACACCCTTCAGGCGACTCACAGATGAGCCTGAGCAGAGAACAAGTGACTTGGCAAATATTACAAAGCTACATTCTCTTTGTGAGACCTGATGCAGATTGTGTGGAACATACCTGTAGGCTTCTCCTTAGCTATTTTGGTTTGAGAATTTTCAGGAATACGAATTTTATTCTTTATTTCTTTCTGTCTCTGGGAGGATCTCTCCATAAATGATTTTTTCCTCTTTATAAATGCTTCTTGTAAGCTCCCAGGTAGAGCTATAATCTTTGGAGGGGTTTCTGTTAAAAAAAAAAAGTTGAAGCTTTTTTTGTGTGTGCCAGCAGTGTACAAGATTGTGGGGCAGTGTGAATACTGGAACTGAATCAGGAACTCTGCCGGCCCCTCAGTTTAACGCTAAGCATTTCAGATGCTCAAGGGCATACCTGCAGACAGGATCACTTGCTCCTCACTGCAGTGTTCAGATACATCTGGATAATCCGGGGTTTCTGTTTCTGATACAAGAGGCAGAAATTCACTCACCTAATTGCAAAAAAAATTATAGATGAATTTACCACTTTTCATCTCACTGAACAGAATCACAAGCACAGGTTCTAAACCTTTAAAGCCCTGGTTCCCTTTGGTAGACAAAGAGATGTGGTCTTTGGGGGAGGTAGGCAGTTGTGCCTTACGCTCTAATCCGCAAATGCAGTATAGGAATCTGTATTCAATAGACTTCGTTCCTATTCTACTTTCTTTGTGCTGGTTCTCACATCTGAACTATAGGACTAAGTTTTCTGGGAAGGGAAAGTTTTAATACATTGACTTTATTCCTATTAAAATGCTTTACCTGACCAGCCTACTCTAGCCAAAAGCTCCCCACACCCCCCACCCTGATTCCTGTCAAGTTCTTCCACACCACTTCTGCATCAGCTCTACTTGTCTCCTGCTTCCCCAAATTACCCTTATCAGTAATCATGGCAACAAGTACTAGGTGTGGAATCATTTATTAGATAAATAATCTAATACCGTATCAGGCCACAAAAAAGGTCCTGCCGTAGTACTCTAGAATCTGGGACTTCTCTGTAAGAGTTTCCCTCTTAATACACTGAAACAGTGGGTGGGGACTTAGATTTTTCTTAGTTTTGTTACCAGTGAATTTATCTATTGTAATCTAGAATCTTAGTAAATAAGAATTAAATTTATGGTGAATTCCCTCCAATGACTATCTTCTAAGAAGTGAAGTGAGCCAGGAGGAATGGTTTCCTTGCAGTGGAGAAAAGTAAAAGGAACCTGCAGCTAAAAGAACTTAAAACCTATCTTGGTGTTTTATAACTTGATGTACATCTTCATTTTTTCTTCAGGACACGCACAAAATAAACTCATAAAGTAATAGCACTCGTTCTGTATCCGCCCTCGGGTCTGATTTTTACTTATCTTCTAAGAGCTCTGCTGCCTCAGAACTTTTTTGGAACGAAATCCATCATTCATTGAATCAATTCATTCCTGAGTTCCAACCCTTCCAAGTCCTAATGAAATCTATAGCATCATAAGATAAATGTCCATCCCTCTCCTGTCAGCTGTCAGTTGCTCTAAGCACATTTGCACCCAGGAAAGGGAAGGAAATTAGTTTGCAAACAATTCTTAACGGAAAAAAATGCTATGTGGAAACAAAAGTGGAAAAGCTTACCTGTTTCCTTATTCTCAGCTATGTGTTGCTGTGTAAATGAGGTGTATTCATATTAAAGGGAGCTATGAAATTTACCTGAGAACTGTTTTTTGCTTCATTTCCTTTCTTTTCTTCTAGGGTTAGATTTGCAAAATCCATTTCAGCAATACTGGTATCACTGGCGCTTACTAGTGTAAGCTCTGGTTCTTCCATTATACCATGGCCAGATTCTGTCTCCTGTGCAGTAAATTCAAAAGGAAACCATACCCTTGAAAGTGTAAAAATACGTTACAGAGGAAGAACAGTGGTCTGTGAAGACCACGGTGGTGCCTCCCCCACATCCAACCCACTTTTAGAAATACTAAGACTTTGGGGATGGGCGAAATAATTGTCTGAAAATTGCTATTGCAAGGGTTATAAGTTCAAATGCTTATTATGGGGCTATGCAGATAGTACAAACGCGGGTTGACTGGGGGCTGTGTAGAACCTGAGGGGGTAACCAGAAACCTATCGAAAGCAGTAGCTCGTGGGGTGCAGCCAAATGGAGGCCCCTGCTGCCAAATTACATTTTTAGAGGGAAGTATCTTTAATTACACTGAAGAATTTGCAAACCAAACACAAAACCACTCCAACAAAACAAAAGCTGCAAAATAAAGTATCTGTGGCCTAGATGTCACTCTTGCTCTCAATATAACTTCTATGTTTATCAGTGGAAGGACAATACTAGAAGGCAAAAACCATATTCACGTGACTGGAGTTGAAACCGAGTAGATTAATGCAGTACAAAGAGGCTGAAGCATATAGGCCAAGCCATTAGAAAAGGGATGTGTCAACGGGGAGCAAGACCTTTTATTGGAGATTTCCAATGATGACAAGATTGACTATCTCAGGAATATTAGCAAGTATCTTGGTTGCTTCTGTTGAATTTTGTTTCAAAAGACTTCCCTGGAAATGAATTTATTTACATACAACAGATTTCACTTACCCACATTGGAACTGAGCTCTGTAATGATCCAGGACTTAAAAAGAGCTCTGACTGTGCTAGTTGAGAAAGGTTTCTTAGGATTTTTGGAGTTTCTGCCTTAGTTGAATTCTCAAAATATTTTTCATTCTGAACAGAATATGGTGCCTGAACTGAAGTTCCCATCTCCACTGTTTTGACACAGGATTGAGAATCAATTTCCTCCACATGTGAATTTATGTTTAAAACCCCACGGGTTTCATTTTCGTCTCCACTGAGTCCTCTTTCTGATAGTTCTTCAAAACCCAGTCTTTTTCTGCCTTCTGGTTGGGCTTTTATTGAGCACTCACTAGACGTTGACCCACATGGAGTGCTATACTGTAGACTTAAGGGATGAAATACATTAGCCTCATCAGATGAACTGAAGACTGAACTCTGTAAATTTCCTACACAGAGGTGGAAATGAACACTTTTTTCCTTATTTTGTATTTTAGTCTGTTCAGAGTCGTTCTGATTTTCCATGCCTTGGGAAGAATCTCTTGCTTCAATGGTGAAAATACTTGATAGATCAACATGCTGGCTCCCCTCCTGTGAAGACAATTCTGGCAGAAGCTGTTGAAAAGATTGTTCAGATCCTGTAAGAAATAAGTTAACCATAATTACATGTTGTAAAATCTGGATACAGATACAATCTCTAATAGTCTGAACTAAATTGGAGTAATGAAGTCCGATTACTTCCTACAATTTGAGGAGTGAAAGCTGATGTATGTATACATGAATAGAAAACTAAAAGGATGATCACTGATTTTCAAATAATTCTGCTCCCACGATGTATTTTCTCCTAGTCTAATAAAATATGGTTATTAGACATGATGAAAACTAGAGAGAATCCTAAGACTCTCCTAAGAGAGACTATTGATTTCAATAACAGAACTCAGACTAAAATGTGCATGTGTATCTCATATAAAAACGTGTGTGTATATACAATTTGTACAAGAAGTTTTAGAAGGATACTTAAAACTGTAAGGGTTGAGGTAAGGAAGCTGAGGAACAAGAGGCAGCACTTTTGCTTTTTATCAAGTTCAGAACTGTAAAAATGCAAACTGAGCATTCTATTATTGAAATGAATACACAGAAACAGAAGCTGTAACACTGGGAATGGGTGGGGACAGGAGTGGAGACATACCAAGAGCTGCTAGGCACAATTTCCAAGGAAAGTGGATGTAAACCATGGAAAAGTATTTTCTAACTTAATCATACCCTCAGCATTTTCTGTAGTAAATATCTGAGCTGTAGCATGAGCCAAATGAGGATCCGGTTGCTGGTTCGGGCTTATGTTAGACGAATTCAGGCTGGTTCTCAGTGCTGTAAAGGAAACTGTACTTTTGGACGCTACAACAGCATGGTGGCTTTCACATGAAGAATCTGAGTTCTGATGGAAAACAACAGGGAAAGGCTGACATACTGATTATTACCAATTGGATCAATAGTCCTGTTCCTATGATACTACTCTTCCTTAATTACCACTTTACTTTCACACTAATAATTTGCTTATTTAAACCCAATTCTTCCATTTCAGTCAATATGAAAGAGACTTAAAAAAAAATTATTTAGAAAACAAATTGCAAATTAACCAGATAGTTTAGAATGCGACAAGATCACTTTCTTTTTCTTTAAAGATTTTGTCAGAGAGAGGGAACACAAGCAGGGGGAGTGGGAGAGGGAGAAGCAGGCTTCCCACTGAGCAGGGAGCCTGATGTGGGGCTCGATCCCAGGACCCTGAGATCACGACCCGAGCCGAAGGCAGACGCCCAATGACTGAGCCACCCAGGCGCCCCGACAAGATCATTTTCTAAAGGCAGGAACTATTATGTAGGACAGCCTGGGATGTCAGGGTATGGGAGCAGAAAGACCGAGGTTTGAATCTCAGCTGCTTTACTATAATAGGAAGAGGCTTTAAATTTTGTAAAATTAGTAATAAAAAAAAAACAATAAAAATATTCTTGAGCCTTATATGGATTATACTCATTAGCTGGAGATAAGGCTGACGGACAAAATTCTAGTATAGCTGGTTTTCAATCTTGGTTCCACATTATAATTGCTTGGGGAGCTCAAAAAAAGTTTTCTGATAATCTAAGCACTCCTAGAGATTCTGATTTAATTGGTCTGGGTACAGCCTGGGCATTGGGATTTTTAAAAGCTTTCCACGTGATTCTAATCGGCAGCCAAGGAAAAGAACCATTGTTCTGTTCTAACAGAAGAAAAGATAAACTGGTTTTGGAAATTCACAACAATGAAGCATCTACATTAATATACCTGGTAAAAGTCTCTGCTGTCTTGAGAAATCCCAGAGTATGATGATGATATATCAAAATCTGGATGTGGTTCTAAGGGTTTAAATAGCTGACGATGCAAATTTGGAAAAGTGTGTTCCAATTCTGGAAAGTCAAGGTCAACTGTTGCGATTTTGAGGAAAAAAAGATAAAATTTAATTTTAGGTAACTGCAATTTAACAAAATTACTTCCATTTTTTTTTTCATTGCCAGCAGATGCTTTCAAATTGAGTCCTATCATTACATCCCACATACAAAAAAATAAGGCTACTGAATGACCAAAACCTTTGGCAAAGTTTCCATTTTTACTAGCTCCAAAGTGTTACGAAGTTAATTAGAAGAAGCCACTATGATCACTGCTTTGCTATAAGCTTTGTTATTCTTATTTCATTTTGGCATCAATGATTTAAAAAAAGAAGAAAAAGTTCCTGTACAGGGTGTTACTATGGGCCAGGCATTGTACTTCATGTGTACTATCTCATTTAATCTCCAGCAGCCCCCTTTTTAACAGAAGAGGAAGGAGTAAGCAACATGTTCACTGCCTCACAGCTAATAAATGATCAAACTAGGGACTCAAGGTCTGATCTTATTCTCAATATTGGCAATACTGCCTCAGCTGTTACAGCTAACTTTGCAACGGTAAAGAAGGTCTGTTCATCTCCGCTACATGTTCTTCAGTCTAATTCATTCCAGACCCCCTCTCTCACTGAATGCCACTGAATGTTCGTGTCAGAACTGCCACAGCAGGCCAAAGAGACATGAAGCTCAAACAATCATTCCTTAAAACAAAAAGGATGAAAGATTATATAAAAGCACTGTTCGAAATAATTTTATCCTCAAGTCTGTTTTTTCAGTCATCAAATTTGCTTCATTTATGTGCTTGTCTATCATCCGCTACATATGTGTCTTACCAGGTGTAAACTTTTCCATGGCAGGCAACAGAGGTTGATGAACTTCCCGAGAGTCCTGCCTTTGATAAAGAACTTGTGATGAAGGAAGTATAGAACTTAAAATACCTCTCTCCTCTTCTTTACCAGTGGTAGATTCTTGTTCCCTGGGGTCTACATGCTCTGAAAATGACCCTGAAAAATGAGTTCAATGAAAATACTGAATGGCTGGGCACTTTCTTAGAGACAAGTTTTGGTAGACAGGCAAAGGATCAGAGCAACTGATGAAGGATCAGAGCAATTAAGAAATCTGCTCAGATAGATTCCCACTGAATTGGAAAATGTGACAATAGCAGATAATTCTGAAAATGTTGTTGGAGAACCACAGAGCATCCCTGTAGTCTGCAGGCCTGTGACTTCCAGTAATGTAGAGTATCATACTGCCCATTATCCTCTCAGGTATGAACAGTTTACTTTTGAGATTTAAAGAAACAAGCCCTCTCAGCACATTGTGACAAGCTCTCAATGTTTGCTCTCAGCACTGTACTGACTTCAACTGATGCTGGTCTTTCAGTTTATTTACAGATATTTTGACTTTATTACCTGGATCTGTAAGGCTCAGATCTGTGTTTTCGTAACTTAAAAAGCTCCCAGTAGAAATAGTTACTGATGATAATGGCTCATGATAAATCTCTTCTGTGTCAGCCTAAAAATGAAGGGGAGTGTTAGACCACAATGTAGGAAGTAACAGCTAGAAAAAAACCCAAATCAGTGACATTACCAGTTATCAATTCTGAGCTCAGATCAAGTGTAGAAACCTTCATAGTTGTAAAGGTCAGTAGTAAAACCCTTTCATCATTGCTCAGAACTCATTAGTCTCACACACACACACACATCCCCCCATCTCATTTATCAAGTCTTAGTTATACACAGTCACACAATCACCTTTACACACACACACACACACACACCCACACACACACACACACACACACACCCACCCACCCACCCTCCAGACATAAGCCCTTATCGTTCTAAGTTACTTTTGCTTCTCAGAACTAGAGAGATCATGCATTGGGTAGACTGGAAGGTCTTCTGATGCTCAGATTTGGCTATTTTCATCATTGATCCACTTCAGTAAGAGCAGATCTCAGAAAACACAGACTTCAATATTTCACAACTTCTATAAACTAAAAGACAACATGAAACCAAACAGCTCTAACAATGGAGGACATATTAAGACACTACTAACATCATCCGGCTTCACAGTTGGACTCAGATATGCATGTTCTTCCTCCACAGCATGGCTTAATACAGCATGATTCTCAGCCACAGCCTCCTTGACCTTGACTGAAAGGGGGGGGGGGGGTAGTTTAGATTATTATAAGTCAAATTCTTAGCACCAGAGGATATCATTTCTATTTTCCTACAGTTTTCTTTCATATCTTGCTTTGTAGAATTGCCTTATCTTAGACCAAAAAGAAACAGAAACATTCATTTTATTATTCATTAAAAACATTTCCTAGTCAGCACAATATGCTTTTCCCTGGAAAACTGTACTTGTTATTATTCTACAAAGAGGAAATTACCAGTATGATGAGAAAGGCTTTTTTTTTTTTTTTTAAGATTTTATTTATTTATTCAACAGAGAGAGACACAGCGAGAGAGGGAACACAGCAGGGGGATTGGGAGAGGGGAGAAGCAGGCTTCCTGCGGAGCAGGAAGCCCAATGTGGAACTCGATCCCAGGACCCTGGGATCATGACCTGAGCCGAAGGCAGACGCTTAACGACTGAGCCACCCAGGCACCCCAGGGAAATGCTTTTGTTATTAAGTGAAGCAAGAATATTCTATCATTAATACAGTATGATGTCAAAGTTGAGAAAAATGCATATAAAAAAGGCAATATATAAAAATTATTTGGTGTCACTTAGGAATTCAGGTATTCTGAGTTAATTTTTCTCTTACTTCAAGAGCCAACATTTATGGGAAAGCTAGTCAAAGTGTACAGTTATCTGTGGCTCTGAAACAGAATAAAATTAAAACTGTGCCACCAAATATATAAACTAAAAATGTGTGTCTCATTATCACCATGATTTTATTAAGAGACATCATACACATTAAAAGTATGTTTCTTAAATGTTTTGGTAAGAAATGTTTTCTCAAAGACCCAGGACACACACATGTACCTGTATATTTATAAAATAATATCTATATTATGGATAATGAGGCAGAAACAAAGCTAATACTGAATATTATATATTAAGTACAATTTGTTTTCAATCATTTTTTACTGTCTTCTACTTCATTAAAAATATTATTTTGACCTAATTGATATAATCAATAAACTGTTACTTGGTTTCTTCTATACAAACTAAAATTTTCAATAAAGAAACTAAGATGTGAAATTGTACAGTAAGTTATTTTTTCCTAGGCAGCTCATTTCAAAAGCTAGTTGGGGAGATAAGTTAATCTGGGGTTTATCTATTCATAATCATAACTATACTGTTATCTGTAACATACCAAGAAGATTCTCCCAGGGGGAAGATTTGAGTAGAGTAAGAGGTAAGAAAATAAAAGTAAGGGAACAAGGTCTTCTCTTTTGGAGAAATGTTGCAGAATTCAGTGGACAGGTCTCTGAAAGAGCTGGAAGAGAAACAAGTATCAGTGGTTTGGAAAGGACTCACTGATACAAGGGGCCCGTTATGAGATTACTGAAAAGGGGAAGTAGCATCATGAAAGCAATGCCTTGAACAGAGTCATCTTCCCATGATACGCAAGAATTTCCTGCTTTCCTTCCGAAGCAAAGCACCATTTCCCGCCTTCCTAAAAAAGCAAAGGGTACAGAGCTTGAAGTTAGTGATACCACCATAAGAAATCAGGCTGAGGTGATGAGGACCCGAATAAAGAGGAAGGGAGGGAACAGAGAAGAAGTAACAAAGCTGGCACCCTCTTTTCTAAGACCGAAACAATGGATGATTATGAGAAAGAAAAAGCAGCCCCGAGCTGACCTGGCACAATCAGCGAGGCTTTAGTGTTCTCCTGTTAAACATAAACAATTTCACAGAATACCAATTACAGGAAAGGCTACCCTGTGACTATGATGGATGAAGACAAAAATCAGGCCACCAGTACTCATGTCTAAACACAGACAAAACCAGGAGTATTATCCAAACCACAAAAATGACCAAGCATCTCCTTATCTTGGCCTGAATTGAGACAAAAAGTGTGATTTGATGTATTTTTAATGTCAAATATAAGGAACAATTTTTAAAAATATTATTTATTAGAGAGAGAGAGAATTAATCGCAAGCACACTCTGTGCTGAGCATGGACCCCGACGCAGGGCTTGATCTCACGACTTGAGATCATGACCTGAGCCGAAACCAAGTCAGATGTTTAACCGACTGAGCCATCCAAGTGCCCCGAGAATGATGATTTATAATAAAAGCTATATGTGCTCATTATGATTTCAGAAAGCACCAAAAGTTATAAAGAAGGTAAATTCCTCCTTTTCCTACCACTCATAAGCAACCACTTACTGCACTTTGGTGTTTTTCTTTCTTGCTTTTTTTTTTTATATGAGTAACTGCTTCTTCTTTACTAGTTATAGCTTTCATAAGCCTCACTCCATTATTCCCACCTCCTGGATAATTCCTGGGTGGAACTGCCCCTGCTTCCTGATAACATCCAACACTCATAAGTAGTGCCCCATTTCCTTGAAGCCTCTCCCAAATCACCTAATACAAGCCCAAATCTTACAGTAAGTCCTTTCTAATACCTGTACTGAGACACCTCCCAGTTCCCTGTTGTGAGCATTCTACCTGACTGCAACAAGTCAGAGCTTGTTCTCAGCTCTGTTCAACTATAGGTAAGTTCCTGGTCCTCTTTGGCTAGAGGACACCAACAGTAGACTAAAAAGAAGTACAGGTATCCACTGGCTAAATCTGAAAGAATGATAACAGTTTTATTTTAAACTGTTGGCTCTCCCTCGTCTCTCATTCTATTAAACTATAGTGACAGCAAAAATAGAAAGAGATCTGGTTAGAAAAGGTAACTGCTTAAAAGATACTTTGGAACTAATGCAACAGTATGAATTAGAACTATGCTTTGTAGGGTAAGCAGTATTACAGACATGAAACAGTTTGTTATATATGTGCAGAAATTCAAAAGGGGAAAAAAATTAATACTGGTTGTGTTTGGGAGGCAGGATTAAGTGATTTTTTTTCCTGGTAACTCTCTTTTCCAAATATTTTAAAGTAAACAAAAAGCATGTCATTTAGAATGCTACAGAATATTTTAAAGATAATATTTAATAGTATTAAATTAAATATGGACTGCTACAAATAGGCTTAAGTACAAAATTTGTGGAGGTTGCCAACGGTGAAAACCTCATACCCTCATATACTTCCTATTAGCATTTATTTAGTAAAATAATTTAAAAGCAAAATTACTATTCTCTAAATAAACTTCACTCCCTCATTCAGCTTTTTGTGTAAAGAAAGAATACATGCTTTTTGTAAAAAAGAAAAAAAAACCTATAATACATGAACATATAAAATAGAAAGTGAAACCCAGCCTCCAACAAAGGTAAACCCGAACCAACACTTTGGTGATTATCATTCCAGACAATTTTCAATGCATAAAGATAGGTTTTACTCCTTTCATTTAACAAGTACACAGAACCACATGGTCCAGATGCACCATAATGATTCTATTACCAACAGTCACTAAAGCTATTCACCATTTCTCATTACAAATTACACTACAGTAAATATCTTTTGTCCACATACCCTTGTGCACAGCAATTCCATTGCCTATTTCTCTCTCACCTGCTTCCTTGGAGTCATCACCACAGACGTTCTCCTGGGCAATGGGGTAAAGACAACCAAATGCATCACAGTTCAGTGGGCTCCCTAAGAAACTTTGTTCTCGGCTTATTGAGACTCTTAGAGGGTCCCTGTCTTGATAAAAATCTGGTTTACCTGGGAGGAAGAAAAGATGGACTCATTAGATTTTCACTTATGTTTCTAGAGTTAGTAGTTAAAAAGAAAGTGGCAATTTAGATTGCAGGTAAAAATCTATGTAGCAAGAAAATAATAACCGCTTATCTTTCACACAGGCCTTTAAATTATTTCACTTCGATTTTACTAACTTTTTAATGATAGTCCCACTTCCAACACCAGATAATACTTCAGTATTGACTAATCACAGAAAAAAATGCCTGGAGAATTTACTAACCATGACTAGTATTATAAGGTGTAGTCTGTGTTCATAAAATAGAGTCAAAAATAGCTGCAGCTAATCTGTGGTATAAGAAATCAAGGTAGAGGTTTAACCTGGAGAGAATGGATAGACTGTAATTGGGAGGACACAAGGGGAGGGTTTGTGAAGTTCTCTAAGGTTCTAGTTCTTGACCTGAGTGGTGGCTACATAGGGGTGGTTATTACAACGGTAATCAGTGAAATAAACACTTGAAATTTGTGCACTTCTCTGAATGTTATACTTTGATACAAAAATAACAAGTAAGGAAACAGAGGAGTGGGAGATACCCAAAGTAGAAGCTAGTCTACTGTGCACAACCCTAGCAAAGCTTGGCAATTCAAGGCACCAGGTATTCCATAAGGAAAGTGTGCACCAGGGAACGAAAGACAGGGAGAATGTTTAGAAATATGTACTTGGAACAGATCCATCCCATCTCCTAAGATCCCTGTCCCTCAACATCATCCCCACAGAAGACTAAAGGTTTATTCTCTGGAGAAACTGAATCCAGTACACCCTGAAAACAGGGGGCTCAGCACCAAAAGGAAGCAATGGTGGAAAGAAGGGAGGATGCCATGAGGTAATCAGGGGTATTCAAGTCTGCAACTCAATGCAGATCCCCCCAGGTTTGGCTCCATAATAGCAACAGCCAGACTTGTATCAAGCTCGGAGGATCTTTTCCTAAAGAAACTAAACTGTGAACTGCCTCAAGGAAAAGAACTCCAGATATTAAATTGAGGGTACCCAATGAGAAACCTCCTTTTCTAATGAAGTTCAGCAGGAAACAAGGCCCCTGCTTACAAAATTCCTACCTAGCCTTTAGCATCCCACTCAAATATGCAAGACGTTAGAGAAAAGCCTCTAAAAAATGAGAAACAATAAAAAAGGAACAAAAGAATTCAGACAAATGGAGAAAATACAGGAACCCAAACAAAACATTATATATATTCAAAGCAGGTAATACGTTGCACCCCTGAGAAAACAGCAGGATGCTATGAAAAAGGAAGAAAAACAAAACAAAACCAGGAAAAGAGCAAACTTATAGAAACTGCAATTTGACAGTCAAAATGAAAATTCCTAAGTTAGAAAAAAAATTGAGGAAATTCTTCCAGAAAGAAAAACCAAAAGCAGAAGAGATGAGCTAGAGAGGAAAACTGGAGGGTCAATATAGATCAGTATCTCTCAACACGACTTAGGAGCCTGTAGCTATTATCTTTCCTTCTACATGCCTCCTTCCCCTCCTACCGCCATGAAATATTAACTACAGATACGCTAACTTTTTATGTACACCTGTGCTTTGGTACAAAAAGTACAGTAAGACTTTTCACCTCCCCAAGAACCAATTCTCATCCTCTTTGGAAGCAGTAACACCCTTATTGAGAATGCATGACAGAGCTCCCCAACTTTCAAGTGGAAGGTGTTTCACAGAGAAACTGGTGTGATCTCACCTATTACAGGTATGTGAAAGAAGTATTAGTGTGAGAAGACAGATATTTAACAAACTTTAAGCAAATAAAAGGAGACAATTTACTATACAAGAAAGTTGTACAAAAAAAGGAAACAGAGTTTCACTGTCCTAGCAGTGAAAAACATTTACACATTAGCATGATGGTAATTTAGCTTAATTTTTCCTAAAATTCATTGCCAACTCTTGTGGTAAATATAAGAAGAAACACATAAAAGACTTGAAAAGTGGCTGCCTCTGGTAAGGTTAAGGGGTGAAGGATGGGTAGGGGCAGGAAAAAAAATGCTGTTTCATGTTATAACCTTTTAGCACTATTTGCCTTTTAAAACCATTTGCCTGTAATATTTTGACTAAAAGTATTATCCAAAGAAGTGTGATAAAGGCTAGGATAAAAGCTCCAAAGATCCGGGAGAAGGATACTTGATAGTTCAGGCTCAGTTTACCAGAGAAGGGGCCCTTAATCAGCCCCACCCAGAGGAGCAAGAGCATGAAGGGCCTAGCAGGTGAAGCTGGAGACTGAGACTCAATTTAGACTTATTCCTTGAATCGAACAGAAGCCCAATGAAGAGTTTCAAACAGGGAGATGCAGAGAGAGCTTACTCAGAATGTACCATGGGAAAATTAGAGTATAGCGAGACTGGAAACAGGAAGACATGGGGAGCTGTAGTAGCCACTTGAGGGGGAACTGATAGCTTGCATTCCTGAGTGGGAGTGAGAACAAGTGGACAGAGGCCCAAGTTGAACAAGGAGAACTGAGAATTGGTGATTTTTATTGGGTGTCGGAGTGATAAAGACAAGGGCAGTGTTAAGATTTACATCTAAGTACTTGCTCTGAAAAAAGAAGGCTCAAGGATAAGGAAGTGGTGGTGAAGGGTGAGCTATATGATACATAGTTTTCCCTTTGAGACAAGATGACATTTTTACAATCACAAACAACTCATTAAATCATAGGAATAAAAAAAAAATCATGGGACTCAATGGTGAGAATCTCCCAGGGTGCATTCTGAATTAGGGAAAGCACTAATTCCCAAATAGCTGTGGTTTGCCAAAGTTACAACTTCCATAAGACACAATAAGGAAGCAGAAAGGGGACTGATTCTTACGAGTTACTCTGAATCTCTACCTTCCTTAATTCTTTCAGTCAGAAACAAAGGTACAATATTTTTTGGCTTAAGACCAAAGCAGCTGTTAATATTGCACTTCTACGTACTTTTCTAGTGACAAAGCCAATTTTCCCCCTTAAAAAAGGATGTGCTTTGATAAATTTGATCAATTACTTGAGTCTGAATTCTAAAAATAATTATGAAATTCAAATAGGGCTATTTACTGAAGATTGCAGGGAGGACTTTTCCTAGATAACTGCATCTAAGAAGAAGTAGAGAGAAGAAATATAGTTGTAACTATCTTTAAAGCCAAGATTTTAAGCATAATAATTATCCTATAAAAAATACAAGAAAACAGCAGTGAAGCTATTGAAGTAGAAAAGCAGCAAAGAAGAAAAGAAAACACAGAGTTACTCCTAAAGAAACAGGTTTAGAAAGAAGGCAGATATGAAAGGAAGCAGAGGGAAGCAAGAGTGTCAGAAGCAGAGGATACTGAAGAATTTTTGTCTACAGTAAACAGATTTTCACCATTTACGAGAAGAAACTAGTCACTTAATGCCACATTTAAGTCCAAATTTTAAATACTGTTTATGTAAACCATTTCTTTCTTTCATGAATACTCACAGCCTGTTTCTTCAAGACAAGAAATTTAGCATGGTGAAAAAACTATTAAAAAATCCTGTTTTATCAAACCATTTATTTACCTAGTATAGACGTTCTGCCACTTGCTGGTGACTCTACCTCTGGTATAGCACTGAGTTCATGCTGGTTCAAGTCCAATCCACATTTCACTTTTGCTACAGGGGGCTTTGAGGATCTCCTGGCCAGTTCTTTGTCCAGATGCTCACCTATCAAGTCAGTGACAGATTCAGGCATAGTACAAATCTGTTAGCATACTACAAGCTTTATTTCAGCCACCAGGTTGCTGAAGGTGCAAGTAAAGAATAATCAGGATAGTTACAATAAAAAAACGGAGTTATCTTACCACTTTGCTTGGCACCACTCTCTTCTGAAAGCAGCTGATTATCACCACAGTTGCTCCTACTCGCAAGACTAATGCCTTCCTGATCATCTCCTGCTAGGTCTTGGAGATGAGGAAGCCACTCTCTGAGCTTCTGAGTGTCTACATCACCTTCAGCTGTGGGCTTACTTATCTGAGAAAGCGGACAATTGAGGGTGAGGATGACACAAGATGAGGGATCATGTGAAGAATTCACCAGATGTGTATCATCCTTCTTAAATTAGAACCTCAACCAAATATTTCCATCAAATACACTATTGCAATTTTAGAGATTTAAAAAAATGCGAAATGCTTCTAATACAGAAAAGGTGATACTTCCATTGAAAAGTATGGCCTTTCACAGGGCTTGGACTTAAAAACTTAGCCTCTACTGTGTCTTTTAGTAAGACATTATACTTGAGTACTCTTCCCTGCTTTTCTTTCCCCATTACTTTTCCTTAAAATGACCAGGAAATCCCTACAACTCAAAGCTCTCATGAACTCAACTCAGGCTTCTTTTGAATGTCAAAGGATTTATAGAATTCAATTTAGGCTAAATCATAGATTCAGGAAGTGGCCTATTAAAATAAAATGGATAGATTCACATTTAGGAGAATATACTCATCTCCCCTACAGAGAAACCATGAATGTCAATGTGACCGTGCCAGAGTCTTCTCACCAATTCAATAACAAAGAGCATGTCTAACTGCCCATCAGCCTAAAATCATGCCAGTTTGAGAACAGATGGTGATATTGTCACTAACGGAAAAAGGTGGTACTAATTTTGATTCAAATACAAATGTCGACAAAGTGCTATACAGAAAGCACAAGACTTGCTATTTGCATAAAAGAAATTCTGCTAATTATTTTGCAATTTAATCTTTTTTTAAAAAAGATTTTTATTTTTGCGAGAGAGCGCATGCCCGCATGTGCTCACGAGTGGAGGGGAAGGGGCAGAGGGAGAAGCAGACCAGCCCCCCCCCCCCCCCCCCGCTGAGCAGGGAGCCCGACAGGGAACTGGATCCCAGAACCCCGGGATCATGACCTGAGCTGAAGGCAGATGCTTAACCGACAGAGCCACCCAAGTGCCCTTGCAATTTAATCTCATGGTAAGCTCAAAGCCTTTATAAAAAAACTTCAAATGGCAATCTGCATTTTTAAGGGTGTTTGCATTTGGCTATGTCAAACTAAGGCTGAAATCAGCTGGGCTTCAAACAACTATTAACCTCATAAACACCATGCAAGGTAGAGTCAATTTTTATGTTTTAATTTCCAGTGTTTAAGGTAGAAAATTAAAGCAGTTAAGGTCAAACCATTTATTCTCAAATAACTGAGAATTTATTTAGGCCTGAGATTAAAAAAAATATCTAGCTTGTCTGAGTCGGGTTACCTCTATTAATTTAATTTCTAGGTATTCAAGTTTAATACATACCTGATTATATTTAAAGAAATCCTTCAAGGTCTCTTGATGTTTCTGTATCTGCTGCTGCAATGTTGTTTGTCTCTGTACAAGCAATTCTTCTTGGGCTTTTTGGCTATATTGCAGAACTTTCTTTTGTAGATCCAGCTGCTTCTGAAGTCCTAGGTTATCTTGCTGAGTTAAGACAGGTTGTGAAAAACACACAAGTCTATCTTGAAATCTGGGGATCATGGAATTGCTTGAGGGAGCTGCATGTTCATTCTTAGATGAATACAATTCACCATGGTTTTTAGATTTAACTTCAGCAAAAGGCAGTGGAATAAATGAATGCTCGCTTTCTGTGGGTAAAAACAAAGAGGGAATAGCATGCTCGGCAGATTCACTTTCAGTCAATTTTGTTTGTTTGTTTAACAGCAGTTCTTCTCGGTCCTTCTCATTAGAATGCACCACTTCCCTCTGTAAGTCCAACTGTGCTGTCAAAGTATCTTGCAGAGGCAGAGGTAGTGATGAACTTGAAAGTCTATCCTGGGATGTTGGGATCTCAGGATGACTTGAGGGAACAGTACTGTTACTTCTGGTTGCAAGAGGCTTTTGGATTCTTTCAGAGTCAGCAACAGGCAGTGCTCCCTGGGATGATGATGAAGAGCTAATCTGCTCAGATGATACCCTTTTCTCCAATTTACTTAGTCTTTGCAAAAGTACTTCTTCTTGGACTTCCTGTCTAGATCGAATGGCTTTCCTTTGTATTTCTAACTGCTCTTGAAGTACTTTCAAATCACCCTGGGGAAGCTGGACAAAATGCTCAGAAGATAACTCTTCCTCAAATTTATACTGTCTGGGCAAAACCAATTCTTTCTGGGTTTTCTTGCCACACGGAAGGGAATTTCTTTGTGCATACAAGTGTTCCTGTTGAAGTGCAATCAAGTGATCTTGCTGAGGTAAAATAGGCTGTGATAAACCTAAAAGCCCATCAGGCAATCCTGGTGTCTCAGAATGTCTTGAGGAACCTGTATTATCACTCTTAGTTGAATATGGTTCTTGGATTCTTCCGGATTCACTAAGAGGTGATGAAGCAAATGAATGCTGTACAACTGGGGGTAGGAAGGAAGAGCAGCCAACCTGCTCAGGAGCTATTCTTTGCTTCCACTCACTCTGTTTGTGCAAAAGTAATTCTTCCTGAGCTTCCTGTCTAGATTGAACGATAGCTTCTCTCTGTGTAGCTAACCTTTCTCCAAGCGCCTTCAAATTATCTTGTTGAGGCCGAATAAGTTGTGATATCCTCAAAAGCCTATCCTGCAATTGTGGGATCTGAAGATGGCTTGAAAGATTTTTACCATCACTCTCTGTTGAAGGAGGCTCCTGTGTTGTACCAGATTCAGCAGAAGGTAACGAAGTAAATGAAGGCTGTCCTACTTGGGGTCTGAATGAGGAGTCAGTTTGTTCCGAAGATACATTTCCTTGGGTTTTCTGGCTAAAATGAAGGACCGCCTTCTCTGTATCCAGCCATTCTTGGTGTTCCTCCAAGCTAAGCTGTGAAAATCCCAGAAGTCTTTCCTGAAATCTCGGAATCTTAGACTGGCTTAAGGGAACTGTACTGTCACTCTTGATTGGCATAAATTCCTGGAATCTTTCAGACTCAGCTACCTGGGACAGGGATAAAGAGGTGCCAGTCTGTTCAGAAGAAACTGTTTTTTCTAATTCATGTGGTTTGTGTACAAATTCCCGAGTTTCTTGTTCAGCACCAAGCATTACCCTGTGTGTGTGTGACTGTTCTTCAAGTGCTGTCAAATTTTCTTGCCGTGGCAGGTTATGCTGTGGGAAACCACGAGGCTCATCCTGAAATGCTGGGATTACCGGATGACTGGAGGGAAGAACACTCTCCTTTTCAGATAAATAAAAGTTCTGAATTCTTCTTGGCTCAGTTTTAGCAGAAGTTTGTGAAGTAACTAAAGACGGAGAAACCGCTGGTGGAAGTGAAGAACTCATTTGCCCAGACTTACTGTCTCCCAAATCCCTTTGTCTATGCAAAAGCAATTCTGCCTGGGCTTCCCGCCCGGCCTGAAGAGCATCCCTCTGTGTAGTCACCTGTTCTCGGAGCAACTGCAAACTATCATGCAGAGGTTGGAACTGCTGTAGGAAACTCAAAGACCCAACCTGAGATTTTTGGTCTTCAAACTGGCTTGAGAGAAGTCCCTTTGCACTCTCAGATGAAAACTGCTCCTGGATCTTTCTAGAATGAGTGCCAGCAGAAGGTAGTGAAGTAAATGTATGCTGAGCTATGTGAGAAGGGAGAGAAGGGGGTGCAGTCTGTTCAGACCATATTCTTCCATTCAATTCACTCTGTTTATGTACACATGATACTTCCTGGGCTTCTCGCCTCGCCTGAAGGCTGTCCCTCTGAATATTTAACTGTTCTTGGAGAAATTTAAAATTATCTTGCTGTGATAAGACAGGCTGTGAAAAACTCAAAAGCCTATCCGGAAGTCGTGGGAGCCCAAGATGGCCTGAGGGAACTGCAGTATCATCCCTGGTTGGAGAAGATTCCTGGATTCTCCCCGATGCAGCTCTGGCAGAAGGCAGTGTGGCAACTGAATCCAGAGATACTAATGGAAGGGAGACAGAGAGGCCAGTTTGTCCTTCCAATTCTTTCTGTTTGTACAAAAGCAATCGTTCCTGAGCTTCCCGTCTTGACCGAAGAACTTCCTTCTGTAGGTCTAACTGTTCTTGGAGAGCCTTCAAATTACCCAGCTGGGCTGTGATATTCTCTGAGGTTGGTAAAGACTTATCCTGCATTTGGCTGATTACAGAATGACTTACAGAAACTGCACTTTTGCTCATGGCTGAAAAGGATTCCTGGATTTTTCCAGATCCAACTGCAGCAGGCAGAGAACTAAAAGCATGCTCAGCTGACAGTGGTTGGAATGAAGAACGTTCAGTTAGGATGGAGGGTATACTTTCCTTGTTCTCTGAGAACCTTTGATGGGGATCTAAAGTTTGAAAAGTTGTTGCCCTAGATATTTCAGCTATTTCTTTAGGATCCTGTATTATTAGCAGCCTATCATGTGACAAAGGCTTTGAAAGTGTATGAGAATCTTTATGAACCAATTTATAGTCTCTCTGTTGTACTTCACTCTGCGAGAGTTGCTTAGGCTGTTCCTGCGATTCCAAAGACTGCCTGGCTAAAACATCTGAAGTGATTAATTTGTCTGTTTCTACCTGTCTTTGTGGAAAGAGACTTTCTCTTGGAACCTGAAAATAATCTTGTTCTAATTTGGAGATCTGAATGGATGGTATAGGTTGATATTTGTTAGGACTCAACTTGGGTCTCTGACCTTGATCCCAATGCTCTGATACAACAGTGGGTCTTTGAGAATTCTGTGGCAGTACTGATATAACAGAATCAGGTATCAATGAAGTGGCTAACCCGGATGAGTACTTTCCTTTTAACATAGTCTGATATTCGAGTAATCGTTTCCTGGCTGTTTCAACAGACTGTCTGTGAAACCTAAAACAAGCACAAAAAACCAAAGATTATTCTTTCTTGATGAAAAAAATGCCCTATATTCTCAAGTGTCTACACATTAAATTCAACAAATAGCAATTTAGGTTTGGCCATTATCATGATGGAAAAAGAACAACATTCATACTGTTCTTTGGGAAACTTATATACTGTAGTTCGAAGGGAATCCTGATTAGATCTTCATATAAAACAAATAATAAATCCTGAAGAGGCAGCCACACAGTATATCACATATAAATTGTACCCTAGCTAATACCTGTTCTGCTGTAAAAGCTGTTGTTGATAGTTACGAATCATCTGCTTATGATTATCTTCATCAGAAGTTACACTGTATGGTGCTGGAGCAGTGCCAACCTAATAAAAGACAAAGCTACTAATTAAAAGGCAAATCCAGAAACAAGTACTGAAGTATTTTATATAAACTGAAGTTCTACAGCTGTAAACTTTCATACAGCTTTATTTTTCGTAAAAAAGACTGGCACTTCCATTATTAAGAAATGAAGTAATCCACCATTCTCCTTTAGTGCCAAGTCCAAGAGCTCAACATACACATTATTTATAAATCAAGGTCACATATACTGGCACCCTTTAGAAACTGAAAGATGAAAGCCATTAGGTTTGTATAAGCTCACATATACATGTATCTATATCTACCTATACATGCACACACAGTGTTAAAAGAAAAAAAATTACCAAATAAAAATTAGAAATGCATTTATTTTCCTGAATGCTACGACTGCTCATATTTTCTTATCCCACAACAACCTATGTAGGGATGAGATTTCCTGCATCCTACCCCAGTCTGCTGTGTTCTTTGCCTTTTTTCTTCTTCCAGCTGAGCCTTGAAGCAATCAGTTTCTAATCTTAACTTCTGTTGTTCAATTTGTTCAAGTAATTCCAACTGCTTTTGCTTCTGCTCTTCTATTTCCATTATCTAAGTAACAAAAATACTACTATCTATTAACAACAAACTCAGACAAAAGAAAAGTTTATATGAATTACATTGACAAGAAACCAATCTCATCACCAAGAATACCAGTTACCTGAGAAGAAAGTGGTAATGTTTTATCTGTTACTGCCCCTGCCAGAGGGAGGAAGAGGGTGAGATGGGAAAAGGAGGAAGGAGAAAAAGACAGGGAAGGAAAAAATAAACACATTAACTGTCCCCACTTCCTGTGGGAGCACGGTGAAACCTTGCTCACCACTCAAGACCCACCTCCAGAGAAGCAGCAAATGATGCTCAGCCAAATTCTGTGTTTGCATCTTTAAATTTACAGTGTTCTCAGCAAGAAAAATGACTGAAGAAATTAAATATCAAGGCCTCACAAATAATTTGACTTCTTAGGCATACCCATAAAGGAGTGCAGTTATCTAGAGGCCAAATAATATATAAGCAACATTCTGTGTCTTCTGTCAGGTGTGAAACAGACGGGAAGACAATGGCAGAGGGCTGACACATAAACTCTAGTATTACACCAACACACACACACACACACACACACACACACAGAGATCCAAATAATTAGAACATATCAGAGGAGCTCCACGCTTCCTAAGGACAGGGACTAGTCTGACTGGTCGTGTGCTAAATCCAGTACCTACTACAGTCCCTAGAACACACATAACACATAAATATATATATTTTTAAACTTTTTCTAAAGCTTTATTGAGAAATATTTCACATACCATAAAATTCACCCATTCAAAGTATTTACTTCAGCCTTTTTATATAGTCACAGGGTTGTGCGAACATTACCACAAACTAATTTTAGGACTTTTTCAGTACCCCAAGAAGAAATCCCATACACACTAGCAGCCATTCCTCTTTCCTGCTTTCCCCTCATCCTTCCACCAGACTCAACCTTATCAATTATTAATCTACTTGCTGTCTCTAAGTATTTGCCTATTCTGGATATTAAAATAAATAAAATTATACAATATGTGCTCTTATGTGACCGCCTTCTTTCAGTTAGCATGTTCCCATATTCCATCGATGTTGAAGCAGCAGACACATAAATATTTACTGAATAAGTAGAACAAGGAATATATGGGAAATTTTATGAAGAGGAACACTTCTGCTACAGATAATGAAGAATGATCT
This sequence comes from Neomonachus schauinslandi, assembly GCF_002201575.2. NCBI lineage: Eukaryota > Metazoa > Chordata > Mammalia > Carnivora > Phocidae > Neomonachus > Neomonachus schauinslandi. The sequence continues at coordinate 72,571,684 of NC_058413.1, read as the reverse complement.
TGTTTTCAAAATAAAAAATGTCTCAATCTGGTATTTTACCTATTCCTTCAGGCAAGAGTGGCTACAGCTGAGTTCTTGTCTGCATCTTCCCTACTTTCCCCTCACTCATGGGAGCCACTGAACTTAGGCCATTTACAGTTCTGTAGTACCTCTAGAACTACACTATCAATACAATAGTTACTAGCTACATGTGACTCTTAAAATTTAAATGAATTAAAATAAAACTGAAAATTCAGTTACTCAGTTATACTAGTCATATTTCAAGTATTCAATAGCCCATGCAGCTAGGAGGTACCATAACGGGACACAGATATGGAACATTTCCATAACCAGAGAAAGCTCTACTGGACAATGCTGCTTTAGAATACTGATTAGAAAACACTCATCTGAGAAGAAATACTGGTTTACAGAATTCTTACTTCCCAGCTGTATTTTCATAAAAACTATGACTATAAACTAGCTTAGTGACAATTAACATCTTTCAAGGAAATCTGTGTTAAAAAAAAATCTTGTATTAAAGCAAATGGGACCAAAATTATAGTTAAGGAGGCTGAATTAACAATTTTTCTTCTGAAATACTATTTTTCAAAAAAACTTTTGAGGTTATAAAGCCTAGCTGAACTCAACCAATATTTATTGAACACTTACTATGTACAAAGCATTGCACCAGAAACTGTAAAGTAAATAGAATTTTCAAAAAAGATAGTCTCTGTCTTTAACAAAAGTATTAAATACAAAACAGAATGCAGTAAGGGTCAAATGAGTAGTACAAGCAAAGATGAAGTATCTTCTATCAGCTGAATGAATAAAACAAGACAGAACAAATAGTATCAAAAGCAGCCAGACAGTAAAACAAATTTCATTGATCACACAAAATTATAGAACCTAGGGGAAGAAAGAAACCTCTAAAAATAAAAATTTCAGATTACCTGTTTCTGCCTTGCTGCCATTCTAATTCTGGCTGCTTCTTCTTGAGGATGAAGTAGAACTGAACTCTGAGCTACAGCTGTGATAGGCTGAGCCTCCTTTATTTCTAAGAGAATCCCTAAAACAAAAATTAGTTTCAATAATTTAGAATTCTGACAACGCTATAATTCTCTTTATTCATTTACCACATATGTAATTTTATTAGGAAAAAAATGTTAAGTTGGGCAACTTTAATTTGAGAATGTGATAAAAAAGAAATACCTTGTTCCTTTTCAGAGTCTGTATCCAATGAAAGTGGTTTCTCTTCACTAGTAAGTGGTCCAGAGTCAACTGTTAGAGCATCACTCTCAGCAACTGTAGTAGATATATTATTAGGAACATATTATCACTGTAAGCCTAAATCTGAACAAAGTAACAAAACCTGCATTTGGATTAACAATTCAATTTTGGTTCATCTGTCATATTTAGTTAAGATCCAGTCTTGTTCCAGATGACTGCATATTTTATCCATTAAACTTGAGCCTAGTACCAGAAGACAGATGGGAGACTAAAATTGTGAACCAAAAGGAAAAAAATGAAGAACTGATTAAAAAGGTTTACTGACAGTTCAAACACTAGGAAAAAGCAAAGAAGGACAGACAAAGCAAGACACCTAAGTTTAAAGAGAAGCTTAAGGAATGTATCCCTGCCATTTTTTAGATAGGATTTTTCTTATTTCTGAAATCAGAACAGAGAAGGAAGTTAAAGCAGTTTCTTGGACCATATCAGGGTAGTCAGAAACTCTGCATCAAGCATTCATTCATTCACTCACTCATTTATACAGCTCCTACTTATGTGCTGCATGCTGGGGATACAGTGGCAAATTTTAAAAAGGCCTAAAGGAGGTTTTACAGGGCAAGTGGGGGGACAGAAACATTAATCATCCTAAGAAAAAATTACAAAACTAGTAACTGGTAAGTGCTATATAAGAGAAAGAAAGGATTATGCAGTAGAGTATTACAGGAGAATCTAAATTAGACTAGGGGCTCAGGTGAGATTTATCTTAGGAAATGACATTTAGGCAGACATCTGAAAGGTAAGAAGGAATCAGCCAGGTAAAGAAGGTGGGGAGGTAGGAATGAATAGGAGATGTAGTCAGACAAACGGGAGAATGAATGAAGCAAGATTATGCCGAAGAAAGCCAACTCGTACAGGGCCTTTTAAAAAATAACGTGGTTATGGATTGAAGACAAAAGAGCCTCCTTTTACTGAATTCTAAAACCACATTCTCTCCTACTTTGTCGGCCACTCCTTTTTACCACCTTTGCTGTCTGCCCCTTCTTTAGTCATCTTATAAATGGTGGAGTCCCTCAAATGGTGTCATAAGACCTCTTCTCACCAAATTCTTTCTCCTAGAAGAGTTCTTCTATGCCCATGGCTTTAAATATATCTACATCTGACTTCGAAACCACTCTTGTTTTAAGCTACTCAATCCAGCAAATACTAATTGAGCATCTTTTATGTTCAAGGCACTGGTCTTGCCCTGGGGATACAGCAATGAAGAAAACCTAGTTCCTCTCTTCAATGGAATTGAAGGATGTACAGGGTGGAGAAAGGGTCAAGAAGCAACTAAACCAAGGAAGTAAATTTATGGTCCAGGAGGTGCTGGTAAGAGCAACGGAAGGAGTGAAGGTAAGAGCCATGGAGAAAAAGCAGGGTAAAGGGGATCGGGAGTGAAGGCTATAGGAGGAGGAGGAGGAGGAGTGTAGAAACCTGCCATTTTATTATTTTTTTAAAGATTTTATTTATTTGACAGAGAGAGACACAGCGAGAGAGGCAGAGGGAGAAGCAGGCTTCCCGCTGAGCAGGGAGCCCAATGTGGGGCTCGATCCCAGGATCCCAGGACCACGACCCGAGCCAAAGGCAGAAGCTTAAAGACTGAGCCACCCAGGTGCCCCAAAACTTGCCATTTCATATAGAGTGAACAGAGAAGGCCTCACTGAGAAAGCCATGTCTCAGCAAGTATCTGAAGGAAGTGAGTGAAGCACAGAAATATCCAAGAGCTCCCCAGCCAAAAAGACCAGCAATTTGCAAAGGCCATGTAAGTCATGTTTGCTATGTTCGAGGAACAGCCAGGAAGCCAATGCCTATGGTGAGTAGTTTGGGAGGGAGGTGTGGGAGAAAATGAAGTTGGAGAAAATGAAGTTAGAGAAAGTGAGGGTGAAAGAAATGATGGGAGAGGGGTATATTTGTGTATGTATTATACAAGGCTTTGATGCCACTGTAAGTACTTTGGTTTTAACCGAATGAATTGGGTAGTTGTTGGAAGCCTTCCCCGAGGAATGACTAGAGGTGATTTGTGTTTTATTTATTTATTTATTTATTTATTTATTTATTTTTATTCTTATGTTAATCCTCGTGATTTGTGTTTTAAGAAGATTCTGAGACTAGATCATAGCAGGGAGGTGCAAAATCTGAAGACAGACCAGTTAGGAGGCCAATGCCAAGAATTTACAATGGACAAGAAACATAGCCTAAACTAGGATGGTAGGTGGTGAGAACTGGCTAGAGTGTGGATAGGTTTGGAAGTGAGACCAACAGGATTGGCAATGATTTGGATGCAGGATATAAAGAATGGGAACCAGAACACCAAGCTTTTCAACTTGAGCGACAGAATTTCATTGCCACTTATTGAAATGTGGAAGCATGTAGGAAAAGCAAGGGGAGGGTGAGAAGGGACATTAAGAGTTCACTTTCGGAAAAGTTTAAGATGTGAAAATAAGATGTCAAATAGACATTTAAGTAAATGAGTGGAGTTCAAAGGAGAGGTCAAAGCTAGAAAGACACTCAGATGTCATCAGAATAAAGATGATAATGTAAAGTCATGACAATAGCATTCAAGCAGGGAGTGTGAAAGGATCTGAGAAACAAGCTCTGGGAGCAATGACTAGTGGTTGTAGAGATGAGAACAGCAGCAAAAGAAATCAAAAAGGAGGAGCCACTAAGGTAGGAAAACTGAGAGGGTGGTGTCAAGAGGTCAAGTGAAGAAATTAGTTCCAGATCTCCTGTTGTACTTAGGATAAAATCCAAAATCTAGACATAGACTGTATGTCACTTCTTTCAGAAGCCTGGTAGCAAAATACTTCCATACAAATCCAATCATATTTTTTAAAAAATACAGAAGATAAAACTCTAAGAAAAAAAAAAACGAAAGAGGAATTACATCATCACGACTCATCTGTTAGTCTGTAAGTCCACATAATGTTCTGGCTTGACCTTTGTAACTTCTGGAAATTTATTTCACAGCCTTTCATCTACCAAAAAAAACTTCTTTAAGAGTGACAAAGAAACCAAATTTCTGGTGGCAATGTGAAATAAACACACAATACAATGTATTCAAAAGCTGTTAACCTGTTCATATTCTTTGATTCAGGAATTCTTTCAAGAGTTGTTCCTAAGGAAATAAAGATGTACGCAAAGACTACTAAAAGGATGCTCACAATAGCACAAAAAAATAACAAGAAAAATTAGAAACTGGCTAAATGTTTTAACAATAACAAACTGGTTAATTTTGATTCATCAGTTACATTGGACTATTACTAATATATACGGCTGACCCTTGAACAATGCCAGAGTTAGAAGCCAAACCCCCCACTTACAACTTCTGACTCTCCAAAAACTTTACTAATAGCCTACGTTGGCTGGAAGCCTTACCAATAACATACTCAGTTGATTAACACATATTTTGTATCTTATATGTATTACATACTATATTCTTAAAATACCTAACTTTCTAATTTTTTCTGTAACTTTAGGCTGTGCAGTTTCTGTTTTTTCGAACTGTCATAACCTTCAAAAAATCTTCTGTTTATGCAAAAAAACCAAGCATATAATTGGACCCATGCAGTTCAAACCCATTTTTCAAGGGTCAACCATGTATAAATAATACTACTACGTTAAAGTGTGTCTGGAAGAAGGTTCATGAAGGTTTTTAAACATTTACTGCCTTGAAGTAGCAGCACTATGGGCTTTAAGCATTTTCTTCCTTTTGACCACTATTCTTTGATGTTTCAGGAATGAGCATATTTTTGAACAACTTAGAAAGGTGTGCTACAAAATGAGACTTATGGAGAGAACCACCTTGTTCCTGCCCAGAAGATGATGTTCTCTCTTCACCAACAGCTGCTCCTGATTCGACTGCTGGTGCTTTACTCTCAGTTTCACTAAGAGTTGTAATCACTTCACTTTCATCCTCAGATGTGGATTTAATTGTCCAGAGAGATTTTTGGCTTCGGATCTTATTTAATAATTTTTTAAAAAGAATTTTTGAAGGGACCTGGTGGGTCTTCATTGCCAGGGGAACTAAAAGAAAAGAAAAAAAACTTACTCAGGACCTGTTATATACCAAGCAAATTATTCCATTTTACTTAACAACCGCACAAACACTAGTTAAGAAAAAAGCACAACTTTATATTCCTCCATATTTTTCATTTATAATTTAACAGCACGTACAATTATATTTGACCCCAATTGCAATTTTATAACCAGGAATAATTTTCAATTTAAATTTAAATAAAGGCACCAAAATTCAACTATTTTCCAACAATATGCATGCAACACCGATTTTAAGCTTAAAATTTATCACAGAGAGGTTTATTCTGCTTCCTAATGATGACAGAATGCATATCACATAATTAACCTGTGTGAGATTAGCATTCAAAATGTTCTGTAAGACTTTATACTCTATCCTAGAGAAGGGTCCCAAATATGGGTCTGTACTTCTTAGTAAGCTACAGAGGAAAACGTTACTAGTTATAACCTTAAAAGCCAATCAGGTGCTCCCAAATTATTCCTGGTACTATCTGGAGAAAATTTTTCCCGCCTATCTTCATAAAGAGATACCTTTCAGTTAAAAAGAAAATTCTTCAGTTATTTCCCCAAACATTCTTCCCTATGGGTTGGTGGTACAACACCAAAACTCAGCATAGTACAAACAATTCTCTAAGGGGACAAAACTGTGCTGTAAATACATGGTTCTCTGGCTTAATCAAGGAATAAAATTTAAGAAATCCATTAAAGTTGAAAACTGGCGAACTGCAGTTTTGCCTGACATACTTTTTTAAAAACTTTTTAATTTTAACTTACAAACAATAAAGCACACGAAAGCTAAGAGTAGAGCTCAGAGTTTTACATGTATCTATGTAACACCATCCAGATCATTATGTAGAACATTACGAGCACCTAGAAAGCTCCCTCATGCCCCTTCCCCCACTCAGTACACCCCTAAAGATAACCACTGTTCTAATCTCAAGACCAGATTAGTTTTGTCTGTTTACTTTAACTTCATAAATATGGAATTATATTTAGGTATTCTTTTCTGCCTGGCTTCTTTCAATCATCATTAGTCTGTGACGCACTCATATTTAAGAAATTAAATTTGTTGCCAATATTTTTTAAAAAAGGATTTTTTGAATCAATGGGATTCCTACATTCTTTTGAAAAATCAAGAGAGCTGGCAACATTGAGCAATTCCAAATGGGATTAGCAGGAGCTGAAAAGTAACTGTCCCTTTGGATAAGGCAAGAATTACAATTCTGACAAACTAGAGATCTGAATAATACTCCCAATTAAAAAACTGAAAACGCTGGATGAAACAGTAAAACTATCTTCCTTAAAGGCACTGCTGATCTGGTAAGGAAATCAAAGATTCTTCAGAGGCTAGAAAGAAAGTATAACTGGGAATTCTGGAAGGAAGTGAACCTTAAACCCATCTTCTGATGTTTCTGACAAAGCACAGTAACCTTACACCGTTAGACAGCAGTGTGGACATAGGAGACAGGGATAGAACGTAGAGTCTAATAGGAGTCTCACCTGAGGAGTTGAACAGGAGACCCACATAGAGTTGGAACCTCAAAGGGGTACCTATCCACAGTATAGGATAAAGATTTATAAGAAAGCTTGAGTGGTTTTGAACAAAGGCAGTATTAGTAGGTGGCAGGGGAGGGGGAGAGATCAAAATAAAGAGAACTTGGTCTCTAAGGAGACGTGAAGTAAAGGGGGAGGTGTTACAGGTAATGTTCACTGGTCTGGCTTAAGACAATTACAGACTGTGGTATCATTCACTAACATGAAGAAGACAAGGTTTCAGTACGCAAGGGAGGTTTAAATGTATAGTCAGACAGGGAGCTTTAAGTAGCTGTGAGACAGCCAAGTGAAAGAATTAAGAATGGTGGGGAGAGAGGTGAAGTTTAGAAGAGAGACTGAAGTTTGTGTTACTCATTATTGTTCATGAAGTACTTAGCAGTAATTAACATAGCAGGATCTTTGCTGATTTGATGGAAGTCTAAAGATAATGCTGAGCCTTCAAAGAAATTCAGAATTGGGCATCTAACTTAACCTAAAAATCTTCAGACTATATGTACATGTGAACAAAATGACTTTCCTCCTATGTATATGAAAAGGATCTTTAATGATGGAAAATCTAAAAACATGGCTTCTTTCTTCCATCACTCCCATTAGTATTAGTCATTTGTTTGCACTAAAATTAGACCAGATTTTCCTGTTGGCAAATTACTAGCATTTTTTTTCTATGAAATATGGTAATATTCAGCTCAGAAATTGTTTTTACCGTCTGCTTCACTAGAACATATTGTTTCAGCTTCTGTCACTGGAATGTTTTCAGTTTCTCCTACACTTTCTTGTTCCATTGAAAGGTCCAGTTCTTCATCTTGGATCTGATCAGTCTCAGTGGGCAAAGTTTCTGGTTCGAGGTGCAAAATCAGGTTTCCTTTCACTTCTCAGTAAAGAGAGAGAGAGATAGGTTTCCATTCTGAAATGACTAAAAAGAACTTGAGCATAAAATTTTAAAGGCCATTTGTTTTTTAGGATTTTATTTATGTCAGAGAGAGAGACAGTGAGCACAAGCAGGGGCAGAGGCAGAGGGAGAAGCAGGCTCCCCGCTGAGCAAGGAACCCGATGCAGGGCTCAATCCCAGGACCCCAGGATCATGACCTGAGCTGAAGACAGATGCTTAACCGATTGAGCCACCCAGGCGTCCCGTGAAAGGCCATTATCATTTCTAAGTCTAAAATATGAGGGCCACTTTCAAACCAAGAACTCATCCCAACATAAAAACTGCTTTGTCAATACAAATGTATTCCCCCAGCAAAACACTTAGAAGCACTGCTGAAAGCTTACGGCAAGTGAAAGAGTCTTACTCCTGTCTGCATTGTACATGTCTTCAAAGGCAAATTCCAGCTCTCTCTGCCAGTCTTCTTTCATTTCACTGCGTTTGTACGGAAGCTCAGCTAGTTGTGGTGGCATCTGCGCTACAGTCTGTCTCCTACGTGCCAGGTCCTCTTGGTGGAGCTGTTTGAGTTCTTTCATTAGTTTCTCCTGAGTCTTCAAGAACAGAGGGACTTATCAATAACAGTTCGGTCACAGACTTTAGACAGTGACATTAACAGGAAGGGAAAAGTGGAGAAATCATGAGGAACAAGGCCTGGAGTTTTCTCCCTGCCCCTTCCCTGTTTCTGCCACAAAAAGACATAACTGTTCATTCAAAGACATTTACTGAAAGCCAGGTACCACGTGAGATGCTAGGAACACAATCTCACTCCTAGCCTAGAGATCAACATGCAGGTAATTAGTATTATAATGTTAGCATTACAGAAGGATAGGTCGGCCACAAAGTTTCCAAATTGTCTGCTGGTTACAGATCTCCTTTCTCAGGATGGCTGTGAAGTGACAGTCTCTATGAGCTGCCGTGGCTCCTGCAGTGTACTTTGTTCCAGTTCTCCCTGCAGCCAGCAGGATGTACGTAACAGTCCCGGGCAAGGACCACGATCCAGAGTGACTGGCTTAACAGATATTTCTTGTTACTGCACACGCTCACAAATCCCCATGATGAAAGGGGTTCTGAATGTACTTCTTTAACCTTAAAAGGTCTGGCTAATATGAAAGTTTAAGTACAGTGTTTTAGTGAGGTTATCTAACTACATTTTGGTGGTGAAGGATAGTGAGGAAGGATAAGGGAAGACCTCTCATCCCCTTAGTTGAGGATTTAGCCAGATAGAAGTGGGTGAAGGAGAAGGAGCACAAGTAAGAAATAGTAGCTGGAGCACAGAGGTATGGAGATGAAGGTACGGGGCATTCGGGGAGAATACACTGCTCTAGGGTATGGGTAGAAAGGGTATGCACAAGGAGAAAAGATAGTATTGGAGAAGCAGGTAGAGGCCAAATACTAGTTACAACAGACTCTAGCAGGAAACAAGATCCCAAGGCACAATGGGGTCTGCAGCAAAAAGGCTCCCCCGGGGAAAAGGAAATCCTCTACCAGTGGTGAGATTGCACGTTTTGATGACCATTCTCACGTAAGAGACACTAAGTCAAAAGGCAGAGAGCCCGTGTAATAGTGTTTGCCAAATGATAATATAAACACTACTTATTCTTATATGAAGTTTTATAAATTCATTTCTTTTATATTAAGATTCAAACGATTTCACTAAACTTCAACGTTATCTGAATATATGATTTCTGGCTCACTGAAAGTATGGCATATTATTCTATTTGAATTATTTTATAATAACAACTACCATCACCACTGACATTTGCTGTGAGCCTGTAAGTTCCAGGCACAATTCTAAGGGCTTTACTAAACTCATTTAATCCTCACAAAACAGACAATAAAACAGAATTCAGAGATGCTAGGTAACTTGCTGAGGTCAACCAGCTAAGCAGTGAAGAAGGGAGAAAATTCCAGGCAGACTGTGGAGTCCACCTTCTTAACCACTAAACACTCTGATTTATGGAAGAATGCGTTCAGTTTATAATTGCTTTTCACACTTTTTTTCTATCAGTTTAAATCTTAAATGATAATTACTGGTAATAATTCAGACAATCAGTTATTTTAATCATAATTTACTCCCAGTTTATAAAATCTAAAAATTTAAGGAAGGTCATTTATAAATCAGTTAAAATTATACCAACGAACTTTAAGACCTTTAATTCCCACAGAAATTAAAAACTCACTCTTCACACTGAGTGTTTGAAACATCCAGATGCATTAGTCAAATACAGAAGAAATGGTCTGACTTCAAAAATGAATCATTTTTATGCTATGTTTCAGGATAAACACTCACTGAATAAGCGTGACAGAAGCTAAAATTATAAAGCCAATTTTCATAATACGTATCGTATGGCTCTATGACACAATTTTTCAAAGCTCCCTGATAGCCAGGATCATGACTCTACCTTTGAATCAATACTCTACAAAGCCAACAAGTGCTTTGCTCAGTAAATATTTAATAAACAGAATCCTAAAATTTGCAGAGTACAAATGCAATTCATTAAATAAGAAAAGTGATTAATTTCTTTTCAGGCCATTTCTGGCTGATGAAAATATTAAACTTTTAATAAATTCATCATTACAAAAACTTTTAGACAGCAATATACCCTGAGAATTGCTGCACCCAACCTGAATTTCAAACAGGAGGTAAAAGTCGGGAAACTTGAAATGACGTGAATCAAGACTGTTATTTTCCCATTCTTCATACCTCTGTACTTTGAAACCATTTATACTAATCAGTTAGTCCTAGTCTTTCAGTCCGTCTACCAGCAGCGGTCCCAGCCAGAATTCTTACTTGAGCCAAATGGATTTTTTTCATTGCTTGGAAACCCCGTACATGAGCCTTTTCACACTGTTCCATTCTCTCCTGTGCTGCTTGTTTTTGTCGTTCTTCCAATCTTTTAGCTTCTTCTTCAGCAGCCAAATGAGGATCTGGCTAGCAATTAATAACATTTTAGACAATTTTAGAAATTGTGAAATAAAGTGATAACTAAAAAACAACCTTAAAATCATGTTTTCCTACTTATATAAAATTAAATAAGAAGAGTTGTATTTTTAAATGCCCACAGTTACCAAGCACATGTATATATGAAAAATATCAAATTGTTAGTGAAAGTTTAGCAAGTTGGTTCATTTTAAACCAGATCACACTATTCTTACCCACACATTTCCCCATCGTTGTTTTGTTAAGAAATTCCAGTAAAGGGAGCCTGGGTGGCTCAGTCGTTTAAGCGACTGCCTTCGGCTCAGGTCATGATCCTGGAGTCCCGGGATCGAGTCCCATATCGGGCTCCTTGCTCAGCAGGGGGTCTGCTTCTTCCTCTGACCCTCCCCCCTCTCATGTGCTCTCTCTCTCTCTCATTCTCTCTCTCAAATAAATAAAATCTTAAAAAAAAAAAAAAAAATTCCAGAAAAACAACAGTGTTGTAAGCACTCACAAAGCCAGTAGTTAAGAAGCCACAGACAGCAAAGGTCATTTAGGGAAGCACTGAGATTTGTCTTTGGTTTTCAGTCAACATCTGCTGCTTGACTTCAACCTCAGGAAGGCCAAATCACTGAACTACTTTAATATAATTTCTGACTTCCTAAAACTTGTACATAATCAATGATTATGTGATTGTTCAGTCAGCTATCATCTCACCAAGCTAACAATAGCAAGTAAGTGGGGGAAGGGCACATTACCTGGATTTACTATTACGCCTGAATGTTCACTTTTAAATATGGGTAAGCATTCCAAATGTAACTTTAAGTAAACATCTCCTTATGTTATTTCATATGTCAAAATTCTTAGGTGAAATAATGATGATTATGAAAGCTACCATAGTTGACCCTTAACAGATTTAAACTGTGCAAGTCCACTTAAACATGGGTTTATTCCAGTAAACATACCGGAAAATATTTTGGAGATTTGCAAATATCTGAAAAAACTAGCAGATGAATCATGTAGCCTGGAAATACTGAAAAATTAAGAAAAGTTAGATATGCCATGAATGCATAAAATATATGTAAGGTACCAGTCTATTTTATCATTTACTGCCATAAATACATAAAAATCTCTTATATAAAGTTAAAATTTATCAAAACTTGCACAAGCACTTACAGACCAAACATGGAAGACATTCACAGTCGAGAGAAATATAAACATAAAGATTCAGTATTTAAGTCATAATTGCATAAAATTAACTGTAGTACAGATCTGTAATTTTTAGCCACATCCTGTTGCTATCGCAGTGAGCTCAAGTGTTATATCTGCTTAAAGCACTGTGTGACACTAATCATTTCTGTGTGAGCAATTCAACTCTCCAGTAAATTGTATATGGTGGCAAAAAGTGATTGTCGGGGCGCCTGGGTGGCTCAGTCGTTAAGCGTCTACCTTTGGTTCAGGTCATGATCCCAGGGTCCTGGAATCGAGCCCCGCATCAGGCTCCCTGCTCCGCGGGAAGCCTGCTTCTCCCTCTCCCACCACTCCCGCTTGTGTTCCCTCTTTGGCTGTCTTTCTCTCTGTCAAATAAATAAAACCTTTAAAAAAAAAAAAAGTGATTGTCTCATGGTTCTTGTGTATTTTTCATTGTGTTTATGAGAGTAATACTGTAAACTCTGAATAACATCATGGGGCCCATACAAAGTACCACTAGTGATACTGGAAGTGCTCTCAAGAAGCAGAGACAAGTCATGACATTACAAGAAAAAGTTGCACTGCTTGATATACACTGTGGGTTGTGGTCTGCAGCTGCAGTTGCCTGCCATGAATCCAGTGTGAGGAAATTGTAAAAAAAGAAAAGGGAATTTATAAAGCTATCGCTGCAGCTACAACAGCAGGCATGAAAACTTTGCACTTTTTGCAAAATAACTTTTATCTCATATTGAAAATGCAGCTTTTCTGTAGGTGCAGAATTGCTACAAGAAAAGACATAACCTATAAACTCTAATATGATTCAAGAAAAAGGAAGTTTTTTTTTTTTTTTTAAGGATTTTATTTACTTATTAATGAGAGACAGAGAGAGGAAGAGGGAGAAGCAGGCTTCCCGCGCAGGAAGAAGCCCGATGCGGGGCTCGATCCCAGGACCCTGGGATCATGACCTGAGCTGAAGGCAGACACCTAACCATCTGACACACCCAGGCACCCAAGAAAAAGGAAGTCTTAAAGCAAAAGGAAGGTGAAAGATCTAAAGCTGGAGAATTTAAAGCAAGCAAAGGACGCTTTGATAATTTTAGAAAGAGATTTGGCTTAAAAATATCAAGATAACAGAAGCAGCAGCAGTTTCCGGGGTGTAATTAAGAAAATCAATGAAGAGAAAGGATATCTGCCTGAACAGGTTTTTAATGCAGAGGGAAATACCCTATTGGGAAGGGGGACAACATACCGAAAAGGGCACTTATTAGCATGGAAAAGAGGTGAGCACCAGGGATTTAAGGCAAGGAGGGATAGATTAACTCTACTGTTTTGTGCAAATGTACACAAGTTTATGATCAGGACTGATCTTATCTATAAAGCTGTAACCCTTGAGCCTTCAGAAGGGAAAAGATAAACCCCAGCTGCCAGTCCTTTGGTTGTCCAAGAAGGCCTGGACAAGTAGAACCCTTTCTCTTGATTGGTTCTATAGATGATTTGTTGCTGATGTCAGATAGTACCTTATGACCCCTGATCTGGAGGCTAAATTAGAGACATTGGGTTTGGGAGCAAGCAGACCACGTCAACACTTTCAATATTATATCCATTTTGAGCCAATAAATATTTATACAAATCTACATAAAACCAGGCAGAACAACGAAAGCTAGATTAAATCAATACTGTAGTCTCCAAAACATTTATTTAGGGAATTAAAATGCATAAAATTAAATGAAATAACTTTTAGGAACAATATTTCATTGCACTTAGGCCATGATATTTTATTTATTTATTTATTTATTTGAGAGAGAGAATGAGAGAGAGAGAGAGAGCATGAGAAGGGGGTCAGAGGGAGAAGCAGACTCCCTGCTGAGCGGGGAGCCCGATGCGGGACTTGATCCCGGGACTCCAGGATCATGACCTGAGCCGAAGGCAGTGGCTTAACCAACTGAGCCAGCCAGGCGCCCTAGGCCATGATATTTTTAAGAAAAAAATTGTTTGGAAATTCGTCATATCATTTAAGGGTGAATTAATAGCAGAATGTCAATTTTGCTAAACCAAAATTTTAAGGGAAGGAAAAACTTTAAAATATACAACACTCACAACAAACATACTCAGTCCAAACACAATGAGGTATATAAAGGATATGAAGAAAATAAGGGTTAGAGTCACTGCCCTAACCTTAAAACAAGATTTTACAAGAATTTTTAGGAAAACAATCCCTTATAGATTTGTGTTAATGACACTAAAAATTTATACAAAAATCTGGTCGAAATAATTGTTAGATTACATTTTTAGTAGTTAAATTCAGAAGGTATAGGAATATTGCAAAAACTGTGAATCCCAAGCAAAAATTTTTAGAAAACGTTTCTAAAATCTTTTCCATGAATTATACTCTGCAGTGCATGGAACAGTAAGCTATTATTAAATATGCTATTTCTGCATCTTGTACATCAGACATTTGGACAGAAATCTTTTTAAGTATGACAGCAGAGTTTCTGCCTTACTTGTCTATTTTGCTGGGTCTCACAACAAACAGTACAGTGGACTGGATTAGAAAAATACTCCTAGGGGCACCTGGGTAGCTCAGTCGGTTAAGCATCTGCCTTCAGCTCAGGCCATGATCCCAGGGTCCTGGGATCAAGCCCTGCATCGGGCTCCTTGCTCAGCGGGAAGCCTGCTTCTCCTCCCTCTCTCTGCCTGCTGTTCCCTGTGCCTGTGTGCCCACGTGTGCTCTCTGTGTCAAATAAATAAATAAGATCTTTTAAAAAAAAAAGGAAAAATACTTCTAGGACCAAAAAAAAAAATCCATTTTAAACAAATGCTATGCAACTATCGTTGACAAAGGAACAAACACAATGAAGGCCATGAATAACTTAGAAATTGCAAGCATGTTCTATTAGTTGTGTGCATAGAAAGTAAGCGTGGCTGAACATTCAGAGAAGAACTGGCTCTAAGTGGGGATATAGTAGACTGACCAATTATTCTTCAGCCAAACACAAATTTTATGGCATGTAAGAGATTTTAGAACTACTTTATCAGGATTCAAGCAAAATATGATAGCACTCGTACATGTTAAAAAGGCTGACTGAACAAATGAAAATAATTTATTTGCAGAAAGCTGCTAAAAAAAATCACCATGGGGGCCGCGTGGGTGGCTCAGTTGTTAAGCATCTGCCTTCGGCTCAGGTCATGATCCCAGGGTCCTGGGATCGAGCCCCGCATCGGGCTCCTGCTCAGCAGGAAGCCTGCTTCTCCCTCTCCCACTCCCCCTGCTTGTATTCCCTCTCTCGCTGTGTCTCTCTCTGTCAAATAAATAAATAAAATCTTAAAAAAATAAAAAAAATAAATAAATAAATAAAATCTTTAAAAAATTAAAAAAAAGAAATCACCAACCACGTATGCCGAGAGGGCAAGTATTTTTTGCATGATTCCTGCTGTAAAGATCCTATCATTCTACTCCAGAAAAGATGCTAAATTATTGTGCATGTGATATAAGCTTAGATGCAGACGAAAAGTCTGAAGTAATTTTATTATCTGGAAAACCAAACACATTGCTCCACAAGGTTTAAAAGAGACAGATTTTTCTCAAGTGATGGTATAAAGTAGCAAATAAAGAAAATATCAGAATGCTTCAGTTTGTGGGACTGTTTTAATAAAACTGCATTATACTACTGATCCAATCTTCAAGCCAGAAACTGAAGAGGAGAGAGGTCTTTTAGTTACGATCAAAGAGAAAAGTTTAATAACTTACTGTAAGACTATCAGTGGTACCCTATACTATAGCTAGGTAAACACACATTTTTCTTCATCAATATTACTTGAGAGAGAACTATTTAGTACTGCAAAATGTAATGTAGTAACCACAAAAACAAGTTAGCTACAGACTGAAGTTATTGTTTTTTGTTATAGTAATATTCAAGTTATAATAATAATTTATGATTTTAAACAAATCAAGATTTATTCTTATTTCTTGGAAGTTAATTCTACAATGAGAATACTCATCTTAGGTCTTGATGAATAGCGATTTTAACAACTGCCATTAAGCAGGTAACCAAAATGTGTATTTGCTGTGATCTAAACTCCACAGGAAAGCTATATTGAGAAAGTCAGTTTTCCCAGGAGCCAAATATATCCAACATGAAAAGAAATTAAAATCCAGTTACAAAGAAATAGCAATTTCAATAACAAGGATTATCATTTATCACTCTTGAGACTGGCAATAATTTCTAAACCATAATCATCCATACAAGGGAATGGAGAAAGGTATGATAAGATGGTCATTCTCATAAGTTGCCGATACTTTTTACAAAGCAATTTAATGATCCATATCCAATTTAATGATTGTATCAAATGTTACATAGTTTGGAACCAGTAATTTCTCTTCTAGGAGTCTACTCTAAACATACCTCAGAGTTGTAGACAAAAATGTACAAGATTATGTTTGCATTATTTACAGAAACAAAAAGAAATGAACAAAAGAATAGTTAAATCTATGATGAACTATTAAGTGTCTATAAAAAATTATGTTTTGAGGGCGCCTGGGTGGCTCAGTCGTTAAGCGTCAGCCTTCGGCTCAGGTCATGATCCCAGGATCCCGGGATCGAGTCCCACATCAGGCTCCCTGCTCGGCGGGAAGCCTGCTTCTCCCTCCCCCACTCCCCCTGCTTATGTTCCCTCTCTCACTGTGTCTCTCTCTGTCAAATAAATAAATAAAAAAATCTTAAAAAAAAAAAAAATTGTTTTGAAAAGTGTGCATATGTTTATATATAAAGGCTATAATGAATTCATTAATGTATTAATCACATTACTTTTAGGTGATGGAATTGTAGTTGTTTTTCCTATAGTTTATGATTATGTGTATAGTTCCAAATTTTTCATAGAGAATATGTACAGATATAACTCACTTCAATGAATAGAGAAACAAAGTGCAGATTATGAACAACAGTAAGTCAATCACCTGCTTTGTGTCCATCTCTCTATTCACAAAAGTGCAAAGATGATGATAGGTGGATCTACCGGTTTTCACATTAGAAGTTCTCTTTAGTTCAATGTTCTGAAAAAGGAACACAGACAATGGAGTATTAGGTTAACAGTATTTTCAATTAAAGCTGGACGCCCCCCCCCCCAAAAACTGGACCCAATAAAAAAAAGTAATTTTGTTTTTAATCAGTTATCCTTATTCATTTTTCTCTACATGGGCTGTATTTCCATTACCTGGAATGTAGGTTTAAAAGCTAGAGTATACTTAGGCAAGAATACTAACTCGGGGATGCTGTATAGTTTACTACACCACAGCAGGAGGCACAGAGTGGCAAGCTGCTCTCCTATTATGGATTCTAAGTTTGATCACTTGGTTATGCTAGTGCATGCCAAGTGATGAGAAAGTTGTCTTTTCTTTTTTCAAACAGAAGTAGGACAATGAATAAACGTAGAAGGATGATAGATACCTGTCTGGTGCCAGAATATGACCTCCCAGATTACTAGGTAATTGAAAAGAGAAAAATAGACCTTTATGATAGAGATCTCTTGTAGTCACCACCATAACCAAATGAGACAAATACAGAATATGAGAAACTAGTCTCTTCAAAAAGTCTGAAATAAAAAAGTTGACCCAGGTTGCGTGAGATAATTCCGAGAGAGAGTAAGACAAATCAAGCAGAAGCAACGGGTGAAGCCCGACTGGATCCCGGTTTAAAAAAGAAGTTGTAAAATAAAACAATTTAGGGACAACTGGAGAATCTTGATTACGGACTGTGTATTAAGTGGTATTAAGAAATCAATGTTAATTTCCTTAATGTGATACTGTGGCTGCATAAGAGAAGGTCCTTAATTCTTATAAGGAGCGTAATGAAGTATTCAGGATGAAATGTCATCTCCACAACTTACATTCAAATGTATACATTTGTACATACAACTGTTTGAAATCTATACACATGTATAGATATAAACAACTATTCACTATTTTCCTCTTAACTTCTCTGTATTTTGAAAAAAAAATTTTTTTTTTAAAGATTTTATTTATTTATTTGAGAGAGAGAGAATGAGAGACAGAGAGCACGAGAGGGAGGAAGGTCAGAGGGAGAAGCAGACTCCCTGCCGAGCAGGGAGCCCGATGCGGGACTCGATCCTGGGACTCCAGGATCATGACCTGAGCCGAAGGCAGTCGCTTAACCAACTGAGCCACCCAGGCGCCCCTGTATTTTGAAAATTTTTGTAATAAAAAGTTGGGGAAAAAAGTATAGCTACACATTTGCACATCATTCATATTTACACTTACACATGTTTTATTTGCTTTATGTAAATATATGACCTTGGCTTGGTAGGAACATTACGAATTACAATAAAGGTAATCAAAATGCTTCATGGATAAAATACTGCTTGTCTTTTAACACCATACTGAGGGAGTGACTGAAATCTGACTCTCCCATTTGAATCTTGGATCAAATGGCGTGCAGATGGCTCCATATAAAAACAGGAAGGCTGACAAAATGAAAGGCTTAAGATGGCAATATCTGGTACTTAAGCTGATCTTACATACATAAAATATACTTCTATATACAATGAAATCAGATATCCCTATATTTATGGGGGGTTTTTTTACTTCTATTTTTTAGATAAAAATAACTATGTAATCGTGAGAATCATCCAAAGAGCCATTTCAATAACTACAGCAAGCTATTTTAAAACAAAAGAACCAATACCTTTTTAAAATTAATTTCCACTTTACTTAATGTCTTTTCAAAAACAAGCTCCAGATCACAAAAGCACACATATTACTCCCATAGAGAAATAGACTTCACTCATCCACTTTATGTAATCTTGTGTAAATTTATCCAAACCTAACTTCTTTACCTGTAAAGTAGTAACTATTTACAATACCCAAATCTTGAATGTGAAAAAGTTGATAGGGCAAATAATCTGTTTTTTCCCACTATAATTAAAGGACATAAAAAAAAAAAGACCAAACCACTTACAGTTTTTTAAAAATCAAAAACATGGTTTTTGAAACAACTAAAATAAATTAAGACAATTGGTAAAAACTGAATACAGACTGAATATTAGATATCAGGAATATGAGTACTGCGCTTTTAAAAAAAGTAATTATATATCAGAGTTACATACTAAAGAATGGGTAAAATGATATCTAGGATTATTTTTAAATACTCCAGACATACTCATGTGTTACCTGTAAGCTTAAAAATTAAGTTTAAACAAATGAAATTTTGACCTGCATTGAATTCTAGTAGTAAAGGTGAAGTATGATAACCTAGTTCTTCTCAACACTCAAAGTAACTCACCTCAAAAAGAGTTGGAGGTGGTGGTGGCAGACTTGTAATTTTGGCCGATCTCTCTTTTTCCATAAGCAGTGCTTCCTTTCGAGCTGTTATATGCCTTGAAAAACAAGAGATGTCCTAAATTAATCTCTCAGGTAATGTTAGAACACAACCCTCATGGTCTAAAATATAAAAGCCACAGGATCTCAAGAAATCCTCCAATCTGATCCCACAGGCTCAATATGCTGTTTAATAAACAATCTATACACACTGGACACGTAAGAAAATGCGTACCAAGAGGTATATCTTTGACATAAAGCCCTATGGTGAAACTGACCCAACAAACATCTAATATTTCTTCATTTACAATAGTGTAGATTAAAAACCAGAAATGTTGATAAAGATGGGGGTCACTGTATAAAATAAGCACTGTTGACTAGTAACAGGCTCCATCATCTTTACAACATGCAAAAATGATTTGCCACGAGTCTAAACCTCTTTTCATGTTAATTGCACTGATTTTTATTTTTTTTACATCAGAGGCAGATTCTGGGGGACATGTATTTTGAACTAGCCATACATTTCTCCAGAAACTAAGTAATTGTCAAACTCATATGAGAAGAGAAAGTTCACGTGTTACTTTGTGCACCGAGGTAAACTGCACCTCCACTGCATTAACACACCAGTGGATATACCATATGACTTATATTTAATATCTGCTTAAACAGTACCCAATGTACTCTCTACTTCTAGCCATATCACGTTTCAGTGGAAAATGTGGTAAATTTGATTATTACTTTACCAGGTTTTTTGTTTCACTAGTTCTTCTTTTTTATTTTTCTGTAATTTCAGAGCTTCTTTATGCCTCATTTCTGCTTTTCTTCTTCTTTCTGCTGCCCGCTGTGCCAGAGCATTTAAATCAGGTTCCTAAAAATATATATTACTTAAAATGTTATGTTAAACAAGATTAAAATGCCAACCATATAAGTAATACGGATGGTTCTCCAGTCAGGGCAAAATCATGAAGGTATTCAAATGACTGAAGTTTGGGAAACCGTGCACTAAAGCAAAAAGTTAATGGTGGCATAAATAAAACTATAAATATCAGATGTCACAACCTAAGGCTATTACTAAAAACACAGATTAGATTAAACCCAGGGAGCAAGAACATATTTCACTGTCACATGCTTTAAAGATATTTATTTTCCTAATTGTTTGATATCAAAGACCTGCCTTCTCTGGAACCAGGTTATTTATTTTGTGTGACTATCTCTGGGACCAGAATCTAGTGTTTCCCAACCATAACTCACAATAAACAAAACATGGTCAGAGAACAGTGTTAAAGCTCTACTTTGCCTTTTTGAAAGTCATCAAAGAATTTTTACTATTTGTGAATGAAATATAAGTGTATACACAACATTCAACTATACATGTCTTAGAGGTATGAAGAATCATAATAAAATGGGAAATCTGAATTCACCCCAATGAATCTGTCCAAAATGCTTGAAATAATCAACAACTGATTCAGAAGGTTATTTTATTTACCCAGACAGTTAAGGACTACAAGAGAATAATTCCAATGTAAACACCATATGAAGACAGATTTTACTTGATGTGACTCTTACTAGGAAATGCATCTAGCAGCATTACTGAAATACATTAATATACAAAAAAGTTGAGGCAGGTCTGCCAGGGCAGCCCCAACACGGAGCACCCCGGGAACCTCAGCCTGCTCCAGTTTAGTCATCTTGCCAGTACAGCCCCAGCAGAGAGCACCTGAGACCCCTGGTCCATGCCCAAGCCCACTCTAGTTGTCCCATCAGGCTGGTCCCTCAGTGCAGCACACCTGGCCCACAACTGTAGCAGCTCCAGCTGGCTAGCCAAAGCTACCAGGCACACTCAGTCTACACTGGGGACATTCCTACATAAGGCCACTCCCTCAAGACCAGGAGAAGGAGCTGTTTCACCTAATTCCCAGAAACAGACACAAAAAGTCAGACAAAATGAGGAGACAGAGGAATATGTTCCAAATGAAAGGAATAAGGCAAAACTACAAAAAAAGAACTGAACAAAATGGAGATAGGCAATATACCTGGTAAAGAGTTAAAAGTAATGGTGAGAAAGATGCTCACCAGACTTAAGAGTGGATGAATTCAGTGAGAACTTAGAGAGAAAATATAAAAAAGAACCAATCAGAATTGAAGAATACAGTAACTGAAATGAAAAATACACTAGAGGGAATCAACAGTAAGTTAAACGATGCAGAAGAATGAATCAGTGAGCTGGAAAACAGGGTAGTGGGAAGCACCCAAGCTAAACAGCAAAAATAAAAAATAATAATTTAAAAAATGAGAATAGGTTAAGGGACCTGAGACACCATCAAGCGTAACAGCATTCACATTATACGGATCCCAGAGGAGACTAAAGGGGCAGAAAACGTATTTGAAGAAACAACAGCTGAAAACTTTCCTAACCTAGGGAAATAAACAGACTTCCAGGTCCAGGAAGCACAGAGAACACCTAATAACATGAAACCAAGGAGGCACACACCAGGACAAATAATTAAAATGTCAACAATTAAATCATCACCATGAAACCAGCCTTACAATGTTAAAGGGACTTAAGTGGAAAAGAAAAGCTGTAACTAGAAGTGAGAAAACTATGAAAGGAAAAAATTCCAAATATATTGTAAAGGTAGCAGATTAATCATTTATAAAGCTAGTATGAAGATTAAAGGATAAAAGTAGTAACATCAATTATATCTACAATAATTAGTTAAGGGACACACAAAATAAAAAATGTAAAATACTACAACACATACACAAAACGTGAAAGGGGGTAATAAAAAGGTAGTGCTTTTAGAATGTGTTCAAACTTACGCAACCATCAACTTAATATTACAGACTGCTATATACATAGGACATTATATATGAACCTGATAACCACAAACCAAAAACCCGTAATAGACACACAAAGAGAAAGAAATCCAAGCATTAACACTAAAGAAAGTCATCAAAGGACAAAGAGAGCAAGAGAAGAGGAAAGGAACACAGAACTACCAAAACAACCAGAAAACAACAAAATGGCAAAAAGTATGTATCTATTAATATAATTTCTTTAAATGTAAATGAACTAAATGTTCCAATAAAAAAAAGGGGGTGAATGAATGGATAAAAACCATGACCCATCTACATGCTGCCTACAAGAGACCAACTCTGGACCTAAAGACACATACAGACTGAAAGTCAAGGGCTGGAAAAAGATACTCTATACAAATGGAAGTTTTAAAAAAAAAAAAAAAAAGCACCAGGGTAACAATACCTATTACCAGACAAAACAGACTTTAAAAACAGACTATACTAAGAGACAAAGAAAGGCACTACATAATAAAAAGGGATCAATTCAACAAGAGACTATAACAATTGTAAATATCTAGGCACCTAACATAGGAACACCTAAATATATAAAGCAAATATTAACAGACATAAAGGGGAGAAAGTGACAGTAATATAGTAATAGCAGGGGACTTTAAAAGCCACTTACATCCACAGATCATTCAGACAGATGGACTTAAAATATATAGAGTTACATTACATCCCAAAAAATTAAAATTGCAGAATACATATTCTTTTCAAGTGCACATGGAACATCCCCCAGGACAGATCACATGTTAGGCCACAAAACAGTCAATAAATTTAAGAAGTCAAATCATATCAAGCGCTTTTCCAACTACAACAGTATGGAACTAGAAATCAATCACAAGAAAAAAAATGAAAAAAACAAAACAAAAACCACAAACCCAAACAAATGGAGAATAAATAACATGCTATTAAACAACAGATGGGTAACAAAGAAATCAAAGAAGAAATAAAATATGTAGATACAAATGAAAATGGAAACACAATGCTTCAAATTCTTTGGGATGTAGCAAAAGCAGTTCTAAGAGGCACGTTTATAGCAATACAGGCCTCTCTCAAGAAACAAGAAAAATCTCAAATAAATAACCAAACTTACACCTAAAGGAACTAAAAAACAAGAAGCAGCAAAGCCCAAAGTTAGTAAAAGTTAGGAAATAAAGATCAGGGTGGAAATAAATAAAAAATAGATTAAAAAAAATAATAAACAAGATCAATGAAACTAAGCTGGTTTTTTGAAAAGAGACATAATTGAGAAACATTTTCTAGACTCATCAAGAAAAAAGAAAGATCAAATAAAATTTGAAAGAGAAGTTATACCACAGAAAAACGAAGGATTAGAAGAGACTACTATGAAAAATGAACTGGACAACCTAGAAAAAAATGGATAAATTCCCAGAAACAATCTTCCAAGACTGAATCAGGAAGAAATAGAAAATATGAATAGACTGATGACTAGTAATAAAACTGAATCAGTATTCATAAAACTCCCAACAAATAAAGGTTCCAGGACCAGATGACTTCCAGTGAATTCTACAAAACATTTAAAAAAGTTAATACTGATCCCTTCTCAAACCATTCCATTAAATAGAAGAGGGAGGAATGCTTCCTCATTCTACAAGGCCAGCATAACCCTGATACCACAATCAGACAAAAACTGCAGAAAAAGAAAATCACATCCATTTATCCTTGATGAACACAGATGCAAAAATCCTCAACAAAATATCAGCAAACCGAATTCAGCAATACATTAAAAGGATCATTCACCATAATCAAGTAGGATTTATTCCAGGAATGCAGGGATGGTTCAAAAACCACAACTCAATTAATGTGATATACCACATTAACAAAACAAAGGGCAAAAACCATATGATCAATTTCAATAGAAGCAGGTAAAGCATCTGACAAAAATCAACATCCATTCATGATAAAAACTCTCAACAAAACAGGCTCAGAGGGAACATATCTCAACATAATAAAGACCATTTATGAAAAACCCACAGCTAACATCGTACTCAATGGTGAAAAGTTGAAAGCTCTTCCTCTAAGATCAGAAACAAGACAAGGATGTCTACTCTATTATTCAACATAGTACTGGAATTCCTAGGCACGGAAATCACACAAGAAATAAAAGGCATCCAAACTGGAAAGGAAGAGATAAAACTGTCACTATTTGCAGATGACATAGTTTCACATATAGGAAAACCTGAAGACTCCATCAAAAAGCTATTACAATAGGGGCGCCTGGGTGGCTCAGATGGTTAAGCGTCTGCCTTCGGCTCAGGTCATGATCCCAGCGTCCTGGGATCGAGCCCCGCATCAGGCTTCCTGCTCAGCGGGGAGCCTGCTTCTCCCTCTCCCTCTGCCTCTCTCCCTGCTCATGCTCTCTCCCTCTCTCTCTCTCTATCTCTGTGTCTCAAATGAATAAATAAAAAAAAAAAATCTTAAAAAAAGCTATTACAATAAATGAACTCAGTAAAGTTGCAGGACACAAAATACGTATAAATCTGTTGCATTTCTATACATTAATAACAAAGTAGCAGTAAAAGAAATTAAGAAAACAATCCCATTTACAATTACATAACAAAGAATAAAATACTTAGGAATAAATATAACTGAGGTGAAAAGACCTGTCCTCTGAAAATTAAAAAACACTGATGAAAGAAATTGAAGATGACACAAATAAATGGAAAGATATTCAATGTTCACAGATTGGAAGAACTGTTAAAATGTCCATACCACCCAAAGCAATCTATGGAGCCAATGCAATCCCTATTAAAATATCAATAGTATTTTCCACAGAACTAGAATAATCCTAAAATCTGCATGGAACCACAAAGACCCCAAATAGCCAAAGCAATCTTAAGAAAGAAGAACAAAACTGGAGGCATCACACTTGCTGATTTCAATCTGTATTACAAAGCTGTAGTAATCAAAACAGTATGGCACTAGCACAAAAACAGACATATAGATCAATGGGAACAGAATGGAGAGCTCAGAAATAAACCCACATTTAAATGGTCAATTAATCTGTGACAAAAGAGGCAAGAATATAAAATGGAGAAAAGACAGCCTCTTCAATAAATAGTGTTGGAAAAATATATATAAGATATATAAATAACTCATATAACTCAAAACAACAAAGATCAAATCTAATTTAAAAATGGGCAGAGGATGGGGCGCCTGGGCGGCTCAGTTGTTAAGCATCTGCCTTCGGCTCAGGTCATGATCCCAGGGTCCTGGGATCGAGCCCCGCATCGGGCTCCTTGCTCAGCGGGAAGCCTGCTTCTCCCTCTCCCACACCCCCTGCTTGTGTTCCCTCTCTCGCTATGTCTCTCTCTGTCAAATAAATAAATAAAATCTTTAAAAAAATAAAATAAAATAAAAATGGGCAGAGGATCAGAATAGTTTTCCAAAGAAGACATATGGCTGGCCAAAAGACACATGAAAAGATGCTCAACATCACTAATTAGAGGAATGCAAATCAAAACCACAATGAGATATCACCTCACACCAGTCAGAATGGCTAGTATCAAAAAGAAATAGTGTTGGTGAGGATATAGAGAAAAGGGAATCCTTACGCAGTGTTGGTGGAAATGTAATTTGGTGCAGCCACTGTGGAAAACAGTAGAGGTTCTTCAAAAAATTAAAAATAAAAATACCAAATGGTCCAGTAATTCTAATGCTGGGTATTTACCCAAAGAAAATGAAAACACTAATTTGAAAAGATATATGCACCCCCATATTTTTAACATTTTATTTATTTATTTGAGGGGGGAAAGGGCCAAGGCATAGGGAAAAGCAGACTCCCCACTGAGCAAGAAGCCTGAAGAAGCAGAAGCGGGAAGAAGCAGGAAGCAGCAAAAGCGGGAAGCGGGGCTTGATCCCAGGATCCTGGGATCATGACCTGAGCCGAAGGCAGCCGCTTAACCAACTGAACCACCCAGGCGCCCCTGCACCCCCATGTTTATTGCAGCATTATTTACAATAGCCAAATTACGGAAGCAGTCCAAGAGTCCATCGACAGATACAGAGATGAAGAAGATATGGTGTATATATACAATGGAGTATCATTCAGTCATAAAAAAAATAAGATCTTGCCATCTGTGACAGTATGGATGGAGTTTACAGGTAATATGCTAAGTAAAATAATTCAGACAGAGAAAGACAAATACCTTATGATTTCACTTGTAAAAAACAAATGAACAAACAAAAAAAACAGAAATCGACTAATAAACACAGAGAACAAACTGGTGGTTGCCAGAGGTGAGTGAGTGGGGGATGAGTGAATAGGTGATTAAGAGGAACAAACTTCTCACTATGAAATACATAAGTCACAGGAATGAAAAGTACAGCACAGGGAATATAGTCAATATTATTCTAATAACTTTGTATGTTGACAGCTGGTAACTACATTTATCAGGATAAGCATTGCATAGTGTATGTAATTGCTGAATCACTATGTTGTATACCTGAAACTAATATAATACTGAATGCGAACTATAATTTAAAAAAAATAATCGTAGAAAACAAAGTAGTTCAGGCTGGCCAAAACCAATTCTATACATGCATGTATACTATAAACAATTTACTTTTTACCAATACCACTACCAGACAGGTAGTGAAATAAGCATTCACTTACATTTTCTTTGGCCTGTTGGTGTCCCTCTCCCATACTTCTTAAACTTGCCAAATACAGCTTTTCCAAGTTCTTTATTTTCTGAGTTTGTGATTCTTTCCATTCTGTCCTTAGTTCCTCTGCCAAACGAGTTAACTGCTGATTTCTCCTCTGTTTTATGTCCTCTCTTATCTGTAAAGCGATACCCCTTTCTTGTTCTCGAACCTAGAGAATGCATATTTAACAGATTATATGAAAAGAGGCTTACTTCAAGTTTTTTGAAAAGCTATTTGGAAATAGGAACTTCAATGAATTCTCCTCAGGTATATCACACTTGATCTTAGCCAAAAGGCCGAGAAGCGATATCTCCTCAGGTATATCAATTCTCCCGAATATCCATATTAGATAAGGCCTCTGTAAAGCGGAAAATCCAGTGACGTAAAAAAGTTAAAACCTTAAGACTACTTCTAAAGTTCTCTAACTTATTAGCTATCATCTTCTCCCCAACCCAAGCACTAACAGGACTACCATTATCATTTACATAACTGGTAAGAGGTTAAAATGGTAAAGATGTTCAATAAAATTTATAGCCCAGGGGTGCCTGGGTGGCTCAGTCGGTTAAGCGGCTGCCTTTGGCTCAGGTCATGATCCTGGAGTCCCAGGATGGAGCCCTGCTTTGGGCTCCCGCCTCAGCAGGGAGTCTGCTTCTCCCTCTCCCTCTGCCCCTCCCCCCACTCGTGTTCTCTCTCTCCCTTGCTCACTCTCTCAAATAAATAGTCTTAAAAAAAAAAAGTAAAAAAGAATAAAATTTATAGCCCAGGTGAGTATAGAGCCAGATGAGAAGTCCATATTTGTGGTACATCATCCCCAATTTCAGATAGAATGGCACCTAAAAACATGCTTCACAAGGGCTTAACTATCTTACTCTGAAAAGACTTCTAGAAAATAATCTACAATTTCTTAAATAAATGTTACAGCAGCTTATAATCTTTCCATTAAGTCTTCTTCAAAGCCATTCTAATCTTCCTACTCTAATCTTCATCAGTAACATATAGTTTGAAAATTGTTTAAAGAACCATTTTCCAGTAATTATAGAGTCAAATAATCCCTATCTCAAACTTCATCTATTTACCATTTCAGCCTATTTTTTCAAATTTTCCTAAACTAGTTAATACACAAGAACCAGGGCTCTTAAACAGCCAGAAAAGGGTTTTAAATGCAACATTCACAACTCTCTACTGTAAAAAACACTAATAATTTGGGGAAGACAAAGAATTTGAAGCCATGTTCCAGATGAATCTTACCTGCAGCAATCTTAGTTTTCGTCGCCTTTCATAATCTTCCTTTAAAATGTAAGCCTCCTCATTAGGACTCAGTCTCAGCTTGCCAGCATTCACTACCTTTCTTTTCATTTCTGGGTACTTTAAATATAAAGTTTCTGAATTTAAAAAAAAAAAAAAGAAAGAAAGATGTCTATTAAAACAGGGCAGCAAAGATTAGAACAATGTTTAAAATACATTTAATACTTGACATTAAAAGGACTATATATACACAAAATAATTTGGGTAAACTGAGTCCAGCTTATATATTTACAAATTGCAATTATTAAATTCAGCACTTAAGTCAACGATTCTCAAATGGGGAGAAGGGGTTAAAAGGAAGGTCAATCAGAATTACTGAAAAAGTTTTTCCCCCATGACAGCAGAGTGTTGCTTACCTAGAGTATCTGGGACCTGACTTATTTCTGACTGGGATTTCCAGAGTTTACCTATCTTAAATGTAAAAAAGCACAAAGACTTAAAAAAATGTTTTAGCATAGAATAAATGTTTTTGCAATTACAATTTTACACTTTAGAACTTTGATAACTTGTTCATAACCAGCAGGACCGTGTAATTGCAAAAGGCTCCCAGTCCCTAGTTTCAACTCCCAGTCTGTTGTATATAACTTGATGACCAGGTGTCACTGTATCATATGGAATCACATCAACCCCTCAACAATTCTTTAATAATTACAATGGTGTGATGGTTTTAAATCAATGACCATTTAAAAAATTTCTCTGAGAATGATTGTTTGCATGAGTCAGGTGTTTAGGTTCTCCGATCAGTTAATGCCCCTGACATTCAGGTGTTCTCACTCTCCTCCCTAGATTATAACATGGATACTTACATCCTTCTGAAGCTTGCTGAAGCTCCACTTCTTCATCAGACTATCCTCTAGTAATTTTTGCTTCACCCACCCACCACCTCATTCCTGACTTGCCCACCCAGAATGCACATTATCTTTACACTCAACTTGGAGACGAATCTAATGCTGTCTTGGTATGACCTTGCTCTAGTTTTTCATCAATTACACTGTACCTTTCCTAGCTAGATTCCTAACAACTGAAGGACAGAGGTTATAGTTTTATTTTAATATTCAAATTAATTTAACAAATGACAACTATCAGGCAGTATTTCACAAACTATGGATGGATACTGTTTTGGGCTAGGAGGACTTAAAGTTATCTAATAGGGACTAATCGGACTCTGATGCCAAAAAGAAATAATTGCTTGCATTTGAAAATCTTTTCTAGTAAATAAAGTAACAGTAAGTAAAGTGCTGTCTTCATTTTATAAATGAAGAATCAAAGGCCTCTTCTGTTACAGGACTTCACCTAAGTGACAGGATCTACTGGCAGATCCAAAGGAAGAATCTGGTTTCCTTATTCCATATGGCTCCTAACTTTCTGATATGCTAAAACATGTGGAATGAGGAAATTTTTGTTTAAACTGGTATTTCTTGCTAGTGGGGATTGATGAACAAGGAAGGACCGAACAAAGAAGAAAAAATGAGCAAGATTAAATTCAGTCTTATTTTTTTCTGAAGGTCTCTGAATTCATATTCAAAATATCAAAACTAATTCCTGATAAATCTCACAGACAAAGTATCATGGGAAAAAAAGACAAAAAAGAGAACATACTGTAAAATTCCATTTATATGAAGTTCAAAAACAAGCAAGACTAATCCATGATGACAGAGATTAAAACAGGGGTCACCTTTCTGTAGGTTAATGACTAGGAGGAGGCACATAGGAGCCTGCAGGGATGCCAGAGATGGTCTGTATTTTGATCTGTGTTATAATTACACAGATGTATACATATGTAAAAATTCCTCAAATGATACACTTAGATTTGTGTCTTAAGGCGTCTTATACCTCAATAAAAAAGGGAAAAAATCCTGTTTTTTCAGATTGTTTTGAGTATCTATCATCTCAATTGCTTGAGGATTACAAGGAAACATACATTTGGTACTTTTACCTCCTGAGATGTGGTAGAATAATTTCTCTACTTTATTTTTTTAACTTATCTGGAAATAATTTCAGACTTAGAATTCCCATATACTCTTTCCCCAGCTTCTCTAAACATCAATCAGAGCACAATGACCGAAACCAAGAAACTGACACTAACACAATACTTCTAACTAATTTATAGACTTTATTCAAATTTTGTCAAGTATTTCACTAACGTCCATTTTCTGAACCAGGACCCAATCCAAGGACAACCCATTGTTTTCGACTGCTGTGTTACTCTGGGTCCTCCAAGAAGCAGAGGACAAGATAGGATTAAACCCACAAAGATTTTATTAGGAGAAATGCCTGTGTGAGGGATAATGGGAGGGAGCTAGTAAAAACTGGGAGTACTTCAGACTTCCATGCAAATCTGACACTGAATGGAAGAAGGGAAAGTTGGGTAGATGACTGCTATGCAGTCTAAAGAAGATTCAGTAAGATCTCTGAGGAGTTAAGGGAAAGCCTTGTTTCTCAGGAATAGGCCTGCCTTAATTCCCATGCCATGCTCAGTCACTGGCCAGAAACAGCCCTTGGGAAGCCCTGGGAAGCATCCATGCAAATGGATTTCAGAACACAGGAGCTGAAGGTCTGTGAATACCATTCTCATGGCTGTCGAAATTGTCATGTCTCCTTGGACTCCTCTAATTTGAGACAGTTCCTCAGTTTGTGCCTTTCTTTTCAACCTCCTGACTTTTAAAAACTACTGGCCAGTTATTTTGTAGAATGTCCCTCAATTTGGATTTGCTTAATATTTTCTTGTGGTTAGACTGAGATTACACATTTTTAGCCAAGAACACGGAAGTGATGATGCACCCTTTTTCAGTGCATTATATTAACTGGTGATATTAATTTTGATTCCTGATTAGGTGGTGTCTACCAGGTCTCTATACTTTTCCTTTATAAGTATTTGGAGAAATAGTTGAGACTATACATAAATATCATGTTCCTGATTACACCTTTGCTCCTTAGTATCTACTGACGGTTGTTTGAAGCATTAACTATAGCATTTACCAAAAAGCATTTTCTATTTCCATTATTCCTTCTACACTTATCAATTGGAATCCCACTGTAAGGAAGTCTCCCCTGCTCCCTCTTATTTATTAAATCATTTATTCATATCAGTATGGATTTTTATATTCTGTGAATACTATCCAATACCAGATGATATTAACTTATTTTTTAAGATTTTGTCCTGAGAATTAAATGGCATTTGGTATATTGTAATCACAAAATACTAGACTTAGAAGATTTGTGTTCAAGACTCATCACAACCATTTACACCAGGAAGACACTGGCCAGGTCGTTTAAGTTACTGTGGTCTCGTTTTCTTAAACTATGTAATGGGAATCATAACATCTATCCCAACAGGTTGTTCTGATAATTACGTGACTTAATGTGAAACTGCCAGATACTTTCTAAGTATTAAGGACTCAAACATTCCCCACTGTTTTAAAAGCTCAGTTTGTGGCAGGACTAACTACCTAAGAAGTTAAAGGTGAGAGCAAAAAAGAGCACGCTCTCTGCTAGAAACAATTCCAGGCAGTGCTCTTAAACGGCTCCCGGGTTTCAGGACAAGTCCTGGGGGGGCCTAGGGGCAGGGTGGGCAGGCCGCAGCGAGAAGCGCTTGCAGCAGCAGCCCCAGAGGCCCTCCCGGCCGCCCGCGGTGGGGAAGCCCAAGGACCCCGCGCGACCCCACCCCGGGACGGCGCGCAAGACCGACCACACGCGCCTAAGGCCGGGGAGCAGCCTCTGGCAGCACGTTGCGGGTCTGCTTCGGGACGCACCTCCCTTCCCCGCACTCCTCACCGCCGCCAGGCCGATGCCAGCCAGGGCCCGGGGTGCGCCAAGGCCTCAGAAGCTCGGGTCGTGCTGCGTTCCCGACGCCGCGCCTTCACGGCATCCCCTTCCCGGTGAGCACACCCCCCAGCTCCTGGGCTTCGGGGGGTTATGCGCGCCCGGGCCGCGGGAAGCCGGCGCGTCCGTCACTCACCTGAAAACCAGGGGCCGGGAATCAGGAACTGCAGCTCAGACAGAGACGGCCC
Source organism: Neomonachus schauinslandi (assembly GCF_002201575.2). Lineage (NCBI taxonomy): Eukaryota > Metazoa > Chordata > Mammalia > Carnivora > Phocidae > Neomonachus > Neomonachus schauinslandi. The sequence goes on along the minus strand of NC_058413.1, from coordinate 72,539,642 downwards.
CTGGGCCCGCGGCCCACCAGCTTCCCAACAGCCGTTTGTGCGCCTGCGGGGCAGCCATCTCCAAGCTCCCGTCACTTCCGTCATTCAAACCGCCCGCCAATGGCGGGACCAAGCGGCGGGAATCGGGCTAGTCCCGCCTCCCGCGAGGGCCGCTGGGACGGCCGCGCCGGAAAAGCCCGCGCGCACGCCAAACTCTACGTAGTGGTCCATTATTTCTCATACGTACCGAGGCCTTGCGGTTTACTGTCTCTCACTGGGCTCACTTTACACAGCAGGAGACAGAGGTCCAGAAAGGGGAAGATATTTGCCCAGAGCATTGAGGGTGGCTTTAGTTTTAGGCCCTATTATGAGGATGCCACGGGATATGTATCCTTTTGCGCATTGACCGTACAATTCATTTGGTACTGTCATTCTGTTAGTGTCTCATAGCGTTCATTAAGGGGCTCCAACTTGTACAATGAACCATATCGTGACAGTCTGTGCCTCCAGAGGTCTGATACATCTACAACATGTCACAATTTACTATAAACTATAATCAGGAGATAAGTGCAGGTTCATGTTTATTGAGCAACTATTATGTGCCAAGTACAGTGTGGTAGGTGCAGGGGAGACAAGGGTAAATGGGTTATGGCCCCTATCCTAGATTTTGTAGCCTGGAGGTAAAACATGGCAAGAATCAAAGAATTAGAACATGGGGAGTGGGGAAGAGGGAAGTTGCTGACATGATCAGATTTGGCTTCATGGTGGAGAAAAGGCCAGAGGGAATGAAGGCTGAAGACTGAAGGCAGAGAAACCAATTAGGATACTACTATAGGAAGTGAATATCGAAAACGAGGCCAAACATCAGAAATTGGTGGTTACCTGGCTATGAAAAGCAAAGGAGAGGGAGAAATCAACCATGATGCCTAAGTTCTATATTTGCCACTGAGTGGATGGGGATAACATCCTGCTAGAACTCAGGAAGAAGAGCAGGTTGGGGTGGGAGGAGTAATGAGTTAAGCTTTGAATATTTTGAATTTAAGCTGTTTATAGGATGTCTAGACAAAGGATGAATTGTAGAAATATTTAGGAGGCAAAATTAGTAATACTGACAAAGGATTGCATGTGAGGTTGAAGGAAAGGTTGAGAGTGAAGTTAACCTCATAGGCTAACAATGTTAAAGGTGGTGCTGCTACCAACCAAGGGAGAAATCAGAAGTGGGAGTCAGTTAAGTGGGCAAGGGGATGAGCTCAGCTCTGGACATATTGAACTTTATTTGGGTGTGGAACATTTTGTGATGTGCAGTAAGTGGATGACTACAGTGGTAGACAGCCCACAGAACTGGGCTAGCATTTAGACTTGGATTTCATTTCCATATGAGTGACAACCAAAGCTATAGTAGATAAGATCACTTAGCGAGGATTTGCAGAGTGAGTAGAACAGTGAGCTAAGGACCAAACTCTAAGGAACATCAAAACTTAAAGGGAGTTGGAGAAAGGAACTGTCCAAGTACATGAAGAGATAGTGTGATCCCACCTCAGCTTTGCAAACAAGGAAGCTGAGTTAAGGGGAAATTCAGTGACTTGGCCAAAAGCACATGTAAGTGGAGGGTGGAACCAGAGCTAGAATTCATGTCCTTATCCTAAATACTAGAATTTTTCCTCCCTGTCTCCCTTCCCCATTTCAGTTCACATTTATCTTGATGGACAGTTGTATTCATTCTAAACATAGTCTTCAACATCCTCAACATAGACTCAGAGATACCCTCTTACACCCAACAAAAGATGTGCCCATTATTTCATGCTGTGGGCTAGGCTTAGTGCCCACCATGTTTTTCAAAAGCACCCTGCACCTTTCCCATCATGGCACTTATCAGTTCTTATTGAAATGAGCTATTTATGGGGCTCTCTATTGATTAGACTCAGTTCCTCAAGAACCAGTAGTGCATTTTGTTCATTTGCTGGCCACAGAAATCTTCTTAAATGTTCGCTGAGTGAATGATATGCTCCACTTCCCCAACCTGCATCCTGGGCAGAAATTCTACAACTGGAAATTTTGAATTAAGGCTTGTTCTGTTTTTAATAGAAGACAGTAAGGAATCAAAGAAAGCCCAGTGGGCTTAGAGTCAGAGCATTTGGTTTAGCATCACAACTCTGAGATTTCTAGCTGTAGGACACTAAGCCAATGAGCCCTAGTTTCTGTTTTGGTTCTCTATTGTTGCCAACCAAACCACCCTAGAATGTCCATAGTGGCTCAGTGTTTACGGCTGGCAGTTGACTCTGGCTGTCAGTTGAAAGCTCAGCTGGAACTGTTGAATGGAATGCCTTCATGTGGCCTTTCCTTGTGGGTTGACTTCTTACTAGCTGAGTTTAAGAGGGAGTATCCTCAGTGTGAGCATTCCCAGAGAAAGAAAGTGGAAGATGCAGGGCCTTTCAAAGACAAAAATGGTAAGCAGTTACAGTAAGTTCAGCCACATTTTGTTAAATATCATAGGGCAAGCCCAGATTCAGGTGAGTGGAAATGAACCCCATCTCTCAATGGGGAGAGTGACAAAGAATTTGTGGCCATCTTTAATTCATCACCATTATTTTAATAATATTTGATGTGCCCTCTTCACAGTGGTTGAATCATGAGAGCATTTTGTAAGTTCCAAAGAGGTATGTTACATAATATAGCAGCTATTTTATATTTCCTCTCTGGCAACTTTCTCTCCTGGTATAGTCCCAGTCCTCCAGGCCACAGGGGTAGGCAAGTGACACAGACTAGGCAAATTACAGTCCCCTCTCTCCCTTGCTACTGGGATTGACCCAAGGATGAGTACATGAACTAAATTGGGCCAATCAGAATCTTTCACAGGAATGTTTCTTACCGGGGCCAGCAGGGATGAATTTTTTCCTCTCTGGGCTAATCTTAGAATATGAAACTGAAGCTTCCCCAGCGAGGTTCCCAACAGGTGGCCCTCCACAAGATAGTCTGAAAGAATGAGACTGACATTCATCTCAAACACAGAGGATCCTGTGTTCAAGTCCCTGGATCCAGCCCATTCTCCAGTTTACTGATAGAAGCCATTAAATCCCCCCTTGTATTTAAACTGCTTTGAATGGGAGTTTTGTTTTCTTTTTGCAAATGGAAAGAGGCTGTAGATTTACATTTAAATTCTCATAGGCAAACAACATCTGGGCTTCTTGGGAAATAGTATCAAAGAATAGTTAAGATCTTGGACCTCGAGTCCAACTACCTGGATTTAAATTCCTGCTTTAACAACTCTGACCTTGAGCTAGTCCCTGAACCTCCCCCAAAGTCAATTTCCTCATCTTTAAAAGGATGGTAGTAATAGTACTCAAAAGGCAGTTGTAAGGTTTAAAGCTCTTAAGACATGCCTGGCACAAAGCATGTGATAAATGCTAAGTTTTTTGGCTTTTATTTTCATACATTTATTTCAGACCACAGGAGAAAAAAACAAAAACAGGAGCAAAAGCAAAGAACCCTTTTAACATGTGCTCATTGGTGTTTTGGGTTTCATTTTTAATTAGGTCCTTTCGTATTTTGTAGGCCTAGGTAGAGGTATGTATACTTACCTTCTTGAGTATTGTTCTACCACTAGGAATGAATGTTGGTGTGCAGGGATCCAGAGGAAGAGTTGCCCGACACAGTGATGACTTCAGTGTGACTGGTTGCTGGGTAATGCTGCCCCTCCTTAAAATGTAACTGGAGCGTTTTAAGATTGGAGCTGTTTCCGACATTTCTTAGGTGCTGAGAGTTTCACTGTTCTGAGTTCACATGAGTCTTTGTCCACATCCGGTATGAGCGGCTAGCATTACAGTGGTGGTGGGGGCGGGGAGGAGGGGACTCCCTCAGTAATTCTTGCAGTAGAATCCAGAAGAAAGGGAATCATAGAGGCTGCTTTTAGGCAAACAGGCTTGAGTGATGGAAGGTAGAGAGGGTCCACAGGGACCCCCTCGCTGAACACAGAGAGGCCCATCAGGTGACCCACCTCAAAGTATCCAGAGGCCCTAACTGACCAATGGGCTACTTACAATCAGGCACAGTTATTACCAAAACAAGGGAGAATTCCATATGTTGCCATAACTCCTCATCCTCCCCCTTTAATACAGCCCCCAGCCACTGCCTCTTTGCAGACAGTATATTCTCTGCTGCCCTGCCCCCTGTTCGCTTGCGGTGTATCCAGTAAACTTCTATCTCCTTTTTCTGCCTCTGGTGAATTCTTTCATCTCCTATGCCACCAACTTCCACCTGATTGTCACCCCACATTTGGGGGCCCCTTCTGATAGAGAGACACCCCATTTAGACACCACAGGAACCTCTGCAAGAACAGAAATAATCAACCATCTGCCCTTCTGCCAACTGCCCTCCCTCTCTCTGGCATAAACACCACCAGAGTTTAACAAGTGTTAGTATCTCAATGGGATAATTTAGAGCTGCTACCAGCAGTGAGATTAATAGTGCCCAGCGGAAGAAGAAAGATGGGCTGGAAAAGGCTTTTAAAAGCTATAAATATATATATTTTTAAGGTGTGTGGGTAGTTCCAGGGTGGTGAGCAATTGGACCACTTATTTAAGGAGAGTGAGAAATGAGAGGAGAGTTTGGGAAATTGATTGGTTTTGTTTCATATTTTAAGTCTTTCTTTAGCATATTGCTAATATGTTATTTATTAATATACTAATGTTTATTAAGCCATTAATGTGTAGACTGTGAGTTACATACTTAAAAGGAGAGGGAAGTTTCAATGAAAAGTTCGGGGTGGGGGGAGGAGATGATTTACAACCTAGCAAAGCACATAGCAGTTGAGGAGGACTGGTGGTGTGGCGAGAGTTTTGCAGCTGGAAAAGATGTGGATTTGAACATCTGCTTGACACGCAGTTCATCTCTCTGAAGTTCAGTCTCAATCTATAGAATAGAAATACCCAGCATTTATTGGACACTCTATGGGCCAGGAATATTAGGACCCATCCTATCTTACAGAGCAGTTGTAAAGATCACTTGTTAAAATTTGTCAGTATCCTACATGGAAGCTTATCAATAACTGTAAAAAATGATACTACAGGGACACCTGGGTGGCTCAGACAGTTAAGCGACTGCCTTCGGCTCAGGTCATGATCTCTGGGTCCTGGGATCGAGCCCCGCATTGGGCTCCCTGCTCGGCGGGGAGCCTGCTTCTCCCTCTCCCTCTGCCTACCACTCTGCCTACTTGTGCTCTCTTTCTATCTCTCTGTCAAATAAATAAATAAAATCTTTAAAAAAAATCATACTACAGTTCGGCCACCAATATAGGCTTGGGGCAGGCAACTTTCACACTAAGATTTCTTTGTCACTGCCATTTGGCCTGCTTTAACTGATCTAGCTCTTATACAAAGGAATCAGCCCTCCTGAGTCAGAGTTCCCTTCACCCAAAATTATTTCCATTTACCTGTGAACATAATAGTTATCTACATCCTTGCTTCTGAAACTGTAGTCCAAAGATCAGAAGCATCGGCATCACCTGGGAGCTTGTTAGAAATGCAGACTCTCAGGATCCACCCCAGATCTGTGGCATCAGAATCTGCATTTTAACTAGATCTGCAGGAAATTCGTACGAAGCACTGCTTTATACAAAGCCCCATGTGAGGTAAAGTTAGGACAGAGAAATGTATGTCCAAGTAGGAATAGAAAAGGGGAAGCAAATGGGTCACAATATGGATAAGTAATAGAGGCAGATCATGACACCTTCTAAAATGTGAATAGTGTTCCTTTTTACTAATGTAGATCTTGGCCACTTGCTAGTATAGGTATGTGTGTGGTAGAAGGAGTATACTGCTTTGGAGTTCTTATCCTAGGTCTGATATTTACTAACTTAGGAAAGCAGTCATTCTGAGATCCTCATTTTACGAAGAGGAAATTGAGACTCAGGTCACATCCTAGGAAGTGAGTACAATGGACTTCCAAATGAGGACTTTTATTCCAAAGCCAAACACCTAAGCTTGATGCTATCCTATATTTTTTTGAATCAATGGATCCATTGACGGTATTTCCTAACGGACATTGGATTATGGCAGACTCCTCAGTGCCAGTCTCGTATTTTCAGATCTTATGTCAGGACTAGCGTTACCTGTTGCTGTCCAAAGTCATTCTTACTAGGAAATTTTGTCTCTGGACTTCCTCCCTCTCGGCTGGCATTCTCCATGCACCTGCTCCAGGTCTCCATTGCTCATCCCTGGATGTGGTTCTCTCCAGCCACCTCCCTGCATTTTTTAAAAAAGATTTTATTGAGCGCCTGGGTGGCTCAGTTGGTTAAGCGACTGCCTTCGGCTCAGGTCATGATCCTGGAGTCCCTGGATCGAGTCCTGCATCGGTCTCCCTGCTCGGCAGGGAGCCTGATGCGGGGCTTGATCCCAGGACCCCGAAGGCAGATGCTTAACGACTGAGCCACCCAGGCGCCCCCACCTCCCTGCATTTTTACCACGAGCCTTTTTACCTTCGCCTCTTCATGTAGGGCGTTTGACTCTTATTTCTACCTGGAACATTCTCTTCCCTTTCTCAGTATTTCAGTATTAGTTTGCTAGGGCTGCCTTAACAAAGTACCACAAACTGAGTGGCTTAAACAACAGAAACTTCTCACAGTGCTGGAGGCTGGAAGTCTGAGACCCTGTTTCCTCTGAAGGGAAGGATCTGTTCCAAGCCTCTCTGCTAGCTTCTGGCAGTTTCTTAACTTGTAGAAGCATCACCCTGATCTCTGCCTTCAGCTTCACATGGTGTTCTCCCTGTGTGTGTGTCTATGTCCAAATTTCCCCTTTTTATAAGGATACCACTCAAGGACACCATATTGGATTAGGGGTCTACTCTACCTTCAATATGTCCTCATCTTAACCAATTATGTCTGCAATGACCCTGTTGCAAACAAGGTCACATTTTGAGGTACTGGGGGGTTAGGACTTCAACACATGAATTCTCTTTTTCTCTAAAGATTTATTTATTTGGGGGGGAGGGACAGAGGGAGAGAGAGAGAGACACTCTTAAGCAGACTCCCTACTGAGCGTGGAGTCCAACTCGAGGCTTGATCTCACAACCCTGAGATCATGACCTGAGCTGAAACCAAGAGTCGGATGCTCAACCAACTGAGCCACCCAGGCGCCCCAGCACATGGATTCTTAAGGGGCATAGTTCAACCCAGAACATTTCCTCTTGAAGCTAGTGCAAGGATGGGAAATACATGAAACAACTCTGTTCACAGGCTCACAACTCAGAATTTCAGAGCATAAAATGATAACATTAGAGATGTGCAAAGTGTGTGGGATTTCTTGCTCCTTACCAGTGTGGAACCAATGTTGTATGACTCTCAGGGTTTCTCTCCTCTTCCTAGCATGCTTCTGTGTTGCTTGCTTATAATAGGAGCATCTTGACATGAAGGTGATTCCTCAGGGTGTCAAGACAAGGGTGTGCTTGATAAATGGTGGGATACAAATGCCCTTCCCCTTATTTCCACTCATCTACAATCCACCCATCTTTCAAGGCTATGGTAGTCTCAAACATTCTAATATCTACCACTTTATTGAGCCCTTAATTTGCCTGGGGTTACATGGCTCAAGTCACAAGGCTGGATTCTACTCCTGGAATTTCCCCCAAATCTTCTAATAGAGATCTACTCATCCTACACTCTCTCTCCTCAACTCTTACAAAAGCCTCAGGACTTCTTAATCTATCCCCTGATGTCATCAAGCCACCAGGCCCAGGTCAGAAGAGGGGTACATGCCCCCTTTCCAGTATATGCCCCCATCTTCAACACTAGTCACAACATACCACGTTTAGGGGGACTTAAGGTAACACACAAAACCATTACATGATCTATGGTTTACCAAGTATTTCCCTGAGAGCATAACTATCACCATTGGGCCCATTCTACAGATGAGAAAGCTCATACTCAGGAGGACTGAATAGCTTTCCTGGTATTACACATCTTGTCCATGGCAAGAGAGGCATGGGTTCTTTATGCCAGCACGAATGCAGACCAACATGGTAAGAGAGACTCCGCCTTTGGGCTGGGAAATTCTGCATTCCTTTTCTTCAAGACCTAATTTCCAGTGTTATGAAATCAACTTCTGTTTCGAGGTATTACTCCTAGATAGACAATTGCAATTTTTGAGGGAACAGAGGAAGCATTTTGGGAAATCGTGCCTTCTGCTTTTCATCCTTTGAAAAGCCAGCAGCCCCATTTATGGTTCACCTGTAGGATGCTTCCCACAGACTTTCCTGCCCCTTTTCTTGTGAAGTCTCCTTTCTCTGGCTCTCTTAATTCGTGCTAAAGCGTTTGCAGGCAGACCACTCCTTGAAGGCCTAGGCACAGATTTGTATTTTAAGAGGGCCTTTCAAAGCCTTAACACAGGGTGCCTGAGTGGCTCAGTCAGTTAAGCGTCTGCCCTCGGCTCAGGTCATGATCCCGGGGTCCTGGGATCGAGCCCCACATTGGGCTCGCTGCTTGATGGGGAGCCTGCTTCTTGCTCTACCCCTCCCCTCTGCTTGTGCTCACACAGCTCACTCACTCTCTGTCAAATAAATAAAAAAAATATATTTTAAAAAGCCTTAAAACAAGGAGGTGGTGATCAATGGGCCAGTTTGGGGCACTTCCCCACATTTACATGGTGGTGGCAGGACCAGGAGTGGGAGGTGAGGCAAACACCTGGGATTTTTCTAGTACAGCTCCAACTGGGGGGAAAGGGGTAGAGATTATTATGTCTGCCACTAGAGGGCAGATTTGTTAAGTTTTGAAATGTTTGCCAGAAAGAGGAAGAAACAAACGCAGAGCCGCTGTTCTTGATAAGAGTGGGTCCCCCTCGTCATCTTCTTCTCTAAGTGTGTATAGCATAGTGAGCCTGCCCCTAGGGAAGCAAACAGCACACCAGGTAATAACAGCCTGGTATATGATCCATATGCCCATACACCCATATGCAGGCACCATACTAGGCATTTTACCTACATTATCTTCCTTGGTCCTCACAACAGCCTCCTGAGGCAAATTTTTTTAAGTTATTATTTTACAGGTGAAGAAACAGGCCTATTAAGTTAAAAATATTGCTCAAAACTACGTGGCTAATAAATGGCAGACTTGGGATTTGAACTGATGTCCGTGGGGGAGGGGTTAAATGGGAAAAGGGAAAGTCTTGAAAGGGTCTGAAATTAAACAGTAAATCACCATTCAAAGCCTCTAAGAGGGCTTCTGGACAGGGCATTTTCTGTCTTATGGTAGCAGCTCTAAGCGGAGAAAATACCATTAAGCAAATTATATGTGTTCTTTGTAAAAAAAAAAAAAGTGATCAACACAGAATATCTAAAGAATAAAGCGAAAACAACCTTCAAATCTTATCATCTACATAAAGCACTTTTAATCATCTTTAGTCAGGATCCTACTAGCTGTTTTTTTGAAAATTGTGGGTATGTTATCACGTAGAGAAACACAGGATCTTCACTATCAATATTAATGATTGTGTTTTATTCTATTGTACTTAGATCCCTTAAATCGCTTATCCAGTTCCTATTGATAAGCTTTTCATTAATTTCCAATTTTTTTGTTACCGTTTTAAACAGTTCTGTAACTTCTACTTCTATCCAAGGGATACTCACTTTTGTTAATTGGATACCATCTTATCTCCCTAAATTCCTTTGTCATTTCTCCCTTTTGGCCATATCACTTCTTTAGCAAGCAGATAGCAGATGATAGCTCTATCTTTTAAAAAATATCTACCCCGATGCCACTCCACCTCCAGCTACAGTACGTTTTCTTTCCTTACCTAGACACCTTGGATTCTTTTTTTTTTTTTAAAGATTTTATTTATTTATTTGAGAGAGAGAATGAGAGAGAGAGAGAGAGCGCACATGAGAGGGGGGAGGGTCAGAGGGAGAAGCAGACTCCCCGCTGAGCAGGGAGCCCGACGCGGGACTCGATCGTGTGACTCCAGGATCGTGACCTGAGCCGAAGGCAGTCGCTCAACCAACTGAGCCACCCAGGCGCCCGACACCTTGAATTCTTGAGAGAGCTGTTTATAACTTGCCAACTTCACTTTTTATTCCCTCTGCTTTCTCTTGAATCCACTCAAATCAGGTTTTCCTCCACAAACAGTTCTTGTCAAGGTCATCACTGGTTGGTGACCCAATAGTCGGTCCACCATCTCTATCTTTCCTGAAATATTTGACATACTGACCATTCCTTTCTTTCTTGGAATCCTTCATTGGCCTTCTGGTAAACCACTTTCTTGGATTTTCTCTTATTTAACTGGCCACTGCCCTTCATTGGCCATGGTCACCTTTGTTTGTTTCCCCTTACCCTCCTGACCTCCAAATTTTGGAGCAACCCTGTGTTCCCATCTCAGACCTCTTCTCTTTCTACATTCATTCCTCAGGTGATCTCCTCTGGTCTCAGGACCAAATACTATCTATATGCCCAGACCTCTCCCTGAACTCCGGATTCCTAGTCCAACTGCCTACATGACATCTTTATTGTGATGTCTCATAGACATCTCAAACTTGATGAGTTGAAAGCCCTTCATTTCTCTGACTTCATTTCACCCAATTTCTCCTTCTACAGGCTTTCCCATCTCAATAAATATCATACTTCTCAGCCCCAAACACGAGGCATCCTCAACTCCTTTATTTCTCTTACAATGCACATCTGTCAGGAAATCCTGGTGGCTCTACCTCTGAAACATCTAGAATTCAACCACCTTCAACCACCTCCACTGTCCCCTCCCTCATCATATTTCAGCTGGCTTATTATGATTTCAACCTAAGTCTTCATGCTTATGCTCTCGCCCACTTCTACCCAGAGCTGGAGAGAGTCTTTACAAACTCACGCTGTTGACCCATCACTGCTCCACTCAGATTCATCGATAGGAGAACCCCAATGGCCTTACCATGGCTGATAGGCCCTGAGTGGTCTCAGAGCTCTGTCCTCTCTGGTTCCATGTCTTTACCCCTCCCCCACTCTGCTCTGGTCTCACTGGCCTCCTCACTGTCCTCTCTTTGCTCCTACCCTTTGCTCTGTCTGGAATCATTTTTCCGCAGGTATCCCTACACTCTGCTTCTCTACTTCCTTCGAGTCTCTGCTCAATGTGTCCTTGTCAGAGAGGCCTTTCTAATCACCCTGTTAGGAACAGTACATTCCATTCTCTATTGCCCTTACTTTTTTTTTTTTTGCCTTGCTTTATGTTTCTTACCATTATCACCATCATCACCACTACCACCACACATACACACACACCAAACACACACACAATTTATTTATTTGTCATCTGTTGCCCATGACTATAGTGTATGCTCCTTGAAGGCAGGCATTTTGTCTGTGTTCTTTTTGGTTATGCCTCTAACTCCTAATCTAATGTCTGAGAAATATAAGGGCTCAATACATATCTGTTGAATGAATGGATAAATATTTATCTTCTAGTGCAATAATCTCCCTAGGGTGGATTTCTGGGAGTGGGATTACTGACTCAAAGGGTATGAATATTAAAGACACATTTGAAACTCTTTGTCATTATTTGACGATTTGACCAATTTATATTCCCATCAACAGAGGACTTGACAATGTCATTGACTCAAGGCCCATTAAAAAGGGATTTGTCCATACTTTCAATCTTTAGTAATCTCATAAGGAAAATATTTTCTTTTCACTTGCATTTTGGGATTATTTGCATATTTTAGGTATAGATTTATTGACCAGTTATACACACATTGTTTGTGTGAATTCCTAGATTATGTTCTTTGTCTACATTTCTATTATGGGTATTTCCCTGACTGATTGGTTTTTTTGTTTATTAAATCTTTTTGGAATTGCCAATATTTTTTCCAGTTTTTTATTTGTCTTTCATCCTTATTTTATATGTTTTTGACAAAAAGAAGTTAACAATATATTATGCAGTCAAATTTATTCATTTTCCCTGCTGGTTTTTGATTTCTCAAATAAGAATAAAGTTATGTGATGAATATTTGAATATTGAGCTTGCTTGGGCTTTCTTGGTAATGTTTACTAAGGATATTCTTTGCTTGTAGGTACATTTCTTGCCAAAGTATTATGAATCCGGGTAGAAGGAGGTGGTCTAGCACTACCTGGCCCCTCAAACATATAGTTCCAGGAATCCGGGAAGTAAGAATGCTGTACCAAAGCAAAATGCCATGAAACCAGTTCCCTGGGGAGTTCACGGAAGGGTGAGTTGCCACAGCTGTTAGACATCTAGGCATAAAGCAGATGCCAAAAAGAGAACGCTGTGCAGCTCCTGGAAGCCGTGCACTCACTGTTTTGCTCCAAGGAGAGACATGCAAATGAACATAAGTACACGGTTCTGGAGAATCGGAAAGGTTTACCTTGACAGGTTTCCCAGACTGCAGAGCCACGTACTCACCAGCTAATTCCCTTCCTGTCAGTGGGGTTGGCTGACGTATATCTCACCACGAAGTTGTGTTAAACTTATGCATGGAGCAGGTGTCTTCCCATCCACGCTCGCCCCATGTGCGTTAGACACTAAAGATGTCCTCGGGAGCAGAAACAGCACTTTCTGGTCCCCATATAAATGATGAGTTAACTCAGACTAATGTGAGTGAGGATCACGCTTCCTATCCATGGTGTCGCAGATGTGTTAGGGTATACAGAGATATTTCTTCCTTCCTGGCCCTCAGGGCTGCCAGTATGGGCCTGGGTGGCCTGAAGCCCCAAACCTTATGAAGTACCATCCATAGCGGGGCATCATCTGGAAGCTTGTTCCAAATACAGCATTTCAAGCCTCACCTCAGAATCTGCATTTTTGCAAGGTGCCCAGGTGATTGCCTGCCCATTTAACTTTCAGAGGCCGTGCCCGAGACAATTGATCTGGGTTGAACAATGCCATCCTTGAACAATCCCATGCCATGTATAACTACTATCATTATCTGCTCCTCGATTGTGAAAACATTTGGAGAGCTCCAACTATTATAATCCGAGCTGGAAAGAATGTCAACTAATGGTGCTGTTGCTGCTCTTGTTTTCGGGAAAGGTACGATGCTAGTTAGTTAGCACTTGCTTTTTTTTTTTTTTTTTTAAGATTTTATTTTATTTATTTGACAGAGAGAGAGAGAGAGACAGCTAGAGAGGGAACACAAGCAGGGGGAGTGAGAGAGGGAGAAGCAGGCCTCTCGCCAAGCGGGGAGCCCGATGCGGGGCTCGATCCCAGGACCCCGGGATCACGACCCGAGCTGAAGGCAGACGCTCAACGACTGAGCCACCCAGGCGCCCCAGCACTTGCTTTTGTTAGCTTTGTCCTCATCTCTCATTGCTCCCTTCCAATTCGATGGTAGGCCTATTTCATCTTATAACAGCTCCCTCCAGTTTTTTAGTACCATAAAGCAGGGTTTTGTAAACTTTGCAATGGAATCACTGAGTGGGTGGAGGTGTCTTGTTAAAAAGATTCAGTAGCTCAGAGATTCTGCATTTCAGGGAAGCTTCCATGTGATGCTGAGACTGCTGGTTCAGGGACCACACTTTGAGTGGCAAGGTTATAGAGTATTCATTTGACTCTCATAACAAGTTTATGAGGTAGGTGGACTAGATGTTACCCCCACTGTTTACAGATGAGGCATTTGAGGAGCATGAAGCTAAAGTACCGCGTCTAAGATCCCAAAGCTATTAAGTGATGGAGTTAGATCCCCTGTGGTGTTTGCCTCTTGTGACTCTTCCTTTGTACATTAAGGGCCCTTTAATGAATTGCTAGAGCAGCCTAGGGGCTATGACCAATGTTTCCTCTTTTCCTCATTAATGGCCATGACTCAGGCACTACACTTTAGATTGGCACATAGTGTCTCAGTCCGTTTGGGCTGCTGTAACAAAATACCAAAGACAGTGGCTTATAAACAACAGAAACTTATTTCTCACGGTTCTGGAGGCTGGGAAGTCCAGACAAAGACATCAGCAGATTAGGTGTCTGGTCAGGGCCCTCTTCCTGGTTCCTAGATGGTTGTCTTCTTGCTGTATCCTCACATGGTGGATGGGGCCAAGGAGCTCTCTGGAGTCCCTTTAATAAGGGGCACTAATTCCGTTGATGAGGGCTCCACCCTTATGACCTGATCACCTCCCAAAGGCCCAATTCCAAAAACAATTCCCTTGGGAATTAGAATCTTAATGTATAAATTTTGGGGAAGACACAAACATTCAACCTATAGCAATAGTGAGTAAGAGTTTTGTACTAGCGGGACATTTTGACACTCTCTTAGTGGACACAAAATAAATTTCATCAAAAATACTTATAACTTAAAAACATTTTTTTTTTTCCGAGAGAGTGAACTCACAAGCTGGGGGAGGCGCAGGGGGAGAGGGAGAGAGAGAATCCCAAGCAAGCTCCATGGCAGAGCCCGATGTGGGGCTCAATCTCACGACCCCGAGATCACGACCTGAGCTGAAATCAAAAATCAAGAGCTGGATGCTCAACCCACTGAGCCACCCAGGCGCCCCAAAGATACAACTTTAGATCCAGTGTTTCTCAATCCTGGCTCACTTGCTGCACTCAAAAAACATAGATTCCTAGCCTCCACCATAAAGATACTGAATCCGAGTCTTTGGAGATGGGACCCCAGGCTTCTGCATGGTTTTAAAATCACCACAGCTGATTGTAATAGATGATCAGAATTTAAAAAAACAACACTGCTTTATCTTTTCATCCTTTCCCGGTGAATTCTTGTACAGTTGCCCGCCCCCCCCCCCGCTCCCCGATCCACAGGGGATCTGTTTCAAGCCACCCAGCGGATGCCTAAAGCCACAGATGGTACCAAACCCTGTCTGTACTATTTTTTCCTGTGCATAGATACCTAGGAGAAAGTTTATAAATTAGGCACAGTAGGAGATTAACAACACTAAGTAATCAAAACAAATTATAACACTATACTGGAATACAAGTTATGTGATGTGGTCTCTTTCTCTCAAAATATCTTACTGTACAGTACTCACCCTTCTTCTCATGATGATGCACAGCGATAATGAGCCTACATGGGAAGACGAAGCGAGGTGAATGACGTAGGCACTGTGACCTAGTGTTAGATGACTACCAACTTTCTGAGGATAGGTCAGAAGGAGGGTGACCTACTGTCAGACCACAGGTGACCACAGGTAGCTGGAACCCTGGAAAGTGAAATGATGAATAAGGGGGGGGGTGACTGTCATGGAATAGTTCACATGTATTCAGGATTTACTCTAACTGGCAATCACTCAAAGCGTGGATTGGAGACCAGCCGCATTGGCTTTGCAGGGGAGCTTGCTAAAAACAGTCAGAATCTTAGGCTCCTACCCACATTCACTGAATCAGAATTTGCATTTTAGAAAGATCCCTGGGTGATTCCTATGCATGTGGAGTTGGAGAAGTCCTGCTTTACGTGCATAATCTCCTTTCATTTTATCTTTCCAACACAGCGTGGGGTAATTTTTCGGATGTCTGGGCATTGGGGTCTAAGGAGGTTAAGTAAGGTGCCTAGGGTCACAAAGCTACTAAGAATTCAAACTAGGTCCCATCTGACTCTAGAACCCTTAACAGATACACTAGTGATTTTCACAATTTTATGTGCCACATATTTTCCCAGGATACTTATTAAGAATACTGATTCCTGTACTTCCTTCTCTGAAGTTCTGATCCAGCCCATCTATGGTAGGGCCCAGAGATCAGCATTTAAATCCACCCATCCCCGGGATTTCGAGGCATGTGGTCACACAGAACACAATTTACAAAGCACTGCACTTTACTTTCTGGATGTGCTTTTGGGGAGAGAACTACCTTGTATTTCCAAAGCACTTCAAAATGAGGGCTTGGCTGCTAATAATAAAGATATTTCCCACCTAGATGGACCCAGATCCCCTGGAAGCCTCTGGAACCCATCCGAGCTTTGGGAGAGAGTGAGGAGGAGTCCCACTACAGCCGAACAGGTTTACCAAAGCAGGGGTTTGCTTGGATACCAGACAGACACTGAGGCCAGGTAAGATCTGGGATCTATTAAGAACCAAACCAAAAGCTTGTTATTTTTCACAATCTACAAAATTGAATGCAGGCAAGGATGTTGGTTACCTTTTTAAATTTTTATTATGATTTCATGTATAATTCAGATCACTGGATGGCTGTAACTCCTGCTAATAAATTGTGTACACTCTGAGCACAATAAAAATCAGCCAGCATAGCAGAATCGGTCTGTTCAACTACTGAACCCTTGGGACATGGCAGAGTCAAAGAGCAATTGACAAGAACTAGCCACAGAGTTGTCAAAGCTCTCCCCTCCAATTTTAACAGAATATGTTTTTTTTTTTTTAGAGTAGTTTATATTCCACTCTCCACTTCTTTTTTTTTCTAATAAATATTTTTGATGACTCCATTTTATTCTTTTTTTTTTTTTTAATTTTTTGTTTATTTGAGAGTGAGAGAGAGCACCAGCTGGGGCTGGCAGGGGGAGTGGGAGAGGGAGAAGCAGGCTCCCTGCTGAGCGGGGAGCCCAACACGGGGCTCGATCCCAGGACCCCGGGACCATGACCTGAGCCAAAGGCAGACGCTTCACCGACTGAGCCACCCAGGCACCTCCAGAATATGTTTTTGAACATACATTTTTTTCGACACAACACTCTTCTTCTAAAGAGCTCAGGGTGTAACACACGAACATACACGCACACACATTCCGTGCATTTGATGATTGCCTCAAGAGTGAGCACAGGATTGACGTCTGAACAGAAGGAGAACTAAGGGGTAAGAAGTGGGAAGAGGAAGTCATAGCAAATGATTTTGTAAGGTCCGCCATTTTGAGTCCATTCATTCGTTATTTTACTTAACAGCCTGTATTGAACATTTATTACGCTCTGAGCCACTGGATAGCTACTGAGTCTATCACGGCCTCCATCCTCCTGAGGTGTGGGGTGAAGATACGGAAATACACAATTTTAACACATTTGCTTAGTGAAGGAAATGCCTCCCTAAAAGACATCTTCTTGGAACTTATCTGTTATCAATAAGGAGGAAATGCAGGGCTTGAAAAATGTGGTAACAGCTATTTTGGGAATGCCTCCTTACTAGTGTCAGACACACCACCGGCGAGTCTCTGATTAGTTACCCCAGACTTACAAGGTGTGGGAGCCGCAGGAGTGTTCGGGTGCTCCCAAGGTTACACTGGGGGAACGTGGCATCATCAAGACGTATGTTTGTCAGATCCTAGAGCAGGGGTCTTCCGACCTTGCCACCTTATTTTCATGGATGAGAAGGTGATAAAGAGAAGAAAGGAAAATCTATCCACGAAGAAAAGTTGACATAGAAAGTAACACCTCTAATGATTACTGCTGGGTTTTTAGAAATTCATCTCTGTAGCACTGGGAAGAGTTTGGTAATGTTCTAGACAAGTGGATGGTTTGGGCAAGACCAGAGACCTGAAAGAGACCCATGCCACAGGATTCCACCTTAGTTTACCTAGAGGGGGGCCCTGGTATCAAGTAGGGTGCTAGATTCTGGGAAGAGATTTTGCTAAGGGACTTAAACCCAGAGAAACAGATGAAATCTAGGGACTCAGAACGTTACATACTGCTGCCTGGGCACTGAATCATCATAGAATACATGAGTGTGTTGCTTTCCCCTGGCTGATGGGTCTATCCTCCCTTTCTGAATATCATGGTGTGCTGGGGCTGGAGCCAAGTCTGGCAGTCTGTCTGGTAGGCTGTCCCAAGTTTCTGTAAGTGGTAGGAATCCAAGGGTGTGTGAATCAGTTACACTACAGTAACAAATAAGACTTCCGAAGCTCAATGTTTATGGTAACAAACGCATATTTCTCACTTGTGTATCCTATGTGAGTCAGCTGCCACTCTATCCCACACCTCCATCCTGGGACCAGGGATGGAGATCCTCTCCCTGGAACGTTTCCTGTCATTGAGACAGAGGGAAATATTCCTAGGGTCACTTCTTCCCACTCTTCATAGGCTAAGTGAGCCCATAGCTACTCTGGAGTTTCACAGGGAGAAGAATCAGAATATTAATGATGAATAAATCTAATCTATTGCAATGAGTAAAGAGTTCTGAAAATCAAATTTGGGATCTAAATTCAAAGGTCAAGTGTAATTGATGAGAGTAAGGCCAGAATTGGGAGGGAAGACCAGAGGGGCTAGAACTCACCAGAACTGGAAGAGTACGGGGATTTGGACCAAGGGTGGGGTCAAGGGTGATTGCCATGGTACCCTGGGTCTTTTGTTTCCACTGACCAGTGGCTGGCTGGTACCTGGGGAAGCTGGCTGGTTTAAAGGTTCACAAATGTGCAGGCTTGGGAAACAGAAGCCATCAGGGTCCATCAGGGAAGTGTGAACGATTCATTTTGTGTTTACTTGGATCAGTGCTGTCTTCTCCTTGTCTTCTCTTTAGCTCTCCAGACACTGATCACCCTGGGGGAATCTAAGGCAGCATGCTACACTGGTAAAGGGTTCTAGAACACTTCCCATGCCTACAGCGTTTAGGATCTTTTTTAGAATCCTGAATGCTTTTTTTTTTAAGGAAACTTATATTGGACAAAAGCCTTCTAACCCACTTTAAAGGACTTTTGATAAAAAGATGGTACAGTTAGGCAAGCCTTGCAGATCGTTACTGGTCTGTGATAAATAATGATTTACAATGAGCAATAGTCAAGATTGTTAAATTAGCTTTGTTTGTTTTCCCATTATCTGGAGCAATATCAAACTAGGCTCTGCTACAAAGAGGAAAAGGCAAATAATTGGCACAAGAAGGGAGTCAGATGAGGCAAAGGAACACAGGATCCAATTCTTCTTTTAGACCTTGAGAAAAAGTGTAGAGTGAATTCAGTTCAGCACTCCCTACATACTTCTATTTAGTGTTCACCTCACTAGTTCGGGACTTTTCCCTCCTGTGAGGCACCCAGCACCCTCTTGCACCCCACTACTCAGGCCTGGCTCTCAAGGGTGTCAGCCTCCAAAATTCTCTCTCTTCTCCTCTATCGAAATTACCATTCAGTTCCCTTGGTTGAGAAATTTAAGAGCATCACCTGAGGAATCTATGGATAGATGAATTCATACTAAAGTGCAAGAGACTAGCAAATATGTTAACCCTTTCTAGGAATATTTCCATTTCAAAGCTTCCCAAAGATAATGCTTTGTCTATGCAAACATTTCCATAGTAGTGGAATATGAGGCAAGGTGGCTTGCCGGTGGGGGTGTCTTTTTGATAGGGGGACTTTTCTTGATTATTCCCAGTCCCTTCTAAACAACCTGGGTTTATTGTACCCTCTAGGATTTGTTAGCACCTAGCCTGACACACAATTCCAGCAGCCCAGAAGCCAATGGCTTCTGCATAACACAGGGCCATTTTCAGCAAGATAGTGTGAGTTCCAAGTGTCTGTGCCTGCATGGTCAAGAAAAAACTAGTAATTAGGGGCTGCCTGGGTGGCTCAGTCGGTTGGATGTCTGCCTTCGGCTCAGGTCATGGTGCCGGGGTCCTGCGATCGAGTGCCATGCAGGGCTGTCTGCTCAGTAGGGAGCTTCCTTCTCCTTCTCCCTCTGCCTGCCCCTCTGTCTGCTTGTGCCCCGCACCCCCACCGCCCGTCAAATAGATAGATAAAATCTTTAAAAAACCTAGTAATTATAATGCCCTATGTATTATCAGGCTCCATGATGATAAAATCATGAACTCCCAAGCACTTTCACATGGATTAACATAGTTAATACTCAGAAAGTCTATGATGGACAGGGTGGGTCTGTTATCCCCCATTTTAAGGATGTGGAAACTGAGATTTGGAGACATTGAGTGACTTATCTAAGGTCACACAGCTAGCTCATCTTCCCATACCTGTTCTGGTGCTTTTCCCCTGAGTAGTGCTGCTCCTTCGGTGGCCAGGACTGCCTGGACTGTGGGCACTTGGGGTTCCGATCGGGCAGGGCAAAAAGCGCAAGCTGGTGGGAATGATGTCACCCATCCAAGCCCCCAGGCCACATCTGGCCCCAGCTAGGACCTGGCCAGCGTTTTGCTGTGGGGCATCACCTCAGCAGCAGGGGTGAGGGCGGTGGGGCTGTTTTCTATATTGGTATTCTGCATCTGTGTGCGTATTGATTTCCTTCTCAAAGGGTTCCATCTGCCTTCTATCTAATTATGTTACTAATCTTCATCCCAGTCCTTTGAGGATTTTAATCCTTGTTCTATAAAGGTGCAGGTTTCCAGCATTACCAGAAGTCCATAGACTGAAGCCTTTCCCCGGCTTTCTTGTAAAGGTCCTTATCCGTGAAAATCTTACCTTTTGTCATCTTTATTTTCTGGATGCTGGGTCTCCCACAACTTCTCTTTTTTACTTTTACTTGCAGTCTATCTGTGAAGAACAATCCCTGAGAAGAAGCTGCTTGGTGTGAAAGAAGATGCAAAATAAATTACAGACACCATGTCCTCAATGACAGTTAAACAAACCAACCAACCCCACAACTAGACCAGTGTCATGAGGTGGAAAGTGCTCAGCTGTTAGAATCAGCAGATCGGGGACAGTCTCGGTTTGTCAGTCGGTAACCATGTGGTCCTGACTGAGGCCTATAATGCTCCCATCTCAGTCTCAGTTGCTTCCTCTGTGAGTTGGGGAAATAACAGCCACATTGGTTTGTGAGGATTGGACAAGACAATTCTGTCAGGCAGGGCTTCTCAGACATCATGTCTTAGGAATCACCTGAGGGAAATGCAGGTTAAAACATCAATTCAGAGTCTCTAAGTCTGAGGTGTGGGGTCTGAGATTCTGATTTCTTTCTTTCTTTTTTTTTTTTTTAAAGATTTTATTTATTTAATTGGCAGAGAGAGAGAGCACAAGCGGGGGAGCGGCAGGCAGAGGGAGAGGAAGAAGCAGGCTCCCTGCTGAGCAAGGAGGCCCATGCGGGACTCGATCCCAGGACCCGGATCATGACCTGAGCCGAAGGCAGATGCTTCACTGGACGAGCCACCCAGGCATCCCAAGATTCTTTTTTTTTTTTTTAAGATTTTATTTATTTATTTATTTGACAGAGAGAGACAGCGAGAGAGGGAACACAAGCAGGGGGAGTGGGAGAGGGAGAAGCAGGCTCCCCGATGAGCAAGGAGCCCGATGTGGGGCTCGGTCCCAGGACCCTGGGATCATGACCTGAGCCAAAGGCAGATGCTTAACGACTGAGCCACCCAAGCACCCCTCCAAGATTCTAATTTCTACCAAATTCCCAAGTGATGGGACCAAGATTGAGTACCACCATCTCAAGAAATGTTGGAACAGTGTGCAGTGACAACTCCTCAATTCATCTTCCTTGATCTTGAAGACCCTCCACAAAGTTGTGTCGAAATGGGACATTTATTGTTTTTTCTTATTACAGAAGTAATGAGGGGTATTTGTGGACACAAGGCTGACTCACATCTCAACACTTTTCTTGGCTGACATTCAGACATTTGCAGTGCCAGGGGCTAAAGATTTGAAAATATCCCAGCATCTTACCGCATAGGCAGCTAAATTAAACTCAATACCCAGGACCTGCGTGATTAGAATAGGGAACTATTCCGATCTACCGCCAAGACCTGTTGGTGGGGGAGTATTGTAGGAGCTGGAGGAAGCCAAATTTGGGAAGCAGAAACTGTATTGCAAAAAAGAAAATCCCACCAACTGTTTATATATCAGATAAATTGTTGTTTGGGATGGTGAGGAATTTGCTGCTTCGGTTTGCCTTGAGGTATGATGGATTTTTGACCCGGAGAAAAACTTTTTCTTTTCTCATTTGCAGAAAGTGGGCAAAGTCTTGTTATGGTCAATACCATGTCCCTCTGTGTTCCCGTGTCCAAACTCTCCATCCCGCCCCAGAGACTGGACAGTCTTGGGAAGGTTTGTAGACCAACCATGCTCCTGACCCAAGACTTTGTTGTTTTCAGGATGATGAGTTAAAATTGCACAGTGCTTTATGGTTTCAAAAGCGCTTTCACCTACGTTACCTTTTTTTTTTTTTTTTTTTATCTCTATAACTCCCCTTTAAACCAAATAGTATTATCTCCAGTTTCAATTTTGGAGAATTTATATGATGTGTCCAAGGTCATGTTGAAAGTGGCAGATCTGGAAGGCAAAACCATCGTCTGACCACTTATTTATTGCTCTTTCCACAATAATCTATCTGTCCTTGTTCTAGAACAGTATCTTTTCAATCCTGGACTCACATTAGAAGCTTTATAAAAATACTGATGCTTAGGTCCTATCCCAGATCAATTAAATCAGAATCTTTGAAATGGAGCCAATATCCATCTGCATTTTAAAAAAATTCTGAGAGTGATTCTACTGTGCATCTGGAAATGAGAAATCACTGCTCTGGTAGTTTTGGGGACTGCTAGAAGACAAAAATATATATATATATATTTTTTATCAAAAGGGAGGTTCTATTTATGCAGGGCTAGATATTGTCATAGTACTTGATTCTTTATACGTGTGATTTCTAGCATCTAGCTTCACACCTGGCAGAGTGGGAAAAAAGAACCAAAGTTGCTGAACCCCTACTATGAATCAGATGCCCTGCTAGTCATTTAAGTGCCCTACACCTCAGTGAGACTGGGATCACGACCTCATTTTCCAGACGAAGGCACTACAGCATACCAAAGTAAAACAATTCGTTCAACATCATGCCACTTGTAAGTATCATGGCTGGGATTTGAACCTATACCAGCTGGTGCCAAAGCCCAAGTGCGTTCCATCATGCCGGCAGTTCTAATCCCTGGCCAAGAGTCTGACTGCCTAGACTGGAGTAAGGGCAAGACATTGGTATGTTTCAGAAGCATCCCAGATGACTGCACCACATCACTCTGTCTTTCCAAAGTGCTTACAATACATCTGTTGACCTTGAAAGTTCCTGGGGAAGGACTTCCTTAGGCATGTAGACACATACATGTGCATACATTGACATATACACGTCTCTTCCCACCCCTCCACCTAAAGTAGAAGGGACAAAGACTTTCCTTCCACAGTGAAGACTTTTTGGAATGGGGAGCTTAAGCTCCCCTGTCAAGCCTTTTCTGAGAAATTGTGCCCAAGGGCCTGAGTATTTAAGTGTGGCTGGGCAGAAGGAGGGGGGTACTAGGGGGTTAGAAAGTTGAGCTGGTGGGGGGGCACACAAAGACAAATTTGACCATCTTTACAGTTTTACCTGAAGTCCATCTTCCCCAGGAAGCAGCCAAATCTTGGCAAGAAGAAGTGATCATTTATTTTTTTTAATTTTTAAAAAGATTTTATTTATTTATTTGTCACAGAGAGAGAGAGAGAGCAATATCAGGGGGAGCAGCAGGGAGAGTGAGAAGCAGGCTCCCCGCCGAGCAGGGACCCCGATGTGGGACTCAATCCCAAGACCCCTGGGTCATGACCTGAGCCGAAGGCAGCTGCTTAACCGACTGAGCCACCCAGGCGTCCCAGAAGTGATCATTTAGTCTAGATTGTAGTGTGACTGAAAGATCACTTGGAGGTTTAGAAAAACACCTTATTAACTCCCTGGATCCAGGCATGATCTGAGAGGATGGATTCATATTTTGAGGAAAACAGAATAGATTTTTTCCCCTTGGACTGGGTCCGGCTCCACTAATCTTCAACGGGTCCCATGTATACATGTAACACTGTCTGAATGTCATGGAAGAAGTGGGTGCATTTCAATCCCAGGTAAAGTGATTCTCAGGTACTGCCCCTGTTTCCAAAGCCATATGCACATCATTGTTGTTATTCGAGATTCCAATTAAGTGCTTCAGAATTACTCCTTAGAGAGAGAGAGAGTCTGGTATCTCCCGATTAGTATTCCTACCATGTTAGTAGAAACACAATATAATTTTTACATCATTGTTTGAAATTTGTCCAAATGAAAAATTCTCAGTCAATTCCATTCAGTTGTTTGCTCTTGACCTTAGCTGAACCTGAGACTCCAACTTCTAAATGCCAGACTATTATCTGAGGGTCACAGCTCAGTGACCCCAACCTTAGAAAAGGAAACCTTAAGAGCCAGACTAAATTGGGTCCAAATTAATTTATTTTTGGCCAAAGATGATATGCTTCCTAAGCAGAAGAATCATCACTTTAGTTAAACATTTTGGGTCTCCTAAGCCAACATTTCAGAAAGGCCCCCTACCCTCTGTTAATGACATCTGAAGTCAGTTTGATAAGTATTAATTGAAGGAATACTTAATTGGAAGATTCAAAATGGAGTAGAACAGAGTCCTAATCATTTGTTCATCAAACATTCATCAAGCTATTACTATGTACCAGGTATTGGCCTAAGCATCGGGCTACGAAGATAAGCAAGCTGCTGCCCCCAGCCTAGTGGTTTCCTTTGCAGTGGGGAGACTGACAATATTTCCTCAGCATTCCCCTGCAAAGTGGGAGCAGTATTTTTATATCTGGTGTATGCGTCAGGAGAAAGAGAAGGGCTGCTCCCCGCCTTGTTAGCTCTCCACTGTTCCTTCCTCATGCAGACCCAAGCCACACAATCAGACCTTAATAAGCCCAGCTTGCTGTAGCTCCTAAAGAGTTAGAGGCTTTAAATGCAGTCCTTTTTGACCTCTTCAAGGTAGTTCAAAGTAAACAATACTTGTTGACTTCCTCTGTGCTGTTAGTTCATTTTATAACCAGGAAGAGGCAGAGGTTCCCTGGATGTGGTGACTCCTTGGTTGATTTCTTAAAGCCACAGAGACCTTTTTCTGAATGCCAAATCTTACGGGGATTGGTTGGGTAATTTCACCTGGACGGGGATAACACATCATAGCACTTGCCCCGTTCACCATTATTGTCATATAACTCACTTAACCAGGGCAAGAGTGTGGGATCTTGACTTTCCACCCAACAAGCCATAAACTAGGACTCCATCAGGCCAAAGGGAGGGTAAAGTGGGAAGTGTTTGTAGTCTAGGCATTAGCCAGAATGCTAGGTGGGGGGTGAGCCTAAAACCTGCGAGGGTGGGATATGAGGGGGCAGGAAGGGGGCAGAAGTCAGATGTCCCCAAAGTCTGGGCAGGGGCTCAGGAAGGAATGGGTAGTTCTGGTTAAAAATAGGTTAAAAGTGAAAAGGCTAAGGAACCACAAGAGACCAAGGGGCTCTCAGCTGCCAGGGTCAGGGACAGGCTCGAGTTCTCAGAGGTGAGGAGTCTCTACAGCTGTGTTGGCAGAAGTGAGGCCAGCATTTGGGTGGGTGAATACCCAGAGCAGGGATCTCAGAGGTGCGCAGGGAATGCAGCTGCTTAGGGCAGAAGAAAGTGGAGGCTAGAGCTGGTTAGGAAGCTGTTTCTACTCATTGAAGCAGAGTGAATTCTTCCATCTATATTCTTAACCTTATTGTTGCATTTATATTAGTGTGTGTGTGTGTATTTTTATAAAGGTATATGCATTTTAACATGCTACCTCCCCAGCAGACCAAAGTCTGAAGCTTCCGCAAGGCACTAGGAGCTTGCTCACATAGATTTGGCACATGGTAGATGTCGTTCGCTTTACCCAACTCCTAATCCAGTATTCTTGACTGTCCCCCCCAGAAGTTTCCACATGGATGCTCAAACACATCGAACTGTCATTGCTAAAAATTACCCGGGTTCTTTTGGCCACCGTTGTCTCCGACACAGGTGTCACACTGGCTGGCAAATCAGCGGCATAATGTTAGAGACCTTGCTTCTATGTTCCGCCCAGATATCCCAATGAGATAATATTTATTGAGAACTGGTACAAGCTTGGCCATGTGCTTATGGTGCTAACCGCAGTTAATGTACTCGAAAGTCTGTCACCATCACCCCGGCTGCTTAAGCAAAACCATCCCCAAGGATGCAGCCCTTCTCATCTCAGTGATTATAAATGGCTCTCTGATAGCTCCTGGTAGTCTGCTTCTCGGTCTCTTACTTGGATCTTTTTTTTTCCCCGGGCTGACTGTCTTCTAATGAGGTATGGCATTTCTTTTTTCTGAGTCTCACACACTGGGATAGAACGAAAGCAATGCTATTAGCTACTCTGTCTTATGGTTTTTGTAAAGAAAGGGAAAAAGAGAGGAAGAATGGAAAAAAGGAAAGAGAACAGAGTGCATGGAGGGAGAAAGGAAAGAAAAAAAAGAGAAAAGAAATGTGAGGGAAAGTAAGAAAGAAAAATAATGTGAATCTTCTGGACAGTTTGAGTTTTGCCTTGTTCTGAAAGGTTTTTTTTTTAAGATTTTATTTATTGGGGCACTTGGGTGGCTCAGTCAGTTAAGTGCCTGCCTTCGGCTCAGGTCATGATCGCAGGGTTCCTGGATCAAGCCCCGTGTCGGGCTCCTTGCTCAGCGAGGAGTCTGCTTCTCCCTCTCTCTCTGCCGCCCCCCCGGCTCTTTAAAAAAAATTTTTATTTATTTATTTGAGAGAGAGAGCACAATGACTGAGCCACCCAGGTGCCCCTCGAAATGTGTTTAAATCCTTCAGAGTTTCTCTTTCAAGCCAGTCCCCAGTCAGAACTTGAAACACTTCTTCTGCCTAGATACAAGCTATAGGAAACTGAAACGATACAAAGATACCTATCTAGATACTTCTACTTAAGTTCTCTGTGGTGTGTATGTTCCTTAGTAGGGCTATGGTGACCACTTCGGACTTTGAAAACCAAAGATGGACTCTGTGTTGTTTCTTTTTTTCCAGGACCCAAGTCTCTGCTCGAGATCTTGTTTCACTGTGTGATGGCTTTAGTTGGATGGCTGAGAGGACAGTAATTCAGTTATTCATTTTCAGTTCATTGATTCGCCAGGGGGCAAGGGGAGAAGATGATTCACTTTCTTATGTCTTGACTGCTTTGCACATTTTGAAGACAGAAAAAAAAAGTCCTTTCCTCCTTCTGTCCTGCTGAGCTTCCCAGAGGCTGGTTCTTCTCCTCTGTCCTGTCTCAGCCCATTGCTGGCCAGCCTTTGTCTTCAATTCCGTGCCTGCTGCTCCAGACCGTGCCTACTGCCAACTCCACGCAGCCGCCCCATGTGGGGGCCTTCTTTTTGGTCCACTCAGCAGGCATCCACCAGCTGTGTCTGTTCTCTTTTCTAGTGAGTCTTTTAGCGATGCTCCTGTTGAGAGATAAGGGAAAAAGCCAGAGCACCAGGTCCGAGGAAGAGGAGAAGCAAAATTCTCAACAGTGGAATCGACAGTAGTCAGGGCATTAGCAGGTGTGTGTGTGTTTATGAGTGTGTGTGTGTGTGCGTGTGTGTTGGGGGAAGATGTGATGTTGGACAATGAGGAGGAGGCAGTGCCTGGATGTTCCCAGGGGTTATTTTTCCCTGATTATTTTAATTCTGCTTCCCTCCATCTAGAATAGCCCTCCGACCTCCCCCACCTGCCCTCCCATGCCCCCTTCCCTCACTCCAGGGTGAAGGGGAGCTCGGGAGAGGAGACAGAATGCCATGTCACCTGGAAAATTCTTCAGTGAGTGTGGAGGTGACAGGGGATGGGGAAGTAAGCAACCCGGAGAGGAAGAGAAGGGGGCATTCTGATGGAATTAGGAGTGTAGGCTTTGACACACCTGGGTTTGAACCCCACTATTAGCGCATGGTAGCCGGGGAGTCACTTAGCTTTGCTCGTTTCAGTTTTCACATCTGTAAATGAGACTAAATTAGATTCGAGCATTCAGAATGCTATACATTTAGTAAAATCTCAATAAATGTCGATATTATTAGCACGGAATACCTGGGGTGCAAGAGCTTCGAAGGAATAGTTTTTATTTGAAGATGCACAAGCCAATGACTCCCAGCAGCATGAGGAACACTAGTCCCAGATGCCCCCCAATCTTGAGCCAGGCCTGTGGGCAAATGTGGGGCATGGGCGAATGGACTGTCTCTATTGGAGAGGACTTCACGGATGTCTAGGGGACAAGCAGGTAAACAGTTGTCCGGAATTCCCTTTTTAAAAAATCATGCCCAGGGGCATCTGGGGGACTCAGTCGGTTAAGCATCTGCCTTCGGCTTGCGTCATGATCCCAGGGTCCTGGGATCGAGCCCTGCTTCTCCCTCTGCCCCTGCCCCCCGGCTCATGCTCTCTCTCTGTCAAATAAATAAAATCTTAAAAAAAAAAAAAAAACTCAACTGGAAAGTAGAAGGGAATGCAGGGGACAACAGTGTCACTCACGTTGGTGAGATCCAAGCTGAAAACATAAATGCTTTCTCTTCTGTTGCTCCAAAACTACCTAATCTTATAGTCTTGCCAAAGGCGACTTCACTCCTTCTGCCATTCCACATGACACTGTCCCCATCCAATGATACAGCATTTCTCGATCGTTGATTTCATGGAGAAGCCCTCACAGGGCTGCTCGGCCCGTTTTTACAGCATGGTCTGATTTTACTGATTTTATAAAGTCGACTCATTAGAGGCAAGTTGGAGGGCCCCAGAACACACAAGTGAATAGTCTGCTAAGAAATCCATTTAAAATGACAATAATAAAAATGTTAATATACGTCAATATTTGCACCACGGTTTATGATCGCTTTTAACAAGCAATTCTGCTGTGATCTTTGAATGATTTCCTTTAGTAGATGACTTCCCCATTGTCAGATTTGATCTTGACTCAATATGATTATGCTACCCCAACACATGTATGCTTGAGTTAAAAAGTCTTTTGGCTTATTTCCACAACTGAACTCAAGAGTCAGACTTTTTACGGATTTTTCTAAGTAGTTGTCATCTCTCTGCATGATTTGGGGTGGAGGTTGTTGCTGATTTAAATTAAAACCCGCTTAGAGGAGTGACTAATTCAGGCCTTCCAAAATCCATTTCTGGGCCAGAATTATCTGGGTGGGGTCTCTGGACAACTACTGAGTAAATTACTTAATTTACTTTCAATTTTATTTTCTGCTTTTTAGACATTGACTTAGTAGGCCACAAAAAGTTCTTTAAAACAGATTGCGTTGGGTAATCAAAAGGTTTTATTCACTCTTTGAGACTCAGTTTTCTCATCTATAAAATGGAGGTCATAATAACCCCTACTGCTCAGAGTTATACATAAGACATTTACATATGTGTATATGTATACGTGTGTATACATACATGTGTGTGTATATATATATATGTGTGTATCTTATTTACATAAGATATTATATACTAAGTGCCTAGCATCATAGCGCCTGGTGTGTTAACCATCATTGTAATTACAATGCAGTGGTCCCCTGTAAGATTTTCCCAAAGTTCCTCAGTCAGATGCATGAACACAGTAGGCTCAGTTTGGTGTTTCCCTATTTTGAGATATCTTAACACAGTTTGACAGGTACCTGTAGATCACGCAGGCAGCAATTAATCAGATCAGGTGTACCACCAAATGATCTTCCTCCATGGGGTTCTTTTTTGCTGTTGTTCTTTTTTGCTTATCTACTTTCATGGATGTGCATCTTTTCCATTAGGGGCTTAGATGGGGGAATGGAGTGTTCTGTTTATTAAGAGGTTAACATAAATTTAGCTAAAACCTCTTTTGTCCAGATCTTTTTCTTTTTTAAAGACTTTATTTGTTTATTTGAGAGAGAGAACAAGCAGAGAGAAGAGGCACAGCGAGAGGGAGAGGCAGGCTCCCCGCTGAGCAGGGAGCCCCACGCAGGGCTTGATCCCAGGACCCTGGGATCATGAGCCACCCAGGCATCCCTTTTGTCCAGATCGTGTTGAAAATTACTTCCAACTGCATAAGTTCATTTTCCCACCCTCAGACAGTTCCATGGACATAGACGTTTATCTTTCTGGGTGGTAGAGCTCTTTGGGTGCCTGGGTCATAACCCTGAATGCTGGCTCTTATCATACAGGCCTGAAAACATAGAAGCTGAAGAGCAGGTGTTGGCAACCTTTGACTTGTGCCAAAGTTGGCACCAAGACTCAATTTTCACTGGGTTTGCTAGAACTATTTCTTATCCCACTGTGTAGTGTAGACACTCAATAGACATTTGTTAAATAAACGATGATTGTATATTTTTTCCCCAACATACTCAGCCTCGCTTACCACTTCTCTCGCCCATCTTTTCCTAAAAGTGTTTAAGATAGCTTATAAGGACTCCTAAAATATAAAAAGACATTACTCTGTAGGAGACATTACTCAAGGATAAACCAGTCTGAGGTAACTCTTCCCTTCCTCTGTGCTGTGTGGTCAGCTGTGGTGGGCCCAGTTCTGCAGCTGATGAAACTGGGCAGCAGGGTGGGCAAAGTGTTGGCTGGATAGAGCTAATTTGATCCTCTCTCCCGGGAGAGAGATGGTTCTCAACGTCTGTACGACACTTCCTTCCAGAAACTTCTCTTAGTTTAGTTAGCTTGGGTGGTTCCTGTTCTTTTTTTTTTTTTTTTTAAGATTTTATTTATTTGACAGAGAGAGACACAGCGAGAGAGGGAATACAAGCGGGGGAGTGGGAGAGGGAGAAGCAGGCTTCCCGCGGAGCAGGGAGCCCGATGCGAGGCTTGATCCCAGGACCCTGGGACCATGACCTGAGCCGAAGGCAGACGCTTAACAACTGAGCCACCCAGGCGCCCCGGGTGGTTCCTGTTCTTTACAACAAAATAATTCCTGATTAAATCTGAACATCAGATTTGGTTCTAAGCTTTCTATAGGATGTTCACAGACTGGAAATGCGGAGTAAGCTAATTTTTGTATAATACATCAATTACATTTTCAAATAACATGTTCAACATCTGGATTCCTTTGTGAATGAAGTATTTCTAAATTTCAAGCAGTGGGTCCAATTGCCACCCCCCCCAAATACAATAAATATAGAAAAGAGTGGCAAAAAAAAGTTTCAAAACACCAGGGAAACAGTGTATTCGTTATAATTTCTTTCAGGTTAATAGTCTGATATTCTATGGTGCATTCAATTTGGACACAAAGCCATATTAGTCAACTTACTGTCTAAAAGCGTAACTAACATACTGTTTAAAAATAAGTTTATCCTACATGTTTAGATGTTTCAGACCCCCTTTGGCAGCCAATGCAAACATGAAAACTTCCTTGTTATATGTTATATATACATATATACATATGTTATATGTTATATGTTAACGAGAATGTCATAAAGCAGAATATTACTACTCAGGTAGTTATAGTCTACTCTAAGAAAGAAATGTATTCTGAACATCTTCATAAAATCGCAGCTTAGCACAGTGGACAACATCTCCAGCTACATCCTTACAGTAGCACTAACACAAATTTTACTTCTGTCTGGTAATATCTTCCAATACAGGCAGATGGGGTTATCTCCAAGTGAGATTCAGGAAAAATAATTAGGGGACAAGGGGGCAGTGGGCACCAATCTCCTTTTATTGGTCTTTCTTCAGTCTGGCTTGCCCATCCTTTATTCAGTTCATCTCAAGAAATATTTATTGAGGGGCGCCTGGGTGGCTCAGTCGGTTAAGCGTCTGCCTTCAGCTCAGGTCATGATCCCAGGGCCCTGGGATCGAGCCCCATGTCAGGCTCTCTGCTCAGCGGGGAGCCTGCTTCTCCCCCACCCTCTGCCTGCTGATGGGCCTACTTGTGCTCTCTCTCTCTGTCAAATAAATAAAATCTTAAGGAAAAAAAAAAAAGAAAAAAAGAAATATTCATTGAGCACCTACTATGTATACTGTGCTAATTGCTAGGGATGCATATGTAAATAGGGTAGAGTCCCTGCCTTCATAAAGTTTACAATCTGGCAGGGATTAGAGACATTAACCAAGAGAATGCAACTGGGACAAATAAAAAGCACCTATTAGGTGCTAGGCCTTCTCACAGACACTTCACATCTACTATCCCTGTTAAGTAGATCTTTTTTTTAAAGATTATTTATTTAAGTCATCTCTACACCCAACACGGGGCTCGAACTCATCACCCTGAGATCAACAGTCACATGCTCCTCCAACTGAGTCAGCTCCTCCAACTGAGTGGATCCTCGAGCCCCAAGTGGATCTTATTATGCTCATTTTAGGATACTGGTGCTCAGAGAAGTTAGGTCATGCAGATGTGGGACTTGAATTCAAGTCTGCCCGATTTGATAATCTAGAATCCTGTGCCACCCGACATGGCAGCCATTAGTCATGTGTGGCTGTTGAGATGTAAAGCAATACATGTTAAATAAAAGCTTAAAATTTCGTTGCTTTGTCACACTAGCCCCGTGTCAAGTGCTCAACAGCCACAGGGGCTAGTGGCTAGTGTACAGGACAGTGCAGATTTAGGACCTTTCCACCATCACAGGAAATTCTGCCGGTCAGCACTGGTCTAGAATCTTCACGTGAGGGCTTGACTCCATGTCAGCTTCAATATCCTAAGCCCAGAACAGATTTCTAAAACCCAGGAATCTCTATAATCAGCATTGTTTCTTTTCCCTGAACCATCAGAAGAGAAGCTACCGAACAGGGAATCCACGTGGCACACTCTTCGATTGCTGTTCACCTTGCAGGTAGGCATTCGGAGGTGAATTGGAGATGTTTTTAACAATAGGAATTGTGGAGAACTAATTGAGACAATAAATCACATTCCTCAGTGTGAAGCCTGGCCTAGAGTAGGCCCTCAGGAAATGCCAGTATGATATTAAAGAGTGTGCAATGTGGAGTCGCAGGGCTGGTTTGAGGTCCCGGTTACCACTTTGTAACCACGTGGCCTGGGCAGATCAATTTCTCCAAACCCCATTTCGTTAATTGTAATTGGAGGTAATTGCAGCAAGGGCATCTCAGTGCCATGTTGCAATTAGAAATGGCTTGTTTCTTCAATATGGAGTTGGATTAGAGGGTGGGGGTGTTGATAGTGTACAAGTCCTAATGGTTTCTGTGCTTTCCTGGTACAGAGGAAACCAGACTCACTATGGCCATCTACCATGTAAAGGCCACCACTTGCCTACTCAGAATACCTTGCCAGAGCTTGAAAAATAAAGCTGTTCAGTTTTTGGGGCGCCTGGGTGGCTCAGTTGGTTAAGCCACTGCCTTCGGCTCAGGTCATGATCCTGGAGTCCCGGGATCGAGTCCCGCATCGGGCTCTCTGCTCGGCAGGGAGTCTGCTTCTCCCTCTGACCCTCTCCCTTCTCATGCTCTCTCTATCTCATTCTCTCTCTCAAATAAGTAAATAAAATCTTTAAAAAAAAAAACTGTTCAGTTTTTACTTTTGAGAATGCTTCAGTTTGCTAGACTGCTATAGCAAACACAGGGTGGCTTAAATAGCAGAAATTTGGGGCACCTGGGTGGCTCAGTTGGTTAAGCATCTGCCTTCGGCTCAGGTCATGATCTCAGGGTCCTGGGATGGAGCCCCGCGTCGGGCTCCTTGCTCAGCGGGGAGCCTGCTTCTCCCTCTGCCTCCCCGCACCCAGCTTGTGCTCTCCTCTCTCAAATAAATAAATAAATAAAATCTTTAAAAAAATAGCAGAAACTTATTTTCTCATAGTTCTGGAGGCTGGAATTCTGAGACCAAGGTGTCAGCCATAATGGTTTTTTTCTGAGACCTCTTTCCAGCCTTGTAGATGGCTGTCTTCTCCCCGCGTCTTTACATCCTCTTCCCTTTGTATCTGTGTCCTAATTTCTTCTTACAAGGACACCAGCCATATTGGATCAGGGCCTGCCCTAATGACTTCATTTTAACTTAATTACCTCTTTAAAGACCCAATCTCCAGATACAGTCACATTCTGAGGACTCACATATGAGTCACATATAAATTCTGGGGTGTGGGAGGAGACATAATTTTGCTCCTAACAGGGGACAAGATTAAATTCTCAGGCTGCGTATTTTTCCGGGTGCCTCTGAAGTCAGTAGCAGGAGGTACTGTCATCCCTCGGTCCTGGTGACCCCCAGGGGCACGGAAGGATGAGAAAGGGGGCAGAACTGCTCGATGTCTTCACACACAGCCAATTCATCCTGCCCAGTGCTGCTGAAGGGCTAATCCTTATTCTCACCAGCAGCCTATCCCCGGATGCCCATTCTCCAAGAATGCCAGAAGATTCCCCATGACCTCTAATATCAATTTAAACTTGGATAGTGAGTTTTCCTCCCCGTCTTTTTTGCTGAAACAATGTTCTGCCTACTATGACTCCTTAAAGGAAAGCCTTGAATTGAAAGTATTGTGATTAGGCTTTGGAATCAAAGGGACCTGAACTGGTGTGGAGGCCCCACCCCTTACTGTGTACCTGTGGGCGATTGGCTCAGTCCATCCCATAAACCTTGAGCAAGCACAGACCATACAGCAGGCATTGTGCTGAATTTGAGACATGAAGATGCGTAAGATCAAATTCCTCTCTCCAGGAGCCCGGTTGAGGCTGGCAGAAAAGTAATCAAGTAATTACCCCAGAGCGTATAATAAGGGCTTTGATAGTGTTAGATGCAGGCTGCTGTAGAGTTCAGAAGCCCTGGGGGTGGGGGTGGGGGGTAGGGGTGGTGGGGGGAGGTGGTGGAGGAGATGGTAATGACTGAGCCAGTCCTAAAGGATGAATGTGACCAAGTGAAGGGAACTTGGCTGGTTAAGGAGGAGGGTGTTTCTGGTGGAAGGGAGGTCACCACTCATAGCATGGGGCTAGGAACACCTAACTCCCAGGGCTGTTGTGGATATTAATGGTGAAGGGTATGTGTATAAAGGGTCTAGCACAGTCCATAATAGGTGCTGCCAAATGCAGCAGAGGGGGGCCATCCCACCCTCTCATCCCTGCTATTCTCTCCTACTTTCCTCTGTGGCAACTCTGAGCCTGGGACTTAGCAAGCCTCCCCAATGGTCCGTGGGAGTGTAGGGTCTGGCAAAGATCCTACTTACTTCACTATGTCAAAACTGCTTGTATTCTGTGCATCTTAATTCAGAGGTTGCATGGGGATTTGGCCACCTTCTCAACTTCTCCCCGCAGCACATAAATTATAAGTCCAGAAATGCAAATAGAATCACAGTGGAAAGGTTTGAGTGGGCTGGCGCATGCACCAAGTTATTCTCAGCGTGATGATTTCTATCACTGTAATTAGACTCTGTAATTAAAAATCACTAATGTTTCATGACAGCCCGCAATTGGATTTGGGGCACAAAGGAGAAGGTTGGGGTGTGCTTGTATGGGTGGGGACACTGCACACAGAGATCGTCTGGACCGGGAAATGGGCCATTCACTAATAAAAAGTGTTCTCATTTATATACGGAAATAATGAGGCAAAGGAGCAGCTTTTTTTTTTTTTTAAAGAAGGCAGAAAGAGAAGATAAGCAACAAGCCTACAGGTCACTTAGAAAGCCACAGTAATTTACCTGCCTGCTTTCTTTTACTGGGAAGATTTTTATCTCTGTCAGCATTGTTGTAAATTACTTAGTGAGGTTGGAGTCAAAATTGGTTTTCAGTGTGTTCTACCTCCATTTGACCCCTGTGTAAACAAGAAACCACACTGCATGTTCTCACACTTTTAGCTGTGTAACAGCTCCCAAGAAACCCGGATTTCTGTTTCCAATTGACCATGACTCCAGGGCTCACAGATCAGTGATGGCAGAGCATCCAAAGTAGGCTCCTGGCCCCTGGGTGGGGGGGATTCTTCATGCATCCGCACACCGGGCCACCTGCTGGGGGTAAACAGGGCCTGTACTTGGCATCCCGGCCACGTGCCGAGGAGAGAGAAGGAAGGGAACCTTGGAGGAAATCTAGCTCCATTCTCACCCTCGTCAGAAAGGAATTTTTTCCTCCAGCCTCTGAGAAGATCTTCGTCCTGTGAAAGTAAATTAGGTAGAAAATTACTTTTTGACAAACTTGACTGAAGCTGTGAAAGTCATTCTGCCTAAGTTTGAAAAGTGATTGGAGCTGAAGTTTTTTTTTTTTTTTTAAGATTCGCTCTTTTTCGCTTTTTAAAAAGCAGATTGCCCTAGGGGAATGAATAGGAATTCAGGTAGATGGTGAATACTTTTCTAGTTTGCCTGATTCTGATGGGTAGTTCTTGTCTTCGTTAGCATGTCAATACTGAGGGCCCTCTTGAATTTTCTAGCCCTTCTGGATCAGTCTGTAGAATTTTCTGTTCTTTCTTATTGTGAAGTGGGTCCTGTGTAGGGGTTTAACCGGGGCTAGTTTGGGGGGAATACAATGGCGTATTTAAGTGGTTGTGTCTATGTTTGTTATCTACTGCTGGGTAACAAGATACCCCAAAACTTAGTGTTTTAAGATAACAATGATTCCTTATTTTCCTTAGTTCTGTGGGCTGCCTGGGCTGTTCTTCCAACACGCATGGTGCTTCCCGGTCCAGCCGGCAGGTGGACGGGGCTGGAGGGTCCACGAAGGCCTCTCTCACATGTCTGGGGTGTGAGTTCTGACTGTCAGCCAGGGTGCCTCTGTTTCTCCCGCGAAGGCTTTCTCTCCACAGGGGGCTCATGCCTCAGGCCCTCTGTGCCTCCAACATGTCCTTCGGGCATGGCTGCTGGGCTCCGAGAGTGTGAACTCAGAGGGCCAGACCTCTCACTCTCTCAAGGATAGGCCCAGAAGTCTTTCCACCACATGCTGTGGGTCAAAGCAAGAGAAAAAACCGCCCAAGGATGTGGGGAAATTGAAGGGAAAGGGAAACTGACTCCACTTTTTGGTGAGAGAAGCAGTTTGCCCAGTTAGGATGGGAAGGAGGTGACATCTTTGGAGACATCGGCCGCAATGGTAAAATTCATCCTCAACTGATGCTTAAAAACTTATTCCAGGGAATTGAGGATTGTCAGTATTACTGAGTGGACCCTGGCTAAGCTAATGAGAACGAAGAAGGATGACAAGTATCGTTATTATGCCTTCCACACCTCTCCTTAATGTGCGCTGAGCATGGTGTAAGATGCTTTGCCTTCATCTTCTAGAAAACAGCTCTGAAAGGGTGGTGTTGTTATACCTACTTTACATATTGGGAAACTGAGGCTTGGAGACCGTGTAATGCAGGGGTTCACTGTAGCCAGCTGTGAAGGATACTGAAGGGGAGCTTGCTAGCTCTCTTTGCATTTCTGTTCCCCCATAGCGTCCCAGCTCTTCACAGTACCCCACCTCAGCCTTGTACCTGCCTGGGCCGCCCCAGCCAGACCCCTGTCACCGTTCCCTATCTGAAGGCCTCCTATGTTGAGACTCTTTCTAAGCCTGCTTTTTGCTCAGTGACAGGAAGTACTGATATGTTTTTAGTTATACTTATTCCATCAAATATGTTATTCCTTTAAGTTGTCAGTCTTGGCTCACCCAGTTAAAATTTTTTCTTAAGAAGGCATTTGACAGGGTGCCTGGGTGGCTTAGTTGGTTAAGGGTCTGACTCCTGATTTAGGCTCAGGTCATGATCTCAGGGTCATGAGATCGAGCCCCATATTAGCCTCTCTGCTGAGTGTGGAGCCTGCTTAAGATTCTCTCTCTCTGCCCTTCTTCCTCCCCCCTCCCCACCGTTTGCACACACATGCTCTCTCTCTCAAAAGAAGAAGAAGAAGAAGAAGAAGAAGAAGAAGAAGAAGAAGAAGAA
>NC_058413.1:72448259-72500759 GCF_002201575.2 Neomonachus schauinslandi | reverse complement strand
ATCTTTTTTTTTTTTAAGATTTTTTTTATTTATTCATTTGAGATACAGAAATACAGAGAGAGAGAGCATGAGCAGGGAGAGAGGCAGAGGGAGAGGGAGAAGCAGGCTCCCGGCTAAGGAGGGAGCCCCATGCGGGACTCGATCCCAGGACCTTGGGATCATGACCTGAGCTGAAGGCAGACACTTAACCATCTGAGCCACCCAGGCGCCCCGAGAGAGAGAATCTTAAGCAGGCTCCACGCCCAGCAGTGAGTCTGGCCCAGGGCTCGATCTCACAACCCTGAGATCATGATCTGAGCTGAAATCAAGAGTCAGACACTTAACCAACTGAGCTTCCCAGGCACCCCAATATGTTTCTCATATTTTAAAAAGATATTGCTTTTAGAACCTCTAAAGAATGATGGCAAGGCTATGAGGTCTGGGTCAGTATGAAAGATACAGTTCAGAGGAGGCAGATGGCCTTTGCGGACGCAGCTTGTGGTATGCCTGGTGGCCTGTCAGCCTTCTAAGCCAGGACCATTTCCCTCAGACTCAGCCCTGGTCCAGCCACGCTCTCCCTTTCTCCTGCCCTGCTCTGCTTTTGGGGACAACTCCAAGCAGAAAACGTGTTAAGCCCCCGCTTGCCTCGACTTACTGGTCCAGCTACTCAAGCTCATTCCTATTTTCCCTTTCATCCTTAGACATTGGAAGGCCAGAGATGAATGATGATGACTCTGTTGAAGGAGGAGAAGAAGTCCGGGAGGCCTTACTCTTTGAAAATTTTTGTTTTTCGAGGCTGTGTCATCTACATTAGCTCGGTGGCTTTTCTTATCAAGCATGTAGACAGAGCAGGTGTTTTATGATAAAGAAACCGAGTTGGTGAAGAGCTAAATAACTTGGCAAGGGCATCCAAATGATTAGTGAGATGCCTGAAATTAGGACCTGGTCCAAAGTCCCGGTTTAAGGCTCTTTCTAGAATAATGAGTCGAGCGCTGTATGTGGTAATCTAGTACTATGGGTCCCAGGGGGAGTAATAGGAGGGAGTCCATTACTGTAGTGGGTTGAAGTGTGTCCCCCCCAAAAAGGGTTCAGATCCCTACCTCCAGTACCTATGAATGTGGTTACCGTGTCTGGAAATAGGGTCTTCGCAGGTGTAAAGGGTGGGCCCTATATCCAATGACTGGTGTCCTTATAAGAAGAGGAGAAGAGACAGAGATGATGCACAGGAAAGAAGGGCAGGTGAGCACAGGCAGAGATTGGAGTGACCCAGCCATAGCTAAGGAACTCCGAGGATTCCTAGGAGCAGCCAGAAGTTGGGAAGAGCGCACGAGGGATAGTTTCTCCTTCAGAGCCTCTTGAAAAATCAATGGAGAATCAATCAACTCGACTGACTCTTTGATTGTGGACTTCAGGCCTCTAGAACTGAGAGAGAATACATTTATGTTGGTTTAAGCCACTTTGTGGCAATTTGTTTCGGCTGCCCTAGGAGACAAAACCAGTCACCAGGCTTGGGGGCGATTCCAGTGGAGGTGTGGCCTTAGCTGAGGACTGAAGGGCTAATGTAGAGACACTGCTGGCCATGTGTTCAGCCACAAATAACAGAAAACCCATCCAAAGTGGCTTAAACAAATAGGGTTCATTTATTTTCACCTAACAAAAAATTCAGAGATCAGCAGTCTGGGGTTTGGGTAGTTAGTTGCTCAATGACATGAGGGACGCAGGCCCTCCCCATATTTCTACTCTGCTGTCTCTAGCTTGTCAGCATCTTTTGTTTTCATGCTTGTTGCCTTATGATCACCCAATGGCTACTGAGCCACTCCGCCACACATCTGCATTCCAGGCAGAAAGAGGAAGGAAGAAAAAGGGAGAGTCTTTTTCACAAATCACCAGCAGACTTCTTTGATTTCAATGGCCGGAACTGGCTTATATTTCATGTGGCTTTCCTAGCTGCAAGGAAGGGAGGTAGGTATTTATAGCTTTAGGTTTTAAGCCTTCAAATAGAAGGACACAAGTAAGAAGCTGATCACTGGTGTTGAGTAAGCCATTCTGCAATACCTCTAAAATACCATCATTTTAGATCAAGTTTTAGGTCTGGCAGCATGTAAGAAGAAAACCAAAATATTAGTAGTTTAAAACACATAAGATTCTGGATGTAGACGATCTAAGGTTGATATGGAGGATCCATAATCATCAAGAGAGCAGATTCCTTCTTTCTCTTCCTTCATCCTTAGAGTCCATTCTCATTGTGGACTCATAAGCCAAAGTGGCTGCTGAAGTCCCAGACATCACCATTTCATTCCAGAAAACAGGAAGGATGAAGGCGGAAGGCAAAATAGCACACTCCAGCCAATTGTCCTTCTTCTGAGGAGTCTTCCAATCACTATCGCCCATTATATTTCATTGACTAGTATTGGCGGAGAAGGTGAAAAATGTTGCTTTGTCAAATGAAAACATGGCTGTCCCAGGAAGTAAGAAGACAGTTAGATATTGGGTAGGCAATAAACAGCTTCTTCCTCACAGGGCAAATAAGTTTCATCTCCAGTGGCAAATTTGACTTATTTGGAATGGTTTCCTAGAGCACTGTGTTAAAAAAGATCCTGAGGCCATAATCTGGGCTCAGTGGGTAGAGAGCAATGGTTGATTAGGGATCTTGATCATGGTCATGAGAGTCAGGGTGTAATGATATGTATGGGTTCCTCTTCCCTTGGAAGGAGTAGGAGAAGCTCGTTTGCTGGTGACAGGGGTGACTATATGGAGATGTATCTGTTTGCTAGGGCTGCCATCATAAAGTACCACACACGGGGTGGTGTCATAGGAGAAATATATTTTCTCATTCCGGAGGCTCAAAGTCTGAGATCAAGGTGTCAGCAAGGTTGGTTCCTACTCAGGGCTGTGAGGGAAGGATCTGTTCCAGGCTTTTCTCCTTGGCCTGTGTCCAAATCCTCCTCTTCTAATAAGGACACCAGTCAGATTAGATTAGGGCCTATCCTAGTGAACTGATTTTGACTTAATGACCTCTTCAAAGGCCCTGTCTCCTAAGATAGGCACATTCTGAGGTACTGGGGGTTAGGACTTCCACATATGAGTTCTGGGGGGGGGGGGGCGTTGTCCAAGAATATGTTTTTTTCTCTTCTGACTGAACCCTGTTCTGTCTGAAGTCAAAGACCACTGCAAAATAGGAACGTCTGCCTGGGGTGGCCACTCTGTGTGTGTGTGTGTGTGTGTGTGTGTGTGTGTGTAAGGAATGCAGCGGGTACAAACTGGGGCAGGGTGGGGGGTGATACTCCTCTCACAACAATTTCCTTAATGGTTGAGGCTGTGGTTGTAGTCATGCTATCCACCCTCATTATTACTTATTTATTTGTTTTTGTTTTTATTTCTATTTTTTTTTAAGATTTTTTTATTTTTTATTTGACAGAGAGAGAGAAAGTACAAGCAGGGGCAGCGGCAGGCAGAGGGAGAGAGATAAGTAGGCTCCCCGCTGAGCAGGGAGCCCGATGTGGGGCTCGATCCCAGGACCCTGGGATCATGACCTGAGCTGAAGGCAGCCGCTCAACCGACTGAGCCACCCAGGCGCCCCTATTTACTTATTTTTAGATAAACAGACCTTCCCCTACTAATCATGGGAATATTATAAGCTGGAGCAGTTATAATCTACCATTCCTCTCTTCGTGTAGATTGATCCATGCATAGTCATGTAGCTCAAGCTAAGCCCTTTCCTGGAAGTTTTCAACAACATCTGGGAGAGAGTTCTCCTTCCTTTAGGATCATTAACCTAGAAGGCTGTAAGCCAGAGCAGCCCATGCCTTGTCCCTTGCCCTGTGGAGAAATTCCATGTGCAATAAAATGAATGAAGCCAAAATACAGAAAGGAGCAGAGACAGAGAGTAGAGATAGAGTCCCCAGAGCGCTTGAGTCCCTGAATACGGGCATCCCTAAGACCAGCTCCACCCTTATCCTTTTCATGACTATGTAATGCAATACACCCCTAGCTTTGGATGGTGGAGTTGGGTACCTGTCACTGGCAATCAAAGAATCCATATAATTCCCCAACAGATGTATATAAACACTTTCAACAAACTTTCTAATTTGTGGGATCATGAACCACAGACCAGAAGCTTAAATTTCTAGGTTTGTTTCTTGGGAACTCTTTTAATAAATTTGTGGTTCCCTAATTTTTAGTGAGCCTGTCTCCTGCAGTAGCTAGCCTGTAGCTCTGGGCTGGTGGTTCTCAGAGGAAAATACTGTACTTTTCATTGGAAAGATGTTTTAGGGAACAGAAAATGGGGTCGTATCAATATTAATTCACACGGGAAAATTATGTAAGTGCCATTTAAATATTTATCTTCAAAGTAAGCTTATAGCTTAGAACCTTTTTATCTTTACAGATGTGGCATTTCTTTAATGGGCTTCTAATGGTGTCCAGCTCATAACTTCCTTTTTTTT
This sequence comes from Neomonachus schauinslandi, assembly GCF_002201575.2. Classification (NCBI taxonomy): domain Eukaryota; kingdom Metazoa; phylum Chordata; class Mammalia; order Carnivora; family Phocidae; genus Neomonachus; species Neomonachus schauinslandi. The sequence continues at coordinate 72,496,335 of NC_058413.1, read as the reverse complement.
TTTTGCTTCCAACTATACCATGTTTGATTCACCTTAGAAAGCATTTAGATTTGAGTGCTGGTTATTAGAGATGATGGCCAAATTATATTTTAGATGAAGCATCCCATCTACATTAGCACATTTACATCTCTGGTCCCAAAAATATTTATAAGAAAACTTCATCTTGTGACAAAACATGCAAATTCCATTCTGGGGAGGAGTGACATTGCTAATAGCAGAGAAGAGTGGCCTGACAAGTCTCTTTTCCCACAGGAGCTATGTAGAAACACTTGCCATTGAAGTTTTGTTTGCTCTTTAAAGTTAATGAATTGCATGATCTAATAATAACTAACTGTACCTTCCCGTTGAGGGGTGTATTGCATTACATAGTCATGAAAAGGATAAGGATGGAGCTGGGCTTGTCATAAAGCCCTTAAAGCATTTCACAATCAATTAGCAGCTCAGGGACGTCATTATTATTGGCCCGTTCTACTGAGCAGTAAAATCCACTCTGTATGAACTCTGAATACAGCCATATTGCAAAACGGCCAATAATAATGACGTCCCTGAGCTGCTAATTGATTGTGAAATGCTTTAAGGGCTTTATGACAAGCCCGTTCCCAATAACTAACTGTACCACCCCCTGCCTTCGGCTCAGGTCATGATCTCAGGGTCCTGGGATCGAGCCCCACATTGGGCTCCTGGCTCAGCGGGGAGCCTGCTTCTCCCTCTCCCTCTGCCTCTCTCCCTGCTCATGCTCTCTCTCTCTCTCTCTCTATCTCTGTGTCTCGGATGAATAAATAAAATCTTAAAAAAAAAAAAAAGAAGGCTTTGAAGTTTATAAGGAAAGTTTTCAAAGTCTCACCACCTTCCTGGCCAGGTTTTTTGATTCCTTGCTTTTATTTTTCATGTATCGCCTTTCTCATTACTTATGCCCTGTCCATTAAATCCAGCGCTGGGCATGAGCTCTGGTGTTTCTTCTTTTCCAAGCTGCCTGGCTGCATTGCTGCTCTTGATTAAATAAGTTCAGTGTGGGTACCCAACCAAAGCAAAGGCCAACACTGCCTCATTAGCCAGGAGATTTGGTTGGCACGGGCCAGCCAGCAAGCAGGGTGAGCTAGGTCAGAATGGATTTTAGGTTAAGGGCGTGCTAGACACCTTCAAGACTTGGGGGCCCAATCTAAACATTAAAATGCCACCAGCCTCTGAGCCAGCCCCTCGAAATGCTGTTGAATCCCTGTATAATTAACTATTTGCTCATAACAATGGGTTGCCTGAAAGATGATGGAAGGATGTGGTCCATTTTCCCTAGAATCTTCGGATGTGGACACTGCCTGGGACTTTTGGAGTTGACGTGGTTTGTCTGTTTGACTCAAACACAGGCCAAATTTAAATAGCTCTTTATGGAGTCACCTAAGGGGAGTTTTAAGGTAGCTTGAAAAACTTCCTATAATCTACTTATTATTTGGAAGCTCTCAACCTGACTGGAAACTGAGTATCTTATCTTCTTGGACAGTTTAAATCAGAAAGGGCCCTGGGAAACTGGGATGCTCTACAAAGTGTCCCAAGCTGGGATATTCAACTAAGCTTTATTCTCTTGGCCAATCCCTGCCTTTAAGTGACAGAAAAGTCATGTTTTAGCAATCACTACAGTGTGGCAGGCTGAGGAATGGCGCCCCCAAATATTATTGTCTCAATAATAGACTTTATGAATGTTACTTACATGGCAAAATTTTTTAAAAAAATTAAAAATTGCAGATGGAATTAGATGAAGAATCCTGAGATGGGGAGATCCTGGATTATCTGGGTGGGCACTAAATGCAATCATTTGCATCCTTATAAGAGGGAGGCAGAGGGAGACTTGACACAGATAAGAAGAGAAGGCAAGGCAAAAAAAAAAAAAAAGGAAGAAGAAGAAGAGGGAGAATGGAAGGCAAGGTGGCCACAGAGCTGGAGCTTACAGTGATGCAGACACAAGCCAAGGAATGCCAGCAAGCTCTAGAAGCTGGAGAGGCAAGGACCAGATCCTTCCTGAGCCTCTGGAGGGAGCAGGGCCCCGCCAACAGCTTGATTTTGGACATCTAGCCTCCAGAATGGTGAGGGAATGAATTTCTGCTGTTTTAAGCCACCGTTTTGTGGTAATTTGAAGTAGCAGCCCTAGGAAACTAATACAAACAGGGTGGTGAGGTGATGTGAGGGGACAGAGAAGAGGATCCAAAGCTAGGCCGGGATCTGACTCACCTGAGGAACACAACTGTGGTCCAAAACCGGGCCCCAAAAGACAGTCCCAGATGAATTGTCTGGTTAATTGCTAAAGAAATTAAGTTCGAGACTGATGGTAGAAGTTTTGAGACTCCCCAAAACTTGGGTTACGCCCACACGGCAGACTGCATAATCTCGCAGATCTGCTGTTGTGTGTGTATAAAAACGTCAGATGCTAAAGGTCTGTGCAGGATGTATTTGTTTGATTTTCTTTTGTCTCAGCTTTGTCTTTAATGGAACTTCATTCTGAGTGTTGTTTTCCCTGGTTCAACTCTGCTTTTGGTAGAAGACGTTTTGCAGGATGACCCCTCACGTGGTACAGGTGAATCACAAAGGCCTTTGTTGAGACCCAGCGTCTTGGTGGCCCTTTGAGGCAAAGAGGGGGTCTGGCATCCCGGGGGTCTGCCTGCTGGGAGTGGACTGACTCCCCGTCCACTGGGAGGTGTCGGCACGTGTGAGGCAGGTGGAAGGGTGAGTCTGGGGGGCTTGGCTCCCCCAGGGCTACGTGAGTTTTGATATGAAATAACCCGTCTATGGCGCAGAGTCTCTCACTTCTGACCAGAAGCCCCTGGGGGCAGCGTTGGATGCGCTGCTCACGGCGAGGGGCTGGAGGAAATTCAGCCGAACAGAACAAAGTGATTCTGAGGACAAAATGGCTCAATCAAGGGAAAAGTGATTTCAGCCAGACATTAGCAACCGGGTTCTTCTTCTTATCTGCTTTTGAACCTCAGGAGGAGAACTTGTCTACCTTTGATACTGTAAGCACGATGCTTCATGTTTAAAGATTAAAGCAGCTTTCTGGCTTGTTAGAAAGAAATCACATGGGAATGGGTTTCACAGCCAGAAGCTGAGCTCCATCAAAAGGATGTCACTCTGATGGGGGAACATCTCCCCCTCCCATGAATATCAAAAAAGCCAGTGATTAATTCTTTCCATTAGGAGCCCCATCTCCCACTACTGTTATGTATAGGATTGAAACAATGTAGTCTGATTACCATTGTGTCCCATGTGGCTTAGACTATAAGTGCAAAATGTGAAATGTAAGAGGTTTTTTTTTTTTTTTTACATCTTGTCACTCCAGATGAGGACATACTTTGGAAGTGAAATTAGAAACAATGCACCGGTAATTAAAGGCCGGTGTCTTCCCTGGGACTAAAACACAGCCCACGGTGCCAAGGTTTTGATTGACAGTATGTAATTAAAAGTTGCTTTAAATGGTTACTAAACATAACCAGCCACAGAAGGGTGGCGGAGAGGAATAATTTTAATATAGGAAGTTTTTAAAAGCTAGACACATTTGGAATATGTGTAAAACATCTGATTAAACATTTAAAGTTAAATCCCTAGGGTGCACTGAAAGGGTTATACTCCACAGTGTTTGCTTTTTTGTTTGTTTGTTTACATAAAGCAATAATTTACTGTACGCTGTATTTACCAGAAGTTACTGGTTAATATGTATAAATTTTGAGGGAATAGGGGAAGCCTGGAGAACACTAAGTAATGGTATTTTTTTTTAATTTATTTTATTTTTTTAAAAGATTTTATTTATTTGACAGAGAGCGGCACAATGAGAGAGGGAACACAAGCAGGGGGAGTGGCAGGCAGAGGGAGAAGCAGGCTTCCCACGGAGCAGGGAGCCCGATGAGGGGCTCCAACCCAGGACCCCGGGATCATGACCTGAGCCGAAGGCAGACGCTTAATGATTGAGCCACCCAGGTGCCCCTAAGTAATGGTATTTTAGAAGATAAAATCCAAGGTGCCTGGATTTATCCCTTTTGTTGTTGTATTTATTTAATATGATTAAAATAATTTAAAATGTCAATTATTTGTTTTGCTGTATATAAATTATACGTCAAGTAAAAATTTTAATTTTTGGTCAATTTGAGGACGCTATTTTGGTGGGGAGGTGGAAGCAGCTGAGAAAGGGCAAAATGCTTCTTGTGCTCCCCGAGCAACAGTTACAAGAAGGCCCATTTATTTACAAAAGCATCTCAGTTGCAATGTCACTAAGGAGTTGCCAAAATGCAGAGGAAAGCATTTTAAAGATTGAAAACAAGTAAGTTGATTTAATATGTGTATTTATGAGTTTAAAAGAGTTCGCACACTATGTTAATGGGAGTTTGTTTTTGCTGGAAATACTAGCCTTGATGGTCAAGTCCAAGGCCCCCTGGGTGTCCATATCCGGACCCACAAGCTGGGAAAAAGCACTGCTGGCATCAGAGAGCCCTCCCCTGTCCCTGTAGGCACTGGTGGTGGTCTTACAAGGGCACTTACAATGCAGCAGACCCCATTCGTTATTCATGTAACCAACTCTGAGCTTTCTTCTTTGCTGCTTTTAGAGCTTCCCATAGAGATGGGACTGAACTGACATCAGGTAAACAGGCACAGAAACTCCTGATTGGCACTGCTAATCTTCCCTAAAGAGAAACAAAACAGGACCTTTTAAAAGGTCAGGCTGAGAGCGTTTGGTAAATCTGAACAGCCCCGAGAAAAATGTTGCTCAGTGAGTTCACAGCCAGTCCCTTACACCCGACCTTCTATTATAAACTGCTTTGTGACGATGCGGAGAGGTGAAGATCTTGGTTCCCACTGGAGCAGTGGAGGTTCTTTGTCAGGACTTGGTTCCATCCTGACTCTCAGATCAACTATGGTGACAATTCAGATTATTGTCTGAGAGGGACTCGCTGTCTTTTTCAGCATTAGAAGTACATTCTGTTGTCTCATCAAGCAGCCCACTCACCCATGGAAAAGGCTAGATGTGATGGGAAGCAAAAGAAGTGATGTGGGGCTCGATGGTGGGGCTCAATGGCGGGGCTCGATCCCGGGGTTCGATCGGGGACCCTGGGACCATGACCTGAGCCAAAGGCAGATGCTGAATGACTGAGTCACCCAGGCGCCCCTGAATTCTTAGTATTTTAAGAAATAACATTTAATACCTAGTAATGAGGATTCAGACATACTACCAATATCTGAATACCTATTTTGCTCATAACAAAACAAGCAATAACATTTTCCCTTAAAAACCTCTTCTTAGAGTCACGTTCTCATCCTTATTGTTTGTAACGGCTGTGAAGTAACAGTTTTCCCATATCCACAGATCCTCGAGTTCCTGAGGAGAGAAATGAAAAAGTGTCCCCACTTCTCTGCAGAGCCAGGGAGAGGGGCAGAGCCCGGTAGCAATTGCCTTTAATTACCCTGCATGGCGAGTGAAGGTTCACTAACCTCAGTTTTCCCCTCTAGTGTTTCCCTGACTTTGCTGAATGTGAAAGCGGTTGAGCCCCCAGCAGACCCCGAAGTAAAGCAGGGGAGCCACAGACTGACTTAACAGCATTTGATGAAAATACAATTCCTTAAGATATTTTCTGGAACTAATTTCAAATTTACAGAAAAGTGGCAAGAATAGTACAAAGAACTCCCACAGAGCCTTTACCCCAGTCCCCATTCCCTAACTCCCTGAGGGGGCATTAACATTTCACCATATTTGCCCTGACGTTCTTTCTTTCCATGTATATTTATTTGTACGTAGAGTGTTTTGTGTTTTTTTTTGAAACTTTGAGAATAAGTTGCAGATAGGATGCTTCCTTATTCCCCCGTACGTCAATGTCGATGTCCTAAAAACAGGGACATTCTCCTATTTAACCACAGGATAGTCCTCAAAATCAGGAAATAAGCTCTGATACAAGACTGCCATCTGATCCCCAAGGCTCGTTCCAATTTCTCCGATAGTCCCCATTGTGTCCTGTAGGGTCGGGAGCAAGCGCGGGGTCACGTGATGCAATTCGTCCTCCCGGCCCCTTAGTCCCCTTTAAGGAGCACATTTCCAGCGATGCGCTGCTATGCTCGCTCCCTGGGAGAAAAAAGAAGCCCTGATCTGTAGTGGCTGCCAGATTTCATGGCGTCAACATTCCCATTCTGGCCAATTTCAAGTTACCAACTTGATGTCCCCGCCGCTGAAGTGCCGAGTTCGGAAGAGGTGCACACCATTGATTTTCCAGAGTGCGGCTGGGCCAATGTTATCGGCGGGCTCTCCTACACCACTGATTTCCCCTGCCTTTCCCTGCATTGCGTGACTATGATGGGACGTTTTTCAAGAGTACAGGCCAGTGACTCTGTCCTTCGTTTGGGGTTGGTCTGAGACTTCCTCATGTCTCCATTCAATTTAGGAACTTTGTGGCGAGAATGCCAGCCACAGAAACGATGCTGTGTTCTTCTCAGTGTTTCATGTCAATGTCGATTAGCCCCATTACCCCCATTCTTCTATCACATGGTGAGATAGTGTCTGAACGGGTGTCTCCACCGTAAAGATAAACAGTATTTTATACCAATTTGGTAAGTAATTAATAAGCATTTCATGGAGAGAGACTTTTTAAAATTGAAGTATAGTTGACTGTAGGGAGATATTTTGAGACTGCTTAAATGCCTCGTTCCTCCTTAAAATTTCACTCGTTAATTTTAGCATCCATTGATGAGTCTTGCCTGGATTATTCCTGTTACGATTGCCAAATGGTGATTCTCTAATTCCATCAATCCTTTTTAATTGTTATTAGTTGTCATTCTACTGTAAGCAGATCCTTCCCTTTCTCTCAATTTCTTTATATTGGTATGGACTCATGGATCTCTATTTTATTCAGTAGGTTATAATTTGTTGCTGTCATTATTTATATTGATGCCAAAATATTGCATATTTGGCCAGGTTGAGCCTCTTCAAGATGGTGTCTATGCTCTGTTGACAGGTTCTCATCATTCTTGGATCAGTTTTTACTTTATGGTACAAACTGTCCCAGGGGCATCTTGTACCTTTCCAGCATCAGCTCTGGAACTAGCCATTTTCCAAGGAGCCTTGGTTCCTTGGAGCAGAGAATGGTATTTAGTAACCAAGATCTGGGTACTAGATGTGATCATTCTACTGGGGTTTTATTGCTTCTAGGCCTTCTCAGACACATGTAGGAGACACACATATATGTACACACACACACACACATGCACACATGCACGCACACGCATTGTGACGGACATGAAAATGTACCATTCAGGTCCCCCTTCAAGAAAGACTTGTTGCCGAAAACTGTCTCGCCTGGTGTCCCACCTTTCTGGGGGCAGCCAGCCCACATGTAGTGACTGATCAAGGGAAAGGTAGAAAGCCTGGTAATTTTGGTGCAGGGAGGAACTCTGACAGAGTGACTTGTGCACACCCTGCAGTTTAATGTCTCCTTCTGCCCAGTCTATTTCCTTCCACATGTTTTGATCCCTAATGAATATCCTACGCTCAGAACTTTATCTCAGTGTTTGTCTCCAGAGAACGCAATCTGCTGTGTGCATGTCACACACACACAGATATCCACACCTATACTTATAAATATGTGAATTCACACCATTACTTCCAATACCGTCTAACCTGATGGCTTGATTCCAGTCTTCTCCTCTCCCATCATCATTAACATATACACTTATTTGCTCCATCCCTCCATATGTGAGCAGTCTCCTGACCATTCAGGCTGTCTTCCCAGTCCCAGCCCCATCCCCCCGACCATCCTAGCTTAATCCTTGGCCCTGCTGACTTCAGTGGCCGTGTTAGCTGAATCCTCAGCACTGAACAAGAGGAAGGAGGGGTCCAATTAATTTTATGAGATGGGGGTTATAAAACTTCCTATAAGTAATATATTTTATTTGGTATGAATATAAACTTCAACAGCGTGTGATGCTTGTTTCCTTTTTTACTAAGGTCTATGAAATTCATATTATAGTTTCATCTGATGTCAAATAGAGAAAGAGTTTTCAGAATCCGTATTCTGGTGCATATGATAGAAGAGAAATGTCAAGAGAAGGCCTTAGTTGCTTGAGGAAGTTGCTCGATAAAAAATAGCAATCATTTCCAGCTGAGATAGAAAAGTCTTTGCAGAGGAGGTAGGGTTTGAACTGACTTCTCTAGAATGTGTTAGATTTGAATAAATGGACCAGAAGTGGATCAGGGAAAGCAAAGGCTGGGACATGGAGTCTAGGAATAGGTAGAGTGGGTAAGAACAAGGAATATCAGGGGAAGGTATGTAGACTGGGCAGAGAAAGATTCATGTAGGGAGAATGTGGAACATAAACCTGGAAAGTCAGCTTGTGGAGGATCCTGTCCACGTTTCAGATTTTATTGTGCAGGCAATGGAGAGCTACTCTTCATCCTTTGAGTGTAGTCATAAAGATTAGTCTAGCAGCCCTGGTCAAGATGCACTGCTGGGAGAGAGAGCGGTTAGGCCATTATTTCAGTGGTTTGAGTGTTGATGATAAAGGCCCTGGTGGAGCTGGTGGGCCAGTCAGGGTCTAGTCAGAGAGGCAGACCCACTATGAGTACTGTGGAATAAGGATTCATTGTAGGAATAGACCTTAGGCTATTGTGAGAGAAACTATGGAAGTAAGGGTCTGGAAGGGGGAGTTGTAAGGTCAGAGAAAAGTCACTAACTAGTCCTCCTAAAGCAGTGGCATGAATGGAAAAGTTGGAGCTTCTTGGGGAATCTGGGGGATAGGTCTGTCTAGCTTCCAGGGTGATGAGGCAGAAAAGTTTATGGAAAGTCATCACTCTGTGTAGCTCCTGTTCTTGTAGGTCTGCAGCCAAGCATCTGGGAGTGGGCCTGGGCTACTCTAACCCTACCGTTAGGGCGAGCAGTTGGGAAGGAGAGCTAAATGTCAAGCAGGGGAGAGCAGGGATAATCTGGAACCCACCTGCACCTCTGCCTCTGTCTGCCACCACTTCTAACCATAATGACCTTCAGAGAGTAATGGCTGCTCATTCACTCTATCTTCCAAAACTTGCATACATTCTTTGTGTGGCTCTAGGTCCTCTGGGAAGCAGAAGCCAAAATGGGACTAGCTATGCAAGAGACTTTTTAAGGGAAACATCTGTGAAGGAAAATGGAGAGAGAACCGGGATAGCAGGGAGGCTGAATGAACCATCAGACCATGGTGCAGGTCTGATCCTGGGTGAAGGGGAAAGGGAAGAAAGGAAGATTGGGTAGATCAATGCAGCTCTAAGAGAGTTTTCCAAGGCCAGTGGGGAGTCCTCAAGCCAAAGTCGCCCATCTGAGGAATGTCCCATCTCCTGGGTATGAGCCTATCTCCATATTCCTGCCACGCTCAGTCATTGGCTGGGTGGCTCATGGAAACTGTGGCCAGGTGCCTACGTGGTGATAGATATCAGAGAGGAGCAGTTGGGACCAGTCAATTCACTCCCTACATTTGGAAGTGGGAATATATTAGATATTTGGAATCATTCTCATGGCCGTCATAGTCTTCTCTTCACCAACTCTTACCTGGAACCATATGGGGAAATGGATTAAGTTCCAGCTTAACCAAATCAGCACGGTACAGGCTGCCACTGTGGGCAGCAGGGGGGATGAGCAGAGGACTTGAGAAGTGCCCGGCAAAGGCACGTAGTGGCAGGAGTTGGTAACTAGAAAGATGAAGGGTAAAAGAGAAGAAAGAAGTCAATGAGTCTCCAAGGTTCAGTTGAGAGAAAGAGAGAAGGAAGTTAGAAGCGAGGGCTGCTCTGGAGGACAGCTGAGAAACCCAGTTTTAGACACATTGAATCCGAGGTCCTGGAGGGACATGCAAGTGGGGCTTTCTGCCAAGCAGCTGGGAATACTACCTGGGCGCTTAGGAGAAAGCTCAGGGAGAAACATTGGATGTTCACACAGGTGGAAGGATTTGTGGGAGCCTCGAGAGTAGATGGATTCTGAGAGACTGTGGATGGAGAAGAGGATTTAATCCGGATTATGCCCACACTCGAGGGACTCAAAGATGAAAGGGACAGAGGGGTCACCCAAAGATGGAAGGACCACGATCACAGAGTGCCATCAACACTGCGGGGAGAGGAAGTAGAGTCTCAACGAGGGAAACACCAGCAGTATCAATGCTCCAGAGAGGCTAAGACATTGTCATTAGATTTGGGATCACAGGTCATGTGTGTTTTTGCATAGTGTAATTTCCAATAAGAGGTAGAGGTAGAAGGCAGGTCTCTGGGCTTTAAGAAACGAGTGGCGAGGTTAAAAAAGTGACGGGTGCTCGTGTAGGCTAGCAGAACAATTTGCTCAGCATCGAGGACAAGTGAAAGGTTTTCAAGCAGAGGTAGACTTGAGTAGAATTATGTGCCCAGAAGGAGGAGCCAGTGGAAAGAGGAGAGATTGACATTATTAAAAAGAACAAAACCGGGAAAGAGGCTGAAAGAGGTGGAATCAAGAACTCAAGAGGAGTGGTTAGTGCTAGAAAAAAGACCCACGTATTCTTTTCACAAATACCCCTCCCCTTCTCCTGCACCCAGCAGAGGAAATCCTGGACCTTCTATGGAGGTCCCACACATTATCCTTAGACTGATGAGCACCATGCCTTTTTTTACTACTAACAATACCTCATAAGCCAATCATGTATTTGCAAACTACAAAAAGCTTTTTACACAGTTTTGCTTATTAAAACTAACTGCATGGAACAATTAGTAAAGAGAAATTATCTTGCAACTCACCGGAGAAGAATCACCCACAGATGTCAGGATTCTGGTATTTTATCCCTCTATTAAATTTAAGGCAGAGGGGCTTGTTAAACTGGCTTTTTATTTGGGGATTTGTGGAGTTAGCATATTCTGAGTATCTTCAGCAAGATAATTTAGGTAAGAAAGTTTGTGCGTATCTTTCAGTGCAGGTGACAACATTCCAATGAAGTATTTCACAGAGCACAGAACACAGTCATTAATAACACAACATCCTCAACAGTCACGCATATTTCTTTTTTACAACAAGCATCTTGTTTGGTAATGGCAGGACAGCAGAGTGAATATCCCGCCACATTGAAATTCATGAAGTACAATCCATTTTATGAAATGCACATATAAAGACTTTCTGCTCTACTCTTTCTAAACTGCTGTCTCTGTCCTTATAACCTAGGGATTTGGGAAATTCTCTCCTGGTAATAATACGTTAAAATGCATCTCCCCTGCGGTATACCCATTATGTCGATTGAACTACATAAAAAATTCTTAAAATATAGCCTGCCTTATCTATAGAAGGATAATTATCTGTGGAGGATGCCATGCTTAGAAGGGGCAGGGGGAAAGGACTAATGGCTTGAATGGAGGACCATCCTGTGACTCAGCATCTTTGTAAGAGCAGCTTGGAGTACATACTGTCAAAATACATCAGGCAAATCAAAAGATTAGAGTCCCTCTCCTTTTGTAAGATGAGAGGGGAAAATGAATAAATGCATATATGGCACTGCTCTGGTTCAATTCCATTCTCTAGGCTGCTCTGCCAAACCTTGTTTATTGAGACTAACTAGGGAGAGGACATGTCTGATTTAGGGAACGTTTCCAAAGAAGTGCATTTTGATACTTCTAAATGCAAATAGCAGCTCAGACCAGGTGCAGATATTGCCAGGTGGGTGTTTTGGGAGGGCCAGCTTTGTGACTGGAGCTGACCACAATTTGTAATTAGCTTAGTGACTATGTGTGCAGTAAGTTGATGCTTCTAAATTGTGGTCTTTCGGGAGTGCCTGGGTGGCTCAGTTGGTTAAGTGTCCGACTCTTGGTTGTGGCTCAGGTCATGATCTCAGGTGGTGGGACTGAGCCCCGCATCAGGCTCTGAGTTCAGTGTGGAGTGTGCTTGAGATTCTCTCCCTCCCCCTCTCTAGTTCTGCCCCTCCTCCCAAATGCACGCGCACATGGTCATGCTCTCTCTCTCTTAAGTAAATGAATAAATAAATAAATACATAAATACATTAATGAATAAATATCTTTAAAGTGTGGTCTTTCAACACATTTTTAACTTTTCAATCTTCCATATTCTTCTTTTAACTTTATTTATCCTAGTAAGTAATCTTCCAGAAATAAAGTTCAGTCGTGTCCCTGTTTCATGAATTCAAATTTAGTGGCACCTCAGTTATGTAGGATTTATTTGTGTGCCTGTGTATTTGTATGTGTGTTTTAAGCCATTTTTATATTTAACCCAGGAGGGAGAAAAAGAAACGTTAAGTTATAGGCCACAGTGTCATAGAAGTTCTAAGGGTGGTTTCAAGGGAAGTGAATTTTACCATTTTTTTTGAAAAATACCATGTTCCAGACACTGAATTAGGTGATTTCATATTAGAAGCCAGGATTTCTAAATCCCAGTCCAGGAATCCTTGTAGCCTGATCTTTTAAAATCATCTAATTCCCTTTTTTATTTTTATTTTTTTTTAAGATTTTATTTATTTATTTGACAGAGAGAGACACAGCGAGAGAGGGAACACAAGCAGGGGGAGTGGGAGAGGGAGAAGCAGGCTTCCCGCTGAGCAAGGAGCCCGATGCGAGGCTCTATCCCAGGACCCTGGGACCATGACCTGAGCCGAAGGCAGACGCTTAACAACTGAGCCACCCAGGCGCCCCTAATTCCCTTTTTTAAAAAGATTTTATTTATTTATTTGAAAGCAAGAGTGAGAGAGAGTGGGAGAGAGAGCGGAGGGAGAGGGAGAAGCAGGCTCCCCGCTGAGCAGGGAGCCCGATGCAGGGCTCAATCCCAGGACCCTGAGATCATGACCTGAGCCGAAGGCAGTCACTTAACTGACTGAGCCATCCAGGCACCCCTAATTTATATTTTTTTATAAAATTGTAGTATTTCAAATCTCAATTTTCTATAACTATATGTTAATGAAGGGATAGGCCTATAGATTCAATTAGCTACTTGGACTATTTTCTTTTCTTTTCTTTTCTTTTCTTTTTTTTAAAAGATTTTATTTACTTATTTGCCAGAGAGAAAGCGAGAATGAGAGAGAGAGAGAGCACATAAGCAAGGGGAGTGGCAAGCAGAGTGAGAAGCAGACTCCCAGCAGAGCAGGGAGCCTGATGTGGGACTTGACCCCAGGACCCTGACATCATGACCCCTAGCCAAAGGCAGACGCTTAACTGACTGGGCCACCCAGGTGTTCTAAAATCATCTAATTCTTATACTAAGGAAATATGCTTCCTTGAAAGACACAGAGAGGCTGGGACTAGCCCTCGGGATAGAATAGGAATCGGGGTCACTTAGGTGGCAGCCCCGACTAGCGGAAACAAAGTAGATGACCAGAATCCAGGCAAAAAATTCACCCCCTTCACCACAAAGACTGAAAAAAACTCCAAAGCAGAATCAAATACTGAGTAAGGAAAACAGACGGCCTCAAATCAGCCAACGTAAGCGCATGTACTTTTCTTATGATAGAGTTTCATGACTTTTCACTCAGAATCGATTTACTCTTATATTGGACACAATTTTAACTTGCTTGAATGACTGGTTTCTTGGCCAGCGGAGATTAGAAGCAACCTGTTCCATTAGGGTGCTGGTAGCAGCAACCGTACTTGCTCATAGGAGGAGGAGAGAGAGTCTAGCACGTCCAGCAGACGTCCAAACTCAATGCCTGCATGCAGACGATAAAGTGCTCCAGGAATCCCCAAGTGTATTTCCACGTTGTAGCACAGGGAAATATGCCTCCGACTAGCCAAGCAAAGATTAATTTCTGTCCAATAGACTCATGTTAAGGTGGGGAAAATATCTAGAACATCAAAATGTTTGGGAGTAGAGTTTGCACTACATTTAGGTTTTATTAATAAGGACCATTTTATTTGAGGCAGAGCCAGAAAAAAAATGCTGTTTTCCTCTCCTTTTATTTCATTCTTTTCCTCAGTCATCTACTTGTTCCTTGTTTGTGTCCATCCAACAAAATTTGATGTGGCTGAGGTGTTACGACATTAAGACTTCGAGGAAATACCACCGTTTTAGATGGCCTGATTTCTCATTGATTTTAAATAATTTATACAGGTCTAGCAACTCTCAAGACGCAACTGAAATCTGGGGAAATGTTTCTCTGGTGAGAGGGAAATGAAGGACTTCAGAGTGTCCAGGAGAACTGAACCACAATCCAAGGCAGTTCTTGTGAGAAACGTTGAATTGTGAGTGAATGAATGCTTCTTGTCCTTAATACAGCTCTTCTGCACATAAACAGGAGGCAATATTATTGATTCAAAAGAATAAAAGGAAAAGGAACAGGGAGGAAACACAGAAGAATGAAAAGAAAGGAAATAGATTAGAACAGGAGGATGAGGCTCCTATCCGAGCAATGCAAGGACTTAACACTACTCCTCAGCCCAGGATAAAGTAAACTCTTGAACGGCATCAAAATAATGAACCAGCCCAAGATGTGTGGAAGACCAGCCTGAACTCCCTTTTAAAGTTCACTTCCACAAACATATTCAGTTCTGTTCAGCTAATTTACTAGACATTTATTGAGCCCTACAATAGGGCAAGGCTACTCAATCTATGTGATCTATTAGAACTATCCCTTACTAATTAGTTCCAAAAATCTTTGGACACATACACGTTTTCATTACTTTTAGATAACATCAATCAAGGGTACCATTTCCTTCTGATCACTTTCTTTTCTTTTCCTACACAATTGGAAACCAGAGAAGTCAAGTCTTACACAAACAGCCAAGAGCAATTATAACAAAACTTGTTCAACAAAACTGTGAAATTGGCTAACCTGATCTTCTTTGCCTTCATGAGGGGCCCTTCCTACAGCAGCATCATTTAATTTCCACATTTATTGAGCACTTACTCTCTTTCAGACACTAGAAAACCTGCTTTCAGACAATATTTTGGCATTGGTTATTTATTAGTTCTCAAATGAATATATATATTCTTTTTTTTTTAAAGATTTTATTTATTTTTTAGAGAGCGAGCGAGAGAGAAACAGCATGAGAGGGGAGAGGGTCAGAGGGAGAAGCAGGCTCCCCGCTGAGCCGGGAGCCCGATGTAGGACTTGATCCCAGGACCCTGGGATCATGACCTGAGCCGAAGGCAGACGCTTAACCATCTGAGCCACCCAGGCGCCCCATGAATATATATATTCTTTTAAGTGCCAGGCTAGGTGCTGGTATTTCACCAATAAACTGTTATATATATATATTTACAGTCCAAAAGTACAGTCTATAAGTCAATGTGTTGCCTTCCACAGGGTATCTGCTTTTAAATTTTCTCAGTTTGCAGAATAAAAGACTTGCAATCAGAGGGGAGGAAAAAATCTATTCCTCTGCTTTCTTAAGTTCCATAGTGGGGGCCTATAAATTAAACTGCCAAAATAGAAATTAACAGGAGAAAAGGCACACGCATTTCATTTGTTGTTAATATTTTAATTTTTATGTGTGCAGACACCATCATAGAAAAGAAATAAAGACCCAGAGAAGCATTAAAGACCTGGGGGGCTTATACACCATCTTAACAAGGGTAATGCATTTGAAGAGAAGTAACAAGACAAAGGAAAAGGACTGCTGGGGGCAGTACATTAAGGGGAGGTAAATATAAGGTTAAATATAATGGAAGATAAAGATTATTTTAGTTAGGTTTGTGCAGACTCATCTTGGTCCCGACTTTTTGTCTCCAGGCATAAGGACTGTTCTCCTGGTATGGGAGACAGGAGGGAGAATGCTTTCACAGAGGGAAATGTTTATCTGTTTCTAGGTAGACAGGGGGAGAGCAAAGAGCTCTTTGCGCTTTCTGTCTGCTGCTTCTTAATTGTCTTCAGTTCAACATACTCTTTATGCTAAAGTGGCATTATTTTGGGGTGGCATATTCAGATCCCCATCAGTACTTTATTGAAGGAGCCTGGGACAGCAGTTACTATCGCTGGGGGTGGGGGTTAGTTGGGGGCCGGAGACTGGATTGATGTGGACTACTTTCCCAGCAGGATGAGGGAGTTGGGAAGGCGGAGATGTTGGAGGGCTTTCTTCCTGGAACAAGTCACTGGTCATCTGCACAGCGTACCCTCCACGTGACCCTTTTGTGATGGTTTCACGTGGGCCAGTGAACGTGCCTTCTTCTTTTAGGCTTTCCTTTGGCCTCTTATTCATGGAACTCTGTGGTTCTGTGCCACGGTTAGGCTCCTCCCTGTTCCCACCCCCACCCCCCCTTCCATCTCCTCCGTCTCCTCCACACCCAGCCCTGGACCCGGTGGGGCTCATTTCCTGGGTCTGCGAGCTTCCTCCAAGACTGCACTCCTCAGGGGTTACCTCGGTGCCCTTGGACCGAGCGACTTCATTTTCTCAACCTCAGTTTCCTCCGCTGTCAAATGCGGCCTGTACCATTTGCTCCAAGCGTCTCGGGAAATTCTATGTATGTGAAACTTCCACATAATAACAACTAATGTTTATGGAGCACTTGGGGAAGGCCAGGCGCTTTTCTACACGCCTGACGCCGTTATCCCGGTAAGTCAAAAACAGCGGTATAGAGTAGGAGCCTCCTTATAGAGAGGAGGGAAGGGGACGGAGGGGAGGCAGAGGTGCCTGAGGTCAGTGGTTACTTAGGTGCCAGAGCCGGGTGGGGGATGCAATCTGTCGGTCTCCAAGGCTCTGGTCTGTAAACCACTGTCCTCCGCGCAGCCAGCACAGGGCCGTTTCTCTTCTTTCCTTGGAGCGCTCTCTAACGCCCCCTCCCGGCCGCTGCCTCCGGCCAGCAGTTTCTCTGTCGACCCCTACTGGACGCCAGCGCGATAGCACCGGCCGCCCTTGGCGCGGGGACGGCTCGCCGGGATGAAAGCTTGGGACTCTGGCGCGGGAAAGCCGGCGGAAAGCCTGTCCTCAGGGGGCCCCTCGCTCTGCCGCACCGCACCGCACCGCAACAGTTGCCGGTCTCTGCTGCGGGTCCGGCCGTCTGGAGAAAGGCCCCGGGTCTCTGCAAAGCAAAAACGATAGTGCACACTGGCCTGGCATTCAGACCCTTCTCTTCCAGTTTGACCCACGGCTTAGTCACCTTGTACACACGGGGGGGGGGGGGGGGGGGGTACTGGTCTGAGGAGTGATTTCCCAGGCTCCCGGTTTATCTCTCCTGAGAGCGTTTGCAGCTATCTGATGGCGTTTACTCTGTGTAGCCCAAAGAGAAGAAACCACCCGACACAAACTTCAGCTCGATATAAAGAAGAGAAGGCTTTTTTTTTTTTTTAAAGATTTTATTTATTTGAGAGAGAGAGAGAGCACAAGCAGGGGGAGCAACAGAGGGAGAGGGAGAAGTAAGTTCCCCACTGAGCAGGGAGCCCGGATCATGACCTGAATCGAAGGCAGATGCTTCACGGACTGAACCACCCAGGCGCCCCCCCCCCCGCTTTTATTTATTTATTATTTTTTAAATTTTATTATGTTATGTTAGTCACCATACAATACATCATTAGTTTTTGATGTGGTGATCCACGATCCATTGTTTTCCTATAACACCCAGTGCTCCATGCAGTACGTGCCCTCCTTAATACCCATCACCCAGCTAACTGATCCCCCCTCCCCCCTCCCCTCTGAAACCCTGTTTGTTTCTCAGAGTCCATAGTCTCTCATGGTTCGTCTCTCCCTCCAATTCCCCCCCTTCATTTTTCCCCTCCTTCTCCTAGTGTCCTCCATGCTATTCCTTATGTTTCACAAATAAGTGAAACCATATGATAATTGACGTTCTCTGCTTGATTTACTTCACTTAGCATAATCTCCTCCAGTCCCATCCATGTTGATGTAAAAGTTGGGTATTCATCCTTTCTGATGGCTGAGTCATAGTCCATTGTATATATGGACCACATCTTCTTTATCCATTCATCTTTTGAAGGGCATCTCGGCTCTTCCCACAGTTTGGCTATTGTGGACATTGCTGCTCTGAACATTGGGGTGCATATGGCCCTTCTTTTCGCTACATCTGTGTCTTTGGGGTAAATACCCAGTAGTGCAATTGCTGGGTCATAGGGTAGCTCTATTTTTAAATTTTTGAGGCACCTCCACACTGTTTTCCAAAGTGGCTGTACCAACTTGCGTTCCCACCAACAGTGTAAGAGGGTTCCCCTTTCTCCACAACCTCTCCAGCATTTATTGTTTCTTTCCCTGTCCATTTTTGCCATTCTAACTGGTGTAAGATGGTATCTCAATGTGGTTTTGATTTGGATTTCCCTGATAGCTAATGATGATGAACATTTTTTCATGTGTCTGTTAGCCATTTGTATGTCTTCTTCGGAGAAGTGTCTGTTCATGTCTTCTGCCCACTTTTTGACATAAAGCTTGTTTCCGTCTGTAGAATGAGCCACTCGCAGAAGGATGAATTCTCTGTCTGTGAAAGTGTGCAGGCCCCCGGAGGCTTCCCGTCAAGGTCACTGGAATGGCACGGTTAACAGTGAGAGCAACATCAAACTGCGTTTGGATCCAGCAACACCACATGCTAACGGTATGCATTGGACGAGTCATGTCATCTTGCTGAGTTTCCTCGTATATGAAGTGGAGTAAGGGTCTGGGAGAGGCTTAAATGTTGAGAAGTGTGTGGAGCACCTCGACTGGTGCCCCACACTCAACACATGGTGTTTATTTATCTAACTGACGCTCATAAGGGCCTTCTTATGTGTCAGACACTATTCCAAGTGCTTTGCAAATACGAACCCACTAATTCCCACTATAGTCTTATGAGGTAGAGCTGTTACTGTAGCCTGGTGGGATATTGGAGGCAGTGATTTCTAGAGCCCCTTCCAACTCTGCGATTGGATGACCAGGCTCCTGTGATGGCAATGTTAGTAACAGATCTGGCCAGGCAGCTCTTGGTGAACAGAACTGATGCTTGATGGACTGATTGTATTAGCCACTAGCTTTCCTGATCTAGGAAATCCTGATTTAGGATTTCGGTGGGGCACTCCTCCAGTCTCATGCAGCTTAGAGCCCCTGAAAATACCCCTAATCAAGCATTTTCTCCCATGCAGACATGTCCATTAACAAATTCTTCCATTATCCTTGAAAGCATGCTCTGGCTGCCTGGAAAATTCTCTCCTTCCCCCCGCCCCAGCCCCCCTCTCCTTCTTCTCATATTTAATTGCTACCATGTATTTAATACTTATCCATGCCAGGATCCATGCTAAACTGTCTGTGTGTGTGTGTGTGTGTGTGTGTGTGTGTGTGTGTGTTTGAGCAGGAGAGTGACAGGATCCAGTGGTGTTTTGGCAAATCATTAAATATAGACCCAGCCTGATCCCATGCAGGCCCTTGCTTATTTACATAGGTTACTTTAACGTGCCTGGGATCTATTCTTGTCCCTGAAGAATCTTGGGTCCTGTGCCCCACTCCAGACTAACTAAATAAAAAATTTATGCAGAGAAGGGAATAGAAAATTGGATTTTAAACAAGTGCCTCTCTAAGTAATACTAATACTAATACTAATAATACTAATAACAATAGTAAATAGTATAGGTTCTCATCCACACTGAAGTTGGAGAACTATTCACATGCAGACCAACTTGCTCATTTTATGGATGAGAAAACTGGAGTCCAAAGGAGGAAAGCAATTTGTGGGGCAGGACCTGCCAGCCAGGTGTCCTCATATTGAGCTTGCTGCCCTGTCTACAGCCCCGGGGAGGGGGGGCCTGGGAAATGTGCTGTTGCAAGTCAAATCTAGACTGAGAGCAGAGATTTCCCAGCAATGCTGATTAGGCTCCAATAATTTGACTCACTGGAACTGAGATTGGGCAGGTGTGGTGTGAAGGAAGGCCACGAGCTCCCTTATCTCTTAGCCCAGCCTGGGCCATGCCCTTTGCTAAGACAGCCCAGTCAAGTGGACTCTTAATTATTCTGTAATGAGGTTCCATTCTAGCCTCTAAACTCTTCCTGCTATGGGTGAAAACTAGTTCTTCTTATTTTTTCTGCCTGGCAAAGAAAAACTATTGTTTATAATAACCCCTATATAATTAAACGTATGACTGATACGTTTCCAATTTTTTTTCCTTGAGCAAACAACCAACTTTTTTTGGCCTTTAAGCAAAGCCCATTTCTTTACCCTTTTTTGTTTGTTTGTTTTTAAAATGCTGCCTATGGTGTGGAACCCCAAACTAGCCATAACAAAAATTTAACATAGGGTTATTAAATAAGTATAGAAATAAATAAAGGAATGATTCTCCTTTATTCCCTCCTTCCATCTAGGTTATGAGTTTCTGTGGTCAAAAAAAATAATCTGTAAGAACAAAAAAGGACTCAAGCATTTACTCACAGAAAAATCTGTCATGCAAAATGTTAGCTTTTGAAAAATGCAGCTACACGGCGTTAGTCCTAACACATAATTACCAGCTGTGCTGACCTGGCGTCTCATGACCTTCTTCCATTCTTTAGATACCATGTTCATTTTCTATCTTCTGATTGCCTTGTCTTTTACCTCAATCTTGTTTTTATCACCTTTCATTATAAAGCACTTTCTTTTTTCTTTTAAATAATGGGAAATTGTTGTCATGGAAAACCTCAGTTCTGCTATGTACTTAGCTGTAGCAGGGGCTCACAAAGCAGATGCTTTACCGACTGAGCCACCCGGGCGCCCTCTTTGAGGCTTCTTATAGAAGTACCGTGGGGGGGGGGGGGGGGGGGGGCACCTGGGGGACTCAGTCGGTTAGGTGCCTGCCTTCATCTCAGGTCATGATCCCAGCGTCCTCGGATCGAGTCCCACATTGGGCTCCCTGCTCAGCGGGGAGCCTGCTTCTTCCTCTCCCTCTGCCCCCTCCCTGCTTGTGCTTTCTCGCTCTCACTCTCGCAAATAAATAAAATCTTTAAAAAAATTAAAAAAAAAAAAGTACGTGGCGTAGCTGAACTCTTTATTTTTATAGTCTCTCCACTTCTCTAGCCAAAGTTTCCAGCCTTAATCTGGTGACATCTGACCCTAATCTCCAGGTCCTAACTGGTTTTACCACCCTCTCTAAGGTGTCTGCCAGTTGCCAGCTCCCACCTCCTACACTGCTTTCAGCTATGTTATTGGCTCATTTCCTTATCGGTCTCCTTATTTCCTGCCCTTCTCCCCTGCTAGACTGTAAATTCCATAGATCAGCTGAACTACATAGTGCATTATTTCCAGCACCATACACAGTGCCTGGCATACAGTAGGTGCTCATTAACTATTGATGCATGAATAGAGATTAGTTGAGATGACCTTTAAGGTCCATCCCAACCCTCAGATTCAATCAGCTTTTTCCTCTTTATTCATCCATTGGGATGGTATGTAAGAGGTTTCCCCCCTGCCAGAGGGACTGGATAAACTGTGTGCAGTGATATCTACCTAGATTCCCAAAAGAAGTGAAAAGTAGGCTCACTTGTCATCCCACCAATGTCTTAGTAGTGCCCTGGACGTCGAGTGTCTGGACTGTACTACCCAGAGGTAGGTCATGGACAGAGGGCGGCAGTTAACCAAGACCGAATGTCGTACGCCACCCATGATGTCGGAAGTCCTGCACACGAGTCCACGTGTGCCCACAACTGGAGTCCAAGTGTGATCATCAGTCTTCTTGCAGATGGTCAAAAACACTTATCAATTTTGGTCCTGAGACAATTGCTGGGACAACATAAGCAGTTAAACTTTTTGACTTCTTTTAGGTTGATGGAAAGATGCTGGAATGTGCTCAATAAAAGCAACAGTAATAATGCAATAAAACCAATAATAAATGAGAAAATTAAAATATCGACAATAATTTAAACAGAATCTGAGGTGCAGAGGCAAATTGTAATCTCTGATTGGGTTGAATCTCCATATGTGAAATCTTAAGGCTACAGAAGGCAATGTTTTTAGATAGCTCTCATGTACATCTTTATTGAAGGCCTCAACCCCAGGCTGAATTGATTGCTTTTTTTCCATATATTTATTAAATTTGAGAGCAAATATTTGTTTCTATGTCTGTTCCCTCTACTATAACGTGGTTCATCGAGAGCAATGATCATATCTTATTTATTTCTGCATCTCTTGTACCTGCTACATGGCTCTCGAAAATTGTTTACTGAATGAATGACTAACAAGGAGATTTAAATATTATTGACTAGTAAGTATTGCCAAAATGTTTTATGGCAAATTAGATCGAGACTCATTAATTCTGCCATGATCATTGTGATGTGTCCTGCTCTCAGTGATTATGTTTATAGAATTTTTAAAAACTGGTTTTTAGCCTAAGATCAAAATATCTTAGAGTGGGGAACGCCACGCATGTTTGGGAGAGGAAAGTAGCCAGGAGAAGGATGCCTACATGGCGCACTTCTAGGAATACAGAATGATTTTCAAGTGATCTCAGGTCAGACATAATCAAGAAAGTAAATATATTGAGGGGGCGTCAAATACCTGTAACACAATGCAAAGCATTAAAGAAGATCATCTTGTGCTCCAGATTATACACATCCTTGCTCCACTCAAAAGTGTACATAATAGTAAATTGACTGTAATTATTAATACCAATAGTCCCATTCACTGAAAAATCAGTTTATAACAAAGCATTATTTCACTTCCAAGCTCCGGGGGCCATAGCCAAGCACCTGCCAGAGAGGCAGTCATGGGGGATTATTATTAATTATCTGTCCAATTATTCCTCTCTCCCTTAGGAAGAGCAACAATATATGCTCCACATCTAAGAGAGCAGGAAGGATCCACTCGTGCCCACCTTACTACCTCAGGGTCCTTCTGACAGAGAGATTGTCCTGGCCTGCACCACAGGCTGCCCAGCGAGTAACAGCCGTTGTTAGAAGGTGCACAGAAATTTGTGCAACTGGGGGAGACGGACAGAAGTTTTCTGCACTGGAGAAGTCGTTTCCCTTTTCCTCAATCACTTTCCCTTTTCCTGGCTCCCCTCTACCTCCTCACCCCACCCCCCAAAAACCTTCCTTCAGCACTGCCATCTTCTTGAGCTAATCTTTCTATCGTGCTCCCAACCAAACTGGTTTTTGGGGGGACAGCCTGGGGAGATGGCAAAATGGCTGTGGAGCATTTTTAAATTGAACAAGGCTTTTTTTTTTTTAAGATTTATTTATTCATTTTAGGGGGAGGAGGGTCAGAGGGAGAGAACCCACAAGCAGACTCCCCACTGAGCTTGGAGCCTGAGGCAGGGCTCCATCTCATGACCCAAGAGATCATGACCTGAACTGAGATCAAGTCTGACCCTTAACTGACTGAGCCACCCAGGTGCCCCCCGTTTTAAAAATTGTGGTAAAATATACATAAAACTGACCATGTTAACCATTCTAAAGTGTACACTTTAATGGCATTTTGTATATTCACAATGTTGTGCAACCACCACCACCATCTAGTTACAGAACATTTCATCACCCGAAAAGGAAACCCCACATCCATGAAGCAGTCACTCCTTATTCCCTCGTACCCCCAGCCCCTGGCCACCACTAATCTATGTGTTGCCTGTATGGATTGGTCCATTCAGAATATTTCCTATTCAGTCTGTGGCCTTGCGTGACTAGCTTCTTTCACTTAGCTAGGTTCATCCAGTTCATATCAGCACTCCCATTCCTTTTTTATGACTGAATAATATTCCAGTGTGTGGGTATACCACATTTGGTTCATTAGTTAATAAACAGTTTGATTGTTTTTTTCAACCAAGCTTTTTTTTTTTTTAAGATTTTCTTTATTTATTTGAGAGAGAGAGAGCACAAGTGGGGGGAGGGAGAGGGATAAGCAGACTCCCCACTGAGTACGGAGTCCCACATCGGGGCTCGATCCCAGGACCCTGAGATCATGACCTGAGCTGAAATCAAGAGTCGGCGCCCCTCCACCAAGCTTTTTAAGGATGTCCTCCATGCATTACCCCCATTTCCTTAATCTAATGGGGGACCTGGCTTCTCCCGTAACAAGAATAACAACCACTAATGAAGGCAACCTATGGTTTGAAGGAGCTTGCCTGTTCCAGGCATCGTGCACTGTGGTTTACAAGCATAATCCCATTTGATCCTCATGGGGCAAAAGCCTGCGCATGTTGGTCTCACGCCAGGCAGCCCAGCAGAGGGGCCAGGGGCTGAAATTCAGCCAGGCTCTGCCGCCTGTTTCCGTCTTGAGGGAGAGGTGCTGGGCTCCGGTGTGCACAAAAGCAGCCCTATCAACAGCAATTTGGGGTAAATATTCTCATTATTCCCAATCTAATTTAAGGAAAATGAGAATTAAAGAATTTCCATCATTTATTTGAGATTACACATCTAACAAGGAGGAAGAGACCAGATGAACCCAGATCTGACTAGATCCATATCCTTGGCCACTACCTTATACCTAGAATAACATTGGCAAGGACCTCTGTGGCTTCCTTTCTTCTTCCAAGATTTTCTTTTGTCATAATCCAAAGTGAAAGCTCTATTTTACACTCTACCCCAGTCTGTATTGCACACGTGTAACAAAACAGTTTCATGAAAAGACACTTAACCTTACTACCTGCAATGCACTTTTTTGTTCTATCTCGTTTTCTTAAAAAAAAAAAAAACCGGTAAAGCTCCACTAAATTGATTTCCAACAGATTGTCACCCAGAGTTTAAAAAAAAACCCTGGCTGAAATCTGAACATCCTTTTTTTTTTTTTTTTCTCCAGTCTTTACTCAACCTTTTTGTGATATTTGACACTGTCGGATGCGCCTCTACTTCTCGAAACTCAGCATGTTTTTGGATCGCTCTCATTTGGGCTTGAGAATGCGATTTCTGGCTTTCTTCCTGCATCTCAACCTAAATGTCTTATCTGTGCTTTCACCATAGGGGCTCAAAGCTGAGCTCCTTGTTCCTGCCTCCCTCTCCATCATTTCAAAACTATTGTTTTCTTTACCACCTCTGCTCCCTGCCTCAGTTAATGCTTGCTCTATCTTTCTCAAGGTAGGTAAAGAACTCATAACCAAAAGGTTGAACAGCCACAGAAAAGAATATATGCAAATGGACAAGCACATGAAAAGATGATTAACATCACCAGCTATCAGATAAATGAAAACTAACACCACCAGATCCCATTATATCTCCACAAAAATGTCTAAAATATGAAAGTTTGACAATACAAGTGTTGGCAAGGATCTGGAGCAACATCCATTGCTAGTGCGGATATAAAATGATATAACCACTTCGGAGGAGAGTCTCTCAGTGTCTTATAAAGTTAAGTTTACATTTTCTACATCGTCTAGCAATTCAACCCCTAGCTGCTTCCCCCATGAGAAATAAAAACATAACCCACACGAAGACATGCACATAAACGTTCAGAACAGTTTTCTTTGTAATAGCCCTGACTTGAAGCCAACTCAAACATCCATAAATAGGTGGCGAAAAAAATAAAATGTGGTACATCCACATAATATATAGTACTCAGCCAAGAGAAGGCACAGGCTACTAATAGAGACAACATCCTGTGTGAATTTCAAAAATATTATGCTGACTGAAAACCACCAGACAAAAAAGAGTGCATTTTGTAGGATTCTATTTATATGATATTCTAGAAAAAGAAAAGCTAATTTCTTGGGACAGAAAGATGTAAGTGGTAACCCAGGTTGGGTAGGGTGGGGGAGTTGTTTCCGGACTGGGGAAGGCATCAGACAACTTTTTGGATGATGGAAATATTCTGTCTTGTTTGTGGTTACATTTGGTTGTGGGTGTATACATTTGTCAAAACTTATCAAACTGTATACTTCAAATAGACACAGTTTTATTTTATGAAAAGTGTATCTTTAGGAAGTTGATTTAACCAGCCGATGGGAATTTAAAGAAAAGGGGGGGGTGTTCCATCTCTTCCTTTCTGTCACCTCCTACAACGAATAAGTTACTCGATTCTCCTGACTCAGACTTTAAACATTTCTCTCAAATGAGACTCTTCTCTCTCTCTCTCTCTCTCTCGCCTCCTTGCAGAGCCATTCATACATGGGTCCCTCTTAAGGGTCATTTGTAGTCATGTTGAGTTTTTACAACTTTACACCTTTGTATATTCTGCACCTGCCACCTCTCTTGCCCTTCCTTTTCTCTCTTCCTATGTATTTCTCTTTCTTAGAGATTTCCTTCCCTGTGAAGCTTTTCCCCACGTATCCAGGCAGACGGAGGTATCTTGGAACCTTTTACTCAACCCTAACACAGCATTGGCTCGTTATCATTTGGTTGTGCCTGTGAAGTCTGTTCCCTTTCTAGGCTGTGTACGCTTTGATGTTCCAGGCTGTGCCTAGTCATACCTGTGCCTCGAAGCGCCAACGTGATGGCACTTAAATGTTTATTGAAGTCAAAGTACCAGGCACATACATTGCCCACATTTCTATTGATGAGAAAGTTAGCAACATAAATGCTCCTGCTAGAATCAATTTTTTTTTCCTTTCCAGTCCTCCCATAATCTTTTATCCATGTCTTTCTTGTAACACTTATTATTTCCCTACTAGACTGAACTTTAAACAAATTTGCAATATTTTAAGCACCTAGGAATCTCCGCCTTAATTTGAAGCAACCTTGTCAAATCTGAGCATGTTTGCTCTGTTTGCTTCAGAAGTTTTAAAAAATAAATATGACATTTATAGATAGAGTTGAAGGCTCCCGGGTCTTCATAAGCCATGAAGACCATGGCCCAAAGCCATTCCCTTTTCTCCCTTTCCGAAAGGCAATCATTCTCTTAAATTTGGTGTTTATCATTTATTTGCATATTCTTAAACCAAGTATGTATGAATTCATAAATAATTCATAGTATTGTTTTACATATTTTAAAACTTTATACAAATAATATAATACTACACACATTCTGCAAGTTGTTTTTTGTTTTGCTCAACATTATATTTTTACATTGTTCCGTGCTGATACATGTAACTCTAATTTAAATGGGTGACTTAAGGACTACGCCTGCATAAATGTTCAACTAGATGTAGTCCAACTCTGTGTAAGCAGAGAACATGTTCCGAAAATATATATGTATCTTATATATCAAATTTTTCTCTCCAAACTTCACTGTGGAAGCCGAGTCAGGCACCATCTTTAAAACCTCCTTCTCTCTCACACTTACGTCAGATCACATTTACTTGAAGTATCTTTTCTCCTCTCCCTCCATTGCTGCTATCCCAGGCCACGGTCCTATCAGTTCTTGGCAAGACCACCAAGTAGTCCGCTAATTGGCCTTCCTACTTACTGACAACCTCCCACCCCTCTCTTCTTTACACAGCTGTTGGGGCAACTTTCCCAAAGGCATGTCTGACCACATCAGATATGACCCTGACCTTAGAACCCTTTGGAGGCACCTATTACTCTTAGGATAAGGATCAAATTCTTAACTCTGCCCAGCTCTTGGCCCCTCACCAAGCTGCCCCTGCTCTCCAGTTTCCCCACCCCTCCTGCGTCCTGGCCTTCACCTAAAATCTCCTCCTCACCCTCCTCACACCTAACTCCTCAATCTAGGTCAGCTTCCCTTATTATTCACTCTTAAAGAGCCTTCTTTTCCTCCTGTGTCTATTAATTCCTATTTGGTATTACACATTCACTAGTGGGATTGATTTGATTGATTGGCTGGCTTTCAACTAGACTCTATGCTTCATGCAGGATTGAACCATGTAGGTCTATGCTTGCTCTGCCATGCGTCTGGACCTTTCTTACATCAAGTCCTTCATAAATATTTGTTAAAGAGTGACTGAACCCCTGGGAAATTGATTTAAAAAAATAGACCTAGAGGATGATGCAAGCCTAGCCTCTAAGTGTTGGGTTAGACAATCATTTACTTCAAATGAACAAGATTCAAGGACACTGTAAATTGTGGAGACCTGTGCCCTGATAGGCCAGGAACGTATCCCTCCCCGAAGGTTGAGACTTGGCAATTCCCAATACCCTATGTCGGAAGCCAGCTGGCTGCCCACACCTTTGAAAACACAGTGATACATTAACCTCAAAGGCGAAGTCCAAGGGCGCGAGTTTGCTGTAGGGCTGTCTGCCTGACTGCAGCTTGGATAGCCTGTTCTCCAAATGTGCACTGACGTCAGTGGGAGTTTCTTGTGCTCAGTGTGTCTGTATCAGCCTCCGCAGCACATTCCGAGAGAAGAATTTGGCCTAAGGACATTTCACCTGCTGCCTCTTTGGGGATTAAAGTGGAGTTTAGCCTTTATACTTGTTTCCTTTTTTTTCTTTTTTGGCCCTAACGCAGTTTAACCTTCAGCTGCCGTTGGTATTTACTCCCATTTTACTATTTATAAACCATTAGATAAAACCTGAATGGGGTGGGGGGGTGGGGGGAGGGGCATACAAGCAAGTCCCCAGTCTTGCCAACGTGCCCACCTGGCACACTCAATGGCACAAGGAGAAAAACGTTCTGGCACTTCGGGATCCAACAGAAGCTTCAGAATTTCAAGTGTTTTATGTCTTTTGTATTATTAAAAATGGTTTTCAATCTTTACAGTGTGTTAGCCTCTAGGATGTCGGAAAACCCTCACCAAGTGACTACTCAGAGCATCATGTTATGTATAATACAAGAAATATGCTCTTAATGGAAAAGATTTCCTGCCAAATGTTCATACAAAGTAGAGACACGAAACCCTAAGTTTCATACAGGGTTCTTTAAAATACAGTATGGCAAGATATTACAATATTGTCAGAAACGTCTGTCAAAATAAACTCCCTCTCAGAGTACCTTAGACACACCTCAGTATAGGGTTTATCAGAGAGCATCATAACTTGAATGTCTCCTCACTCAGACTGGGAGCCCCTTGAGGCCAGAGCACATTTTTCAGCTGTTTGTGATAGACTTAGCTTCCATTGGGTTATCTGGCCCATGGTAGGTGCAAAAGGAAAAGGACTTGGAATCAGAGAAGTATGCTCCAATCTTGCGTTCATATTTTCAGACTCTAGGGGGGCCTTGGCAAATACCTAACCTCCTCAAGTTCCGTTATGCTGTAAAATGGGGAATCACACCTCCTCACAGGGCAGCTATGAGAATCAAGTGAGGTGTGTGTCTTGCGTGTAGTAGGTATTCATTCAGTGAATGAATCACTGTTATCATCAAGAACTTAAGAGCTAGGATGCTGGGCTCGCCTGTTGCTAGCTGTGTGACCTTGGGCAAGTCCCACAAGACTCTGAGTCTTGGCTTCTCATCTGCAAAATGGGAATGATAATATCTACCCATCAGATTTGTGATGAGGAACAGATTTCAGACTGTTGGATTTAACGGACCCAAACCAAAGTCTAGTGACTAACAAAGAATTGCCAGTCCTTTATTTTTCCAAGTAGGAATGTTCCAGAAAAGAAACTATCATCTACCCTCACCATAAAAGAAAGAGTATTTTAAGACCAAAAAAAGCAGGACGGATTAATTTCTTCAAATGAACATCTTTAAGGGAAAATGCTTTCCGCTGTCTTGACTTCAGAATGATGACAAGTTTAGTCTTGTGGCTGCATGAGCCCACTCCAGCCTTTGGAAACTAGTAATGAGACAGATTAAATGAGGTGATACGCGTGAACAGCTGAGCAGAGAGCCCAGCACACAGGAAACACTAAGTAAATATTAACTGCTATTTCATATTATTTCTATCATCATCATAAATTAAAATACTTAACAATTCCATTAAAAAGTCTGATGAATGAACTAAATGCCTGTTATGTTTGTAATGAAGGCAGCTAACAAAGGAAAGAGGTAATGACATGAGTTACTTACCGGAGGCTTGGGGAATAGCGAGATTACCAGCAAACATTCACTGAGGGAGGACTTACGTTTCAGGCGCTCCTTCAAGTATTTTGCATGCATGATCTCATTCATGTTTCATAGAAACCCCATTTTTCCACATTGCAACTGAGGCACGGAGAGGTTATGGTCACCCGCTAGTAGGTGGGGAGGCCGACATTCCAACCCAGGCAGTCAGACTCCATCGCTGTGATCTCCTGCTTCCCCTTTATCTTTATAAAGATAAAATATATGATAAATTCCAATGTAAATGAATATGCTGTACAAATAGAAGAAGGGAAAGATAATGGAGAGGAAGAGCGACAGACTGTGTCATTGAAATAGGTACGGGGCACCAAGGAAAAGCATTAGAAGATGGGCAGATAGCCCCATAATCACATCAAGCCTTATGTAAAAATGTCATGTTCTAGAAATGTGTCAGATACCGTTTTAAGTGCAGTTGAAGAATTTGATGTGTCAACGGCTGGGCACATCACCTTTATTTTCGGCTGGGCTTCTCCAGTTGGGTTTTCTGAAGTGTGACATGCCTTTGATAGTGATGGCTGGGAGGGGTGAGGCAGGAGCAAGGGGGGAGAAGAGCCGTTTGGCTCCGAGTCTTGTTCCCAGCGTTTTCAACGCGCGCCCTTGCCAAGGCAGCGGAGGAAAGCGCTGGTAGGGCTCGGCGTTCCAGCTGGAGAGGGCTGAGCAGCCAGGCGGGCACTGCCTGCCCCCCAGTTGCCTGCCTAGGGCCCAGGCTCACGAATCAATCTGCCTTCCCCGCGAAGCAGCCCCTGCTCCGTGGCTCTGCACCGGCTCCACGGCGGGGGCGCGAAGCCAGCCCTGGAAGCGCGCCCGTGCAGAGTGTAGTAAAACAAGGGGTCACATTTCCCCGGAGCCTCGCTGCCAGCACGTGGCCAGCAGTCCGCCGAAACTGGCGGTCGTGGGCTCCCAAACCTCCCTCCGGCCCAAAGCGGACTCGGGGGCTTCTGGGAGGTGGTTCAGCGGCAGCGTGCCCTGGATGCTTCCCAAGCTGACACTCCATGGCCGGGACCCGCGGAGCGCCCAGCCAAGGTCCCGGGGTCGTGGAAGGGGTGCCAACGAGAGTTGCTCTTCTGAAGACCAGAGACCTTTCTGCTGGGTGGAGGCGAAGCCTCCGAGGTTCACAGGATGCCAAAGCACACAGGCTTTCCATCATCTCATTATTAATCTTGTTTCTTATTAACCCAAACAGACACTGTAGCCTTACCCCGGTGCAGCTCAGCACAGAAATTATATCCTCTTCAGAGTTCAGACTGATGGCATTTGCTGCCTTCCAGGCTCTGCTCTAAGCCCTTTATGTGGATCATCTACTTCTCATGACCTCCCTTCGCAGAAAATGATGGGAAAGTGGAGGAGAGCAGTAACGCGCCGAGGGACAAATGGTGAGTGTGTTTGGAGCCCAGCTTAACCCCAGCCACACATCAGCACCTTTATCCCATGAGGACTGTGAAAATAATTATTATTTAAGTGTTCGTGTCTCTGTTTTCTTCCCAGCTAGATTACGAGCCTCTGAAGGGAAGAGCCCGCTTTATGCCAAGATGTTTCCATAATGTCTCGGTCAGCTCGACTGCTATAGCAAATACCACAGACTGCGTGGCTTAAACCATGGACATTTCTTTCTTACAGTCCTGGAGGCTGGATGTTTGGGGTCAGGGTGCCAGCAGGGTTGGGCTCTTGGTGAGGTCCTTTCTTCTTGTTTATGTACTCACATGGCCTTCCTTGGTGTCTGCTTGCAGAGAGAGAGAGACAGAGAGAGAGAAAGAAGTATCTCTTCTTATAATGGCACTATCCCTATCCATGAAGACCCCATCCTTATGGCTGACTCCCCTCCCCAAATCCCCACGTCCTAAAATCGTCACATTGAGGGTTAGGATTCCAACAGGTGAATTAGGGAGGGGGCACAAACATTTAGTCCATAACACAGAATATTCATTCACACACTTGGGAAATATTTACTGAACACCTATTAAATGCCGAGGACTGTGCTAAATATTTGCCTATACAAACGCACACAAAAATCACCAAGCCTGTTCTTTGGGAACTAATAGGGCCATGAGGGTAATGCACAGGGAAGTCAATGGGTTATTACAAAACGACAAGGTCTACCTGGCATGTCCTATGCCATTTAGGCACATCTTAGCAGTTAGTTATATTTATGCTGCCCTCTCAAGAGTGCCACTGGAAGTTAACCTAGTTTGTTTGTTTGTTTGTTTGTTTTTTAAATTTTAGATGCAGTAAACAAGAGTGTTCTTCTCAGATAAAATACTTAAATTAGTCCAATGGTGGGTGTGGCATCATAAAAGGTATATATATTTGGTCTTTGTCTTTGGTTCCTGACACAGAGATCCTAAATCCCTCGGAATTTCTTGAGTGTGAGGGATGCTAGGAATATCTTTTGTTGTAAAGAGGTGACTCTGGGTGGGCCCCCAGATAGCTTCAGAATGGGGGCATGCGGCCAGAAAGACCTAGAACTTTCAGCCCCTCCCCCCTCAACCTCTGGGGAGGAAAGTGAGGGTTGGGGATTGAGTGGATCATGGCAACCTGATGACAGTTCCATAAAACCCCTAAATGACAGGGTTGGGAGAGCGTCCAGTTTGGCAAACACACTGAGGGGCTGGGAGATGTCCCAGGAAAGCACGGAAGCTCCATGCACTGCCCCCCACTTCCTTGTCCCATGCATCTCTTCCATTTGGCTGTTCCTGAACTGTACCCTTTATAATAAGCTGATAATAGTAAGTGAAGTGTCTTCCTGAGTCCTGTGAGCCATTCTAGCAAATTATTGAACCTGAGGAGGGGGCGTGTGAACTGCCGATTTACAGCCTGCTGGTCCGAAGTAGAGGCGCCTTGGGACTTGAGACTGACGTCTGGAGTGAGGGCGGTCCTGTGCAACTGAGCTGTTTAAGTTGTGGGATCTGACCCTAACCCCAGGTCGTTAGTGTCAGAATTGAACTGAACTGTGGGGCACGCAGGAGGGACCCAGAGACTCAGAGATCTGGTGGTTGGTGTTGGAAAACAGCCCATGGCATCCTTGAGAGAGCAACTTCAATTCATCCATCATTCAACACAGACATCAGAAGATACACACATC
The DNA here is from genome assembly GCF_002201575.2 of Neomonachus schauinslandi. NCBI lineage: Eukaryota > Metazoa > Chordata > Mammalia > Carnivora > Phocidae > Neomonachus > Neomonachus schauinslandi. The sequence continues at coordinate 72,463,563 of NC_058413.1, read as the reverse complement.
TTCTGCCAAAGTATATCACTGACTAAAAAAGCACAATTTCATTTTTATGAATTGTATGAAGATAGAAGATAAGTGTTTAAGCATTTCATATGAAGCTCCTGTCGTAATTATTATTTTTTTAAATTAAAATTTTGTTAGTTGACACAGTGCAATATTGGTTTCTGGAGTAGAATTCAGTGATTCATCCCTTACATACAACACCCATTGCTCATCACGACAAGTGCCTCTTTAATACCCATCCCCCATCTAGCCCATCCCCCACCCACCTCCCCCCATCAACCTTCAGCTTGTTCACCATCGTTAAGAGTCACTATGACTTGTTTCCCTTTCTCCTTTTTTTCTTTTCCCCCTCCCCATATGTTCATCTGGATTTTTTTTCTTAAATTCCACATAGGAGTGAGATCATATGGTATTTGTCTTTTTCTGGCTGACTTTATTTCACTTAGCACGATACACTCTAGCTCCATCCACTTTGTTGCAAAAGGCATGATTTCGTACTTTTTGATGGCTGAGTAATATTTCATTCTTTTTGATGGCTGAGTATATATATATATATATATATATATATATACACACACACACAGTGGAATATTACTCAGTGGAATACACCACCTCTTCTTTATCCATTCTTACTTGATGGACATTTGGGCTCTCCCCATAGTTTGGCTATTGTTGATAATGCTACTATAAATATCGGGGTGCATGTACCCCTTTAAATCTGTATTTTTGTATCCTTTGGGTAAATACCTAGTAGTGCAATTGCTAGGTCGTAGGGTAGCTCTATTTTTAACATCTTGAGGAACCTCCATACTGTTTTGCAGAGTGGCTGCACCAGTTTGCATTCCTGCCAACAGAGCAAGAGCGTTCCCCTTTCTCCACATCCTCGCCAACACCTATTGTTTCTTGAGTTGTTAATTTTAGCCATTTTTGTTCCTGTCCCAATTATTATGAAGTCCTCCTAGTTCCTCTCCCTGCTTCTGTTCTTGTCCTGCTCTGACTCCCCCACCCCCCATCCCCTCCCCTGAGCAGCCAGGGGAACAATGCTAAAAGCCCATCAGTGACTTGAAATTGTTTTTAGGTTAAAACCTAGATTTCCTACCATGGGCTGCAGTGACCTGCGTGATCGATCTTCTATCCTCCCAGGCTCCTATGACGATGATGACGATCGATACACTACTAGAATTTACTGAGCCTCCACTCACACTCTATATACTTTCTCTCACTTCATCTTGTGACAGCCCTAGTTCTCCTCCTCTTGAACTTTCCCAGCAGTCACACTATGCTCCTTTCCCTTCCAAATACTCGCAGAGCCCATTTCCACCTCTGAACCTTTGCATTTGCTGTCTCCTTGGCTCAGGATGCTGTTGCCTCAGCTCTTCTCATGGCTGGCCCGCGTCCCTTCATCAGATGTCAGTGCAAACATGGCCTCTCTGGAGAGGCCATCCATGATACCTCCCTCTAAGTAGCTCCCTGCAATTACGATATCCTTTCCTGTTAAGGAGTCCTTGCTGATTAGCACTTGCTGGAGCCTGTCAGGATCATGTTTATTCTTTTCTCATGCCCATCTGTTTTTCCCATCTAGAATGTTCTGTAAGCTCCATGGTAGTAGTTTGCTAACCACTGCCTTGTTCACTGCTCTAGAGTCTAGTGTGTGCACGGAACAGAGGAGGCGCTTAATATGTATTTAGTGAATGAACTGAGGTATTAAGTAAAAGGGCAAAAAAAATTCCCTATACATTTCTTTGTAAGTAGTGACCGCTTAACTGTGTCAATATTTATAGATTAACAGGTCAGGTTTTCATATGGTCACTAGATGTGTATGTATTTGTTGGCTGAGTGACCACATGAAAAGCAGCCCATGTGAGCCCTGGGGAAACGTACCGAAGTGTTTCAGATAAAGCCGGTTGACTGGGGGAGTTCTGCCATTCAGTTAAGAGCAGAGAGCTGCGGGAGGAAGGAGTGGCTGGCTGTCTGGAGCTGTCCGAGAAGGAGCAGGTGCACGCGCTTTGGATGGGGAGTGGTTTAGTGTGGGCTGGAACTGGGCTAGACGGGGTGAGGGTAGAAGGGTGATGAGTGGTGGGAGACTGTGTTGAGGGCTAGACCACAAAGGATGGAGAAAGGTGCTGAATGCTGTGCCAAAGAGGACAGGCTTTATGCAGTGGCCGGCCATGCAAATGAGGGAGAACCCAGGACATCAGAGGGATTAGATTAATGCCCCACAGAAGGCAGGGCACAGAAGAAAGCAGGGGCTGCAGGCAGGACATGAGGCTCTCCCTCCACGATGGCAGTACAGTCAGAGTGGAGAGGATGCTGTGCGCTGATTTAACGCTCATCATGTTTACTCAGTAAATATCACATATTCCAATATGCACATACCACACACTCTATTAAACTGGTTAAAGAAAATTCAGGTGTTAGGATAGAGAGGTATACGCTTTCTTAAACCCCAGTCTGATTGCTAACGTAGACATAAACATTACACGTCCTTAAATGAAGGACTGTAGATTTAACATGTAGCAAATCACAGGCTTAAGGGCTGGCAGGGCCTGCAGGGTGGACCTGTGTCCTTAGTCTTCATTCTCACTGTATGGCCTTGATCTTTTCACCAGGGGCTTCTTCACACCCCTGACCACGCCACACACTCGGCCACCTTGAATTTTGCTCTCTGTTTCTGTCTCCCACCCCTGCCAGGTGAGATCCTACTCATTCTTCTTGGCCAAGGTATGCAGTCGTGTCTGATGCCTTCCATAACTTTGTTCAGGTAAAATCAACTGCTCGGCTCTATGCTCTTCTGTCATTTGCACGGAAGCCTATCATGTAAATACACATGGGGGCATAGTCGTGTGGGGCTCAACAGGGCAGGCTCTAAAGCCAGACTGCTTGCATTTGCTTTTGACCAGCCATGTGAATGCCTGCACTGCTCTGAGCTCTAAGTTTTCTTATCTGCGAAATGAAGATAAGAATAGTATCTCTAATAACACCAGCCATCTCATAGGGGTTTTAGAAGGATCTGGTGGGCTAACACATGTGAAATGCACAACAGTCCCTGGCTCACAGTAAGGGGCTAAGCATGTTATTTTCCTGCTTGACTGTGGGTTTCTGGGGCAAGGGGTGTCGGTCTTATTCATCTCTGTAACTTCGGAGCCTGGCACAGTGCCTGGCGCCCGGTGGTCCTCGGGGAGTGCTGCCGAATGAGCGGATTGCACAGATGAGGAAACTGAGGCTCAGAGCAGTTAAGGGACATGCCCGTGGCCTCAGTAGGCCACGCGCCCCAAACCTTGTGAGCCCCAGGCCAGTGCTATTAGGTTGGCCATTGACTTGGCCACCTCTGAACATGGAACAAGCTGTTTTGTCTGTGTGCCTTTATCAAGGAAGACTCAGTGCATTTAAACTCACTTTTCAGGTTGCCTTTTATGATATCTTTAAGAGAGACATTTACAGTTACAGAACATAAAAAAAAAAAAAACCCGAATGTAAGTGTAAACTTCGGAAATTACTGTGATTTAGGGAACGATAGGTGTTATTTTTTTCACAAGTTTTATATAATGTGAGTGCGTGCTATGGAATAATCTGAACAAAAGTTGTAAATAAAGCTGAAGAGGGCTTATTTTTAAGATCGGGCAGGATGGCAGTGTGTGCATTCTCTGTCAAACCTTTGCAAAATGTGTGGTATTTCTAACAAGTTAAATGTGAGACATTTCCTCACAATATTTATTAGCCTAAGACACTGTGAAACAGAGGTGTACTCATGCTTTGGGGCCCGGATTTAGAGCCTCAGTTCCCTAAGTGTGTGTGCTAGGGAGAGGGGGAGGGCAAGGAAGGGTCCAATTTCCTGCCCTCAGAACTCAGACGTCTTGTGCTCCACCTGCCCTGACTCGGGGCCCACTTCTGATTTGAGGGGGGAATTTGAGGATCCCGAATCCACTGCAAGATGGTTCTGCTGTTGGGCCCGCTTTGATCTGTGTACCCCTTGTCAGTTAAGGACACCAATTTGTTGATTTCCCTCTCTGTATCAGGCTTTTATGTGCTTTATCTCATTTAATCCTTGTGAGAATTTCACATGTGATGAAAGGGATGCCCAGAGAGGTTCAATGACTTGAATTAATCAGGATTCAGAACGTGGTGCATGGTGGAAACAACCCAAATGCCCTCAACTGGCAAATGGATAAACAGAAATGCAGTATATCTGTACAAGGAATATTACTCAGCCATTAAAAGGAATGAAGGGCTGATGCATGTTATGTATTAGCCAGGATTCTCCAGAAAAAACAGAACCAATAGAAGATATATACATATATCTCTCATATATTAATATTATCTATTAATAAATATAAATACAGTATATTAATATATGCCATACAATAATATTATGTCATATATGTAATAAGGAAATAGGTTGGAGGCTGACAAGTCCCTAGACCTGCGGTCTATAGGCTGGAAACTCGGGAGAGCTGATGATGTAGGTTCCAGTCTAGGTCTGAGTCCAAGGGCAGGAAAGGACTGATGCTCCAGCTCGAAAACAGTCAGGCAGAGAGAGAGAGAGAGAGAGAGAGAGAACAAATTCTCCCTTACTCAGCCTTTTTGTTCTATTCAGCCCTTCAACAGATTGGGTGAGGCCCACCCACACTGGGGAGAACAATCTCCTTTTCTCAGTCTATCTGCTCAAATGTTAATCTCAACCGGAAACACCCTTCTAGACACACCCAGAACGTTTAACCAAATATCTGGGCACCCTATGGCTCAGTCAAGTGGACACAGAAAAATTCACCATCACCTGCTATATGACATGGATGTGCCTCCACAGCATGCTAAATGAAAAAAGGCAGACAAAGAAGGTTACAGGTTGTATGATTTCATTTACGTAAACACCCAGAACAGACAAATCCATGGAAACAGAAAGCAAGTGTGGTTGCCAGGGCTGGTGGGGCGGGGGTTGGGGGTGGGGAGCGACTGCTTAATGGGTATGGGGTTTCCATTTGGGGTGATGAAAATATTCTGGAACCAGATAGCCATGAAGTCACACAGCACTGTGAATGTACTTAATGCTGCTGAATTGCACACTTTAAATTGGTTAAAATGGTGCATCTTATATTGTGTTTTTTTTGCCACAAAAATAATAATTTTTATAACCCTGGTGCCTCTGTCTTTGAAGACCTTGTTCTCACACGGCTCGAGGTGCTTCTGCCTTGTTCCTGATTCTCAGGCCCCACCTTGCACCTGGATCTCCCGTGAAGAAACGGCTTAGTCCATCAGTCCCTCTGCTGCAGGGGCAGCTGGCTCTTCGGGGCCAGCCCTCCACTTCCCTTCTCTTCCCACAAATGCTGGGCTGGGGCTTTGTCCTACAGCAGGAAGCTATGATGTCACTCATTCCAACTTCCTGCTTGCTTATGGTTCTTGGCTGACTGCTCCTTCATCTCTCTGTGGCTCCACCTGGCCCCAGCTGCTTGTCTAAATTCTCATCTACAGCCTGTCATTGGAGGGCCTGGAGTTCCACGGGCTGCTGCCAGGCCAGCCTGGGCTTGTCCATCTCAGGGAACCGGTCAGGCGGACCTGCGTCAAGGGTTTTCAGTGTCTGCCCCACTCACCATCAGTCCTTTCCCCCTGTAGACTCTTCCTTACTCTCCTACCCTATTCTTGACTCCTTGTCTTGCATTCCTAACTCCCTGTACCTGTCAAAGTGTCCCCAAAGTGACAATTAGTCCTCTGCAGAAACTGAGTGAAGGCAACTCGTTCTGGTCTTCTTTGCCTTTCCCTAGCTGGGCCCATGTTCCCAGAAAACATGTGGGTATTACCCACCTCCCCACCCCTCATTCATCTTCCTGACCCGTACATCTAGGAAAGATGGCACATCAGGGAAAAAGCCACGTAATCCAAAACAGAGAACTGAAATGCTAGGAATTCTGAACACAAAAGGAAAGAAGAAACCATTACAAGGTCAGGGGAACATGGTTGCAGACCTTTGGGGGTCTTCCAACATCGCTGAAACAACATGTTGCAGGCAGCTGTGTCTCCCCTCCATGTCTCCCATCCCAAGGCCCCTGTCCTGTCCTGTAGGTGCTTGATTCCATTGCACCTCATCTTCCTGCCAATACGAACCACATACCGTCCCCCCACTCCAGCAGCCTTCAGACACCTGCTCAATCTCTGAGTAAGTGGCCATACTTCATTTCCTATGAATTTCCTAAAGTCTGAAAGGGATGATGTCATTAGACATGTAAAGGGTAAAAAGAGCCCTTTTCATCTTCTGGCTACAGGGGTTCTGGCTCTGAGTGAAGCCTGGCTCACCTGTGCAGGGCAGGCAGGAGGGAAGGACTCGGAGCCCCGTCAGACTCCTGGGGGACAGAGGGAAGAGATGCACAGGAGCTGGGACAGAGGTGCAGGGCTCGGGCCTGAAAAAGCAAATCTCTTGCTGATTGAGAGAATCAAGCAGTTTCTGTCTTCCTGGGTACTGCAGTAAATACAAAGTGGAAGAAGACACAGTCCCTGCCCTCAGAGGGGAGAGTAGAGGAGCCTGGCGGAACAGTCCAAAACAGCAGAGGAAAAAAGGTTGGGAAGAAGAGTGGCAGGGAAACGTGGTGCAGACTAGACCAGTGTGACTTTTCATGACGCTGTACCTAGTTTCCTCAGCCCCCAAATGGCCATGAAGAAACAGTGGTGCTCTTCCTAAAATGAAATGACATACCTGATGTGAAGCCCTAACCCAGCACTGGGTGCTATCTCTGCCTCAAAAAATGTCAGTTCTGGTTTTCTCTTTCTGGGCTGAGCTGCCTGGGCATTCTCCTGCAGGCTGTGGGCAGCCACAGGGGTCGGTGAGCAGGAAAGGAATTTCAGAATCCTGGCAGAGAGGAGAATTAGGAAGGCTATGAGAGGGGCTTGTGGAAAGTTAATCCAAGCCTGTTCTGACCTAGTTCAGGCAAAGACCAAAAGCTCTAATGGGATGCACTGAGGTCCCGAGGCCCGGTAGGTTACTGGAATGGGAAGGCTTGCGGTGATCCCCCTCACGCCCTGCTTGAGGCAATAAGATCATGTCTGAAATCTTTTCCGGAAAGGTCTCTGGAGCTCTCAAGCAGTGGGGGTTGCCGATCCCTGGTCCCCCAAGCGGAAGCCGAATGTGTAGGATAGAAAGGGAGGGACTCTACCCTCCCTTATCAATCATCGTTGCCAGCCATTTTTCACTCCAGCTAAAATTTAGTAGGTATATTAAAATGCATCCAGGCACAATAAAACCTTGTTTGAAGTTTAAAATATAGCTTGTCAGATGAGTATTTAGTGGTGTGTTTTAATATGCAGAAGTGCAAACCGGAATTTAATGTGTAGGCTAAAGTACACATTAGCAATTTCATAAGTGATCAAAAATTGCAGTGTACATGAGCAACTGGGGGGGGAGGGTAGAGTGGGGGGGCAAAGAGGGAAACAAAAGATCGTAAAACCTTGGGATCTATTTTCTATTTTCTTTATTCCCCTAAATAGGACCTTGAATTCCCAGGTGAATTTATAATGGAGTTTCCTCTTACTTATTTATTACTTTATGTTATGTTTTATTGAGATGGAGTTCACGTAACATAAAATTAACCCTTTAACCATGTGTAATTCAATGGCATTTGGTACACTCGCAGGGCTGTGCTGCATAATGTCACCTCCATGGACTTCCGTAACAGTCTCATCACCCCCAGAGGAAACCCTGCATCCATTAGCAGTCGTGCTCCCCATGAAGCAGTCCCTCCTCACGTCCGCTCCCTCCAGCCCCTGGCCACGACTAATCAGCTTTCTGTCCCTGTGGATTTACCTATTCCGGATCTCTTTCTCTTCCTTTAAAAAATTTATTTCCTTATTTATTTTGCTTTTGTTCCTTTCCTATGACTCACAGGAGCCCGTGTGTTTCTCTGGGCCACCAGCAATGCCTGCTGCTTTGGCAGAATTCAGAGGTTGCGATGCTGGGAGCCAATATGTTGAGTTGTAGAAACGGGGGGGGACCATAGGATAGAGCCTAGCTTTCTTGAATCAATACAGGTAAGGCTAGGAGACCGGCCTGCTACGTTTTTCCTAAGGGGGCTATTAAACTTTTTGTATCACTGACCTCTTGGCAGTCCGACGAAGCTCTTGGACCTCTTCTCAGAACAATGATCTGAATAAAATAAAGCATACGGGATTGCAAAGGGAACCAATTCTATTGAGATGCAGTTATAAATACTGAAGTATTTGGGGGTCAAATAATTATATATGCTTCTTTATTAACACATTCAATAGCAAGGCCTCGCTGTGGGTCTAATAACACTGTAATTTTAAAGTAGTGAGAGGTGTAAATTATATTTTGAGATGTCTGCAACACTATAATGTGATATGAAAATATCTGACTTCTACTGGTGGCAAAGTCACAGGTATTGCTAACAATACTGTAGCTTGTTGCTTGTGTTCATAATTAAACGGAACGTGAATGTACATTTGTGAAAACAAAGACATAATTTTCCCCCACCCCAGTTCACTCACCTTAGTTAAGAACCCTTGCTCTGGGATCGATGGTTTCTAATCTATTTTCAGCCAGAGATCCCTCTGAGAATCTAACAAAAACTGTCTGCAGAACTTCTCACCAAAAAAATGTGTCTGTCTACAGATAGAAAAATTGTATCATGTTTGTCACGCGTGCCCATCCATAGACCATTTCCAAGCCTTTGGACCCCAGGTTAAAAACTCCAGTTCTAGATGTACCAACGGTTAAGGGCACTGAACCATTTAGCATTCTTTGACTATAAATAACAGAAGCTAACTCTGGACCCGGGCAGTTTTAAAGGGTCTTTGTGGAAGAAGCTTCTGGACAGTTTTATCTACATCTGACATCCAGGATGAGTAAGCTCCATCCATGACCAGGCTTTTGACATTCTGATCATCGTCCCACGTTCTGTTCATGTCTGAGTGGACTGAGTTGGGTCAGGTGCCCTTCCCTTCACTAAGGAAAAGCTAGTCACCTTGATGAAATACTTCAGCAGACTCTATCTAATGAGGGAGAATAATTTGTCAGAAGGAATCTTAGGCACTATTACCAAAAAAAAAAATTGTTTTTAAAGAAAAATAAAAAGAAAAGAAAGAGAAAAGATAATGGTGTGGACAGGAGGCAGGCAAAAGAGAAAGTTTATGTTACATCCCATGAAAAGAAGTGATGAGTACTGATACTGTTTTAAAGATTTTATTTATACATTTGAGAGAGATCAGGCGAGCATGAGTGGGGGGAGGGGCAGAGGGAGAGGAAGAAGCCGACTCCCCACTGAGCAGGGAGCCCCACGTGGAACTCGATCCCAGGACCCTGAGATCATGACCTGAGCCGAAGGCAGACGCTTCACTGACTGAGCCACCCAGCCGTCCCTGATTTTTTTTTCTTCCTTATTCTAAGACATACTTTCTGGGAACATTCTGATACTTCTGAAATCATAACATGCCTCTCAATATGTGCATACATTGAAAGCAGCCCCCCTGCCTTCCTCCTCACTCTCAGGAAGGTAAACTAGTTAAATCCATGTTGCATCCTACCGTGGAGGAGTCTTAGAGCTGAGGAAGTGTGGCCTAACAGAGTCAAAGCCATTCGAGGTGATGCCTTGAAGCGTCAGGGAGCACATCCACACCTAGGCACTTCATGCCAGCTTCTTTTCATCTTTTCTAACGCAGGCTTTACCTAATTTGGCTGTGATTTCACATCAGTTGTTTGTCGCACTACTGAATGCGGAGATACAATGCAATCCCATTGAATGGGTGCAGTAGCTACTAGCCAAGCTCTCTTCCAGGCACTGTGAGCATTACAATAGGAGACTAATACAGAGCCATCTGCTCTCCAAGAGTTTACAGCTTGGATGTAGAGACGGCACACACATGCAGGAAGCGGGTAAGAGCCTCGCCTGCACTGCTAACCTAAGTCGTATTTACTTGCAAGGCTAACCTTAGAGCTGCGAAGGGGAGTCAGGCGTTCAGAGAGCAGAGTGCGGGCTGAGTGGGGGAGGCAGACCCTGGGCTGTCCCTGCCCAGTGCCTGTGTGGAGACAGGGCTTCCAGGACCCTTCTCTGAGAGGAATGAGGCTCTGAGAAGTTACACATCTTGGTCATTATCTAAGAGATGCAGAAGCCGTGGGTGAGGAGAGCTATGGACCCAATGGGCTTCTCACTGGTCCAATACCCATTCATCTCTCAAGCCTCTGCTTAATGGTCACTTCCAGAAAGATCTTCCCAGACCTCTCAGTTTAAAACTAGGTCTCTCTACTAAACTTTCTAAGAGTACCTTGGTCTTCTCCTTCAAAACACTAAGCAGAATTTGTAATTATATATTTATTTTTCTCTCCACTGGTCTGTGAGCTTCTCTAGGGAGGGAAAGGACCGTGTCTTTTTGCTTGCCTCTGTACCCACAAAATTCAATACACTGCCTGCACATATAAGGTGCTCGGTAAATATGTGTGGACTGATGGAGAAGTTAAGTATAGGCTAGAAACCATACCAGTGCTTTCTGAAAATGGCGAAGCTCAACTGGGGACAAGGACGCAGTTTTTCAGAAACACCTTTTGATGTTACAAGTGTGCCAGGCCAAAAGGGACAGCTGGTATAGGAGTCGTTGATGAAGATCTTGAGATTATGGATCGGAGAGCTAAGATAATTAAGAAGTTCTGCTTTTCGGTTTGGAATTTAAAACCTGAAGTGGACTATTTACAACCTACGGAACAAAGCTGAGCTTCCATCCTGCCCATGTGGACTGTTCCGCATTTAATGGGACTCTGGCGGGGGGTGGTGGTGGTGTTAGTGTGGTCTCATTTTCCCAAGCAAACACCAAACCAAACCAAGATAAAAAAATGAAACTCTAAAGGAATTAGAGAAGCCTGAAGACAGGCGAGTTAATGAAGCTCTTATTTATCCTGAAATAGAAACTTAACATTTGCAGGCAGGGAGAAAGTTGTGAAGAAACTGAATTGCAAGAATCCACTGGTGTCCTTGGCTTGAGGGTTTGCTCAGGTTGCTGGCAGCAGGAATATGTAGGGAGTCCTTCCCGTCCTTTAGCTGCAGACTTAAATTTCACAAAACCAGAGGCAGTGAGCGCGAAGATCCTGGTCGAACTTTTCATGAGTGCCCCGGCGACTCTGTACAAATGAAAGCGGAGATCTTTAAACTTTTCCTTAGACGGGGTTTGATAGCTTTCTGGAAGTGCGCGAGGCTACCTTTACCCTTTACCGTAGAATTGAGTAAGTATAGTGGTGTTCAGAGTCTTTGTTTAAAAAAATACATTCGACATTACTACCAGTAAGAAAAAGGCATTTTTATTCTAATACTTGATACTTATGCAGTAGTTTTCTCTGAAGAATTCAAATTCTAGCCAAGTGGATGGAATGGCTAGGCTAGCTTCTGGTGGAAATGCAAATGTCTGGGACTTAATGCTCTACTCCTCCGCAAGTATACGAAGTTGGGTATTTTCCCCTCGAGGATTAGGGAAGATAAATTTCGCCCCTTGCCTAGTTCTAAAAAAAGTCTTTCCAGAAGGTCAGGCTTCTGGGAATTTGTATCAGACTGAAGTTCAACTCACACCCAAAGGTTTGACCTCTGTATTCAGCTAGGTCTTACTTGAATGTTTGAGGTCTCAGTTTTCCCCTTTGTTAACAGGGACTAAAAACAGTATCTCTTCTTAGGGTTAAGTGGCTCTCCTTCACTAGAACAGTGTTTGGTGACCTCAGAAAGACTCATCTCAATACACACACACATGCGCGGTCACTGACCAGACCTCAAACCCAGGGCTTCGTTCCCAGCAGGACATCTCCAGAACCACGGGCACAGATGAAGTCCTGGGAGTGAAGCCTCGTTAGCCCCATGTTCTAACCATGGAGCTATAGGACTGCCAAGTAGACGTGAGGCAGGAAGGGAAACAGAGGTTGCTGGGCGCACGTGACTGGACCAATAGGCGCAACAACAGTAGACTGAGTGACAGGCTACTAAGTCTGCTGAGACCTTGCAGGGCTTGCCCAGGTGGCTGAGATTGAAAACCGCTCATTTCTGAGGCTTCCAGTTTGCATGGACCGGTACTGGTACAAAAACGGTTGGGGGCGAAACGGAGGTTGCTGACTTTTCATTTTGCCAAGAAATGACCAAAATCAACACCCACCCCCAACTATCACAAATATAATATTCACTGATACAAGAGAGAAAAACATTTAGCTTTGCATTGCTCTTACGACTCTTGGGTTGGCTTTGAACGGCAAAACCTCTCCACAGACCCCGCCCACACCCCCCAAGGGGATGAGCCTGGGACCCCTGCTGTAGAGACCACTCAACAGGCATGCACGCGGCCCAGGGAGCAGGTTTATGAACAACTCCGCCGACCTCTGTTCCTGGCAGCTGCAGCCAGGTCACGAACCCAGTTTGGGTTCTGAGGGTTCTTCTGCAAACGCTCCGAGGCGCTCAGACTTCCCCGTTGGAGGCCTCCCCCTCCTGTTTCACGGCTGATACGGTTTATCCCCGGCCCAGCACAGCACAACAGGGCACATCGCTGAGGCACCAGGCAGTGTTTCCTCATCTATCCTGAGTGTGAGTCCTTGTCCCCTTCCCAGGGTCGCACAGGCACCCAGCATGGCATGTCTTCCACAGACCTATCCTCACCACCACCTGTCTTCACTTCCTTCACGGCATCCCAAGACAGCGAGCACAAGGCACAAGGGCTCATCAGTCGTCTCTGCTTTTTCATTGTTTGCTTACGTCCCAGTGGCCCAAGCATGTCACATAACCTAGTCCAGGTCACCCCCAGAGGGCTGCAGCAAGGCCATGGGTACTTAGGTACGATTCACTAGAGGTCATTAGTGCAACAATGTGTGAACTTCCCTTCTTAGACATGCGTTGCAAGATACGGAGCTTTAACTTATAAATTATGGTGCTTTCACAAAGATGCAATATAGATGTTATTACTAGTATAAGGAAGCACTTGGAGTCACCTTATTAAGGGGCTGAATCCTACATCAAATGGCTCTGCTTGCCTCATAAAATTATTCATTACTTTTTAGCAGTGGCCTTGGGAAGTTATGTACATAATATTTAGAGGAAAATGCCATTTACAATTATAATGAATTCAAGCAAGCCACACGGTAATACCAGTGCCCCAGTTCGGAACTTGAGGCTTGCTCATTTCATATTTAATGGCACACATGTCCCCCCATCCCTCTGCCCTAGTACGGGTGTCGGTAGGTACCCGCCTGTCTCATCTCCTAGAACTCCAGCTCCTTTGAAGGCAGGCATCTCACCTCCCCCATGCTTATTTTCCTCACTCTTCCAGCACCTGTACCACTAAGTAGATGCTCCCTAAATGCTTGTTAAAATAATCAACAGATACCTTTTATTAAACACTCCTACGTTCCAGGGACTTCACTCAGAGACTGGGTCACCAATTCTCTCCCAATGCCACAGATAAGTGTTAGTCTCTACAGTTCACCCCCGAGGGGACTGAGGTGCCCAAAGCCCACTGGAAGCAGACAGTCAAAAGTGAAAAGATTGGCCTCCAGGTGTGGAGAGAGGGGCCAAGGGAAGAGGAGGAGGCAGTAGACTGCTGGGGGGGGGGGGGGGAGACGGCGGGGGGGGGGGAGACTCAAACTATTTACTGCCTTTGCAACAAAATAAAGACTCTTTTTTTTTTTTAAAGATTTTATTTATTTATTTGAGAGAGAGAATGAGATAGAGAGAGAGAGCATGAGAGAGGGGAGGGTCAGAGGGAGAAGCAGACTCCCTGCCGAGCAGGGAGCCCGATGTGGGACTCGATCCAGGGACTCCAGGATCATGACCTGAGCCGAAGGCAGTCGCTTAACGCAGTGAGCCACCCAGGAGCCCCTAAAATAAAGCCTAATTAAGACAGAGAAATGCTGGTTGAACCCCCGGTAGGAGAGCAAGCTCTACAGCTCTTTAATCAACACCAGCTAATTCTTGGTGGTGAGGAGAGGAGGGACTGGAGAGGCCTCTTGGGCAGATGACAGTCCCACAAGGTTGTCCTCAGGTGAAAGGTGGCCATTTTTTTTTTTTTTTTTACATTTTGCCTGTAGTTTTTCCTACTACTAGATCAGTAATAATACTAAAAATAGCGACCATTTTAGGGACGCCTGGGTGGCTCAGTCGTTAAGTGTCTGCCTTCGGCTCAGGTCATGATCCCAGGGTTCTGGGATCGAGCCCCACATCGGGCTCCCTGCTCGGCGGGAAGCCTGCTTCTCCCTCTCCCACTCCCCCTGCTTGTGTTCCCTCTCTGGCTGTGTCTGTATCAAATAAATAAAATCTTTTAAAAAAAAATAGCGACCATTTTAGATACTACAGTCTACGGGGCGTTTGTGTGTGTATGGGGGGGCAGCTGGGCAAAGCGCTTTACATACAACGCATGATCTCATCTGATCCTCACAACAACGCATCTGACGAAGATTTTATTATTCTTAATTTATAGATGAGGTAACCATGCCCAGGGAGATTAGCTTTCCGGAGATTTCCCGGCTTGTAAGTAGTAGATCCAAAACCTAACTCTATTTGACTAAATGCCCCGAATAACATTTAGCTGTGGGCTTTGCGTGGCTTTGGTGCTGGTCTGAGGTGGGAAATTGTGAATCCTATTTATTCAAGTGAAGCCGAGCACGTGCCTGTGTAATTTACAAAAACAAATCCAGGTCAAGATTTCCGTCCGCTTGAGGTTTAAAAGCCTCCTGTGGAGAGCTGCAGAAATCTCCATTCATTCATTCACTCTTTCGCTCCCTCAACAAGTGTTTATTGCGCACTTTGGTATTCCAGGCAGGGCGCTAACCTAGCCCTAGCGGGGAGAATGGTGAACGCGAGAGACGTGGTGTTTGGCTGCCCCCCCCCCCCTCCGATTGTACTGCCTCGTGGGCGACGCAGTCCCAGAAGCAGGAAATGTGTCAGCCCGAGGATGACCTGTACCGGCGGCGCCTAGCGGCTGGGTGGTCAGGGCAGGCTCCCTGGAGGCGGCGGCGGCCCGGGCCCGGCACGCGGGACTGGTCCCGCGGCCCTGCGGAACCGGCCCGGAGGCGAGCGTTGGGGCCGGGCCCGGTCGGGCCGGGGGCCGGGGGCGGGGGCGAAGGCGGTGGGCTGCGGCCGAGGTCCGGGCGGGGGCGGCGGGCGAGTTAGGGTTAGGGCGAGAGGATTCGGCTTCCCGGCGGCAGAGGGCGCCTGGCGCTGCGGTCCAGCGCGCCGGAGCCGCCCGCGCGGGCGCCGAGAGGAGAGGCGAGGCGAGGCGAGGCGGGGAGCACGAGCGGCGGCGGCCACTGCCACGTATTCCCGGCAGTGGCGGCGGCGGCGGCGGCGGCGGCGGC
>NC_058413.1:72426013-72447859 GCF_002201575.2 Neomonachus schauinslandi | reverse complement strand
CCCCGCCGCTGCGGGAACGGGGCCGCGGCCGGAAAAGTTGGGGCGGACCGCTAGCCCGCATGGGCCGGGCGGGAAGTGCGGGTGCAGGGCGGACCCCGGGGGACGCAGGGACGCGGTGAGGGGGGGGGGGCCCCGGGCCGGAGGCGGGGGGGCCGGGAGGGCCCCGTTTGGGAAGGCGGGAGACGCGGCTCCTCCGCGGACGGGGAGAAAGGGGTTGCGCTCCGGCTCTCCGACTGCAGTGGGCAAGTGCCCGGCCGGGGGGCACTGCGCGTGAGGAGGGAGGGAGAGAGGGAGGCCCTCTGGGGGCGAGCGCTGGGGACCGGAGGCGAGCCGGTGGCGGGGTAGAGCGCTGGGGAGTGGGTTTTGCTTGCTCTTCGCCTCCGTTGGGGCAGACCCCGAGAGAGGGGTCAGGCTTGGAGAGTTGGGGTCACCTCTGGCGTCTGAAGACCGGATGGGGAGTTCCTGTAAGGGGTGCGAGAGGGAGCTGAGCGTTGCTTCCTCCACCGCTTGGGTCAGGTCCCGCCCCTCCCCATCCGTCAGGTTCACCTCCCACACCGCAGTGCTTTTGTCCTGGGGAAGTTGAGGAGGGGATCCCTGAGTGGGTGAGCTAGTTAGGGGTTCCAAGGTGAGCAGGATTGGACTGTATGAAATCCTGACTGCCGCAGGGAGCTGTCTGAAAGCACAACTCTAACCTCCTCCCACACCCACCCACCCCAGTCCCTCTGCATAGGAAATGTCAGGGATTCCCTGGGCTGGGCCAGCAGGTCCGCAAAGGCCAGCCGCACAGCTGCTCACAGGGTCCTAGGTATTCTGAAGGGGAATAAGACATGGCCCTTTATTCCCTGGCTGAGGCTCGTTTTGCAGAAACAAGTGGTTCTGGAGAAGCTGGATGCTTTATTAGAACAGCCTATGTGGTGCCCCTTGACAACAGCGATGACTCATGTTGGCCTTTTTTTTTTTTTTCAAATAAACTTTGTATTCAGGACACAAGTATGCCAGGTCATTTGCGACATCGATGGGGCTGGAGGCCCACACCTTGGGCCTTTTGAACCCTAGTTCTAGTCCTAGATACATGAGCAAGGAGGATGACCTTGGATGGGCCCTATCTGGACTTCAGTTTCCATTTCTCTGAAATGGGGTATAAAAACAGAACTAGATAATCTGGTGGAGGCAAGAGTCAGCTTCTGAGGGGGACTGAAATCTTTTTCCTTGTGAGACTAATCAGTCACATGACATCAACATCAGCCGATGATAATTATGGAAATGAGGATGGACTTAACAACAGATAAGATGCAAGAAAGATTGCAAAAAACAAAACAAAATAAAAAACTAATAGTAATTGGTACTAGATTTATAACATGAATACTGTTGTGGTGCAGGCCATCAGTATACATGGCTGTCTAGCAATCTTGACTATAAAGTTGTTAATTGTGCTTTGAAAAAATTAGGTATATCTTACCGGCAGACCTGAATTTTTTCTTTCGTTTTAACCTTCAAGTCTGGAGTGGATGCTCGGTTGGCTTGGTCTTGGTGCAGCCTTACTCGAAGAACACCCCCAGGATCTCTCATTGCCATTGTACTAAAGATTTCCTTCTGTCTGACGGGTCCTGGGATCCTTGCACCACCACACTTCTGTCGTTTTTTCCCCGTGGCTTGAGAAGTTGTGAGCCGATTCCTGTTGCATCTGGCATTTCTGAACTTCCCTGGTTTCCTTTCAAGTGAGTGTAATTCATAGGCAAACGGTTCGTTAGATGCAGCACATTAAAAATAACTTGAAGTAATAATGTGGCCACTCCTCCCTAGACCCCTGGGCGGCCTCTGACTAGAACTTCCAGGTCATCTGCTGGCTCTCTTGTTTGGATGCCGAGGGGCACCCCCGAGTTGAGATGACATGGCCAGGCCAGACGGCACAGTAACGATGAAGCCATGATGCTAGAGGGGGCGGAGGATTTTTTTTTTTTTTTTTTTTTTGTATTTTATCACAACTTGAAATGCTCCTATCCTTTTGTTCTCTTCCATTAGCTTTCAAAATCCATATTGGGTTTGACCACATCATTTTCTGTAATCCTTTTTTGGTCAGTTTCTTGGAAGCTGCAGTTAGTGGTTATCTCTGAGTTTGAAGTGGTAAAACTATATCCTCCCCCAACACGTAAAGGCATAACTAATTAGATTGAGTCTTTAAAATGTCTGTAGTGTATCTATATGTGTACTCGTCTGTGTGTGTAAATTTTACTTTCCCTTAGGACTATGAAATTAGTGAAAATTATGATGCTAATAACAGTTACTATTTGAGTCCCTACCACCCTATCAGACACTGAGGAAACAAACTGTTAAATGTTACAGCTGGCTTGCACAACTTGCTGATGATCTTTGAAGCCAGATAGCCTTTTTGTAATAGTGGAAAAGGAATTCTTAGCTCTCCTACAGGGTTGTGGTAGTAAGTGAGATAATGTATATGAAAAGCAATGTGTAAACTGTGAAGTATTTTCTAGCCCAGGCAATATTTTAGTGTAAGCACTTGGGGATACTGGAAGCTTGAGTCCGTGAGTCTTGGGTGTCCGGTAGGTCTCAGTGTACCTCCTGAGCCCATCCCCCGGCCCCTCTGAGCCTGTTCTCCTCATATGTAAGATCAGGATCACTGCCTTATATTAAATGAGATATATGGTGGGTGCTCAGTGAAGGTTGGCGTTCACCCCTTTCTCTCCCCTTGCCCACAGGCACTCGGGATAATGGGACTGATTCAGTCTTCCAGTAGGAGTTGGCCTCAAGGGAGAAAAGGCTTTTAGGGTACATTTTTGTACTTAAGAATAATTCTTCCAGCTTTTGCCTTCCTACCCCAGTGGCCGTTGCTCATGGTGAATATTCCAGGCCCTGCCATCATCTAAAAGGAGGGAGAACAAAACCAGAGGCCGGAAAGGACTGTCTTTGATAGAAAGTTGAAGATGGGTAAGGCTAGTTTCCCTTTGCCCATTTTGTGCTCTGTCTCCTTTTTATTCGTTTTGTTGGGCAGGGAGAAAGATACCAAGTTTAGGGGCATTTCTAGCTGGAAGGAGGCATTGGAAGAGCTACAGTGTAAGGTGGGAGGGCAGGGCGGGCTAAGGGCTGGGTAGAAGATGGAAGAGTGGAATCTGGCGGTATAAGCCGGAAAGTTTGGTGTGGGGAAATCTCGGTTAGGTGTAGGATTTGGCTGAGTATGGGGCCAGTTTCCATCCCATCCTATAAGGCTCTCTTGTGGGCCTTTGAAGTTTTTGTCCTCCAGGCAGATTTTGACTGGTTGTGGTGGTATCATAAATGAGTTTCCGTAGTAAGTCGTATGCTGGAAAGGAAATTAAATTCCAAGAGGGTGTTTGTTGTGACTGATGCCAGAATTTCTCAGAGAATTTTATTAAGATTCAGTCAGCCTATAAAAGTACTTCTTAGTTCTCTGAAGATGTTAATTAAGAAAGAGTTTTCCAAAAAAATAGAAGTGTCTCCTTTGTGAACTTTTGAAATATAATCTTCCTAATCTTTGGAACAAATGAAGTCCAAAAAATCATAGAGCTATATATTTTAGAAACATTTCCTCCCCAAAGTGATGTTTTCCTTCTTTTCCCATACCTTCCCTCTTCTCGCATTACTTTGATAATAAGTTGATTTTGGTTTCTTTCACATTTTGGTCACCTAATTTTTATGTCGATGTCCCTGCATGTGTAGATCTCTACTGTGCCTTCTTTGGCCCTGAGTTCATGACTAGTCCTTCATTATGAAGAGGTGAGGGACAGGTAGAGACATCACCGTCATGGTTCTTGGGGAGCGAGGCTGTCTACAACTTTGATGTAATCGTCCCAGCAGCTCTGGTTGATCGTGCTATCCTCGATGCACAGCTGAGGACGTGGGCACCCGAACACACGTGCGTCCACGTAGCCAGCAAAGGGTTAGTCTGAGTGTCCGCCGTGACCTCTGCGACTCCAGTACCCGTGTAGGTAGAGGCCTTGCGTGCTCTGTGGGGGGTTGGACTCTGTCCTGTAGGCTGGGGGTTTTCATTAAGGGAGAGGGGGTCAGATCTGTGTCTTAGAGTGGGCCGTGTGGGATAGGAGGTTGGGACTGGAGAAATGAGTCCATTGGAGTTCCTGGCACCGTGGAAGGGTGATGAGGGCTTGAACTGGAGACATTGTGACCGTGGCCATGGTGATGGCAAATGGGGATGTGTCAGGATGGATCGCGCTTTGTCCCTTTGGATGTCGGAGCTGAGAGAAGGAGGAGCCAAATCCAACCCATGCTTGTCTCTCCTCACCCCTCCCACTGTAGCTCTGACCCCCATTCTGACTCTTGGTAGACTGAAAGCAGCCTCTGCAGAAACCGAAATTGCCCCTTTGGTCTCTTTTGACGGCTAGGGAAAGGTGCCCAAGTACAACCTGGAAGCCGTTTCCCCTCTGTTTGCCTGTCTCCTAGCCTTATCATTTCTCCTTTTCCAGGAGCATCTCACAGGATTGATTCAGGTTCCTCCGACACCGTTCCTCAGAAATGCTGGTTCAAGCATTCCGACCAAGTGAAAAGCATCAAGGGGAAAAGGCCCTCAGAGAAGGAAACCTCCCTGGGGTGGAGTCTGCACCCCACTGTTCCCTGATGGACTCAGTGGACCCACCAGGGGGTGTGGTCCTCAGTTCTGGCTCTTCCCCAAGAGGTGATCTGCCTCGAGGTCAGGGTGACTTGTGGTCCCCCAGCATGGGGGGGCGGCTGGCCAGGAAATGGGAATGGTGGTGGCTGAATTCACAGAGGTGGCCAGCCCTGGGAGGAGATGAGACCACCCTCGCCTGAAGGGTACAGACCTGGGGAGGGGGGCACACCAAACTCAGGTGAAGCAGAGTCAGAGCCAAGGTAGATGGTCGGTCCTGGTGGCTAGTGTCCACGGGTTCCCGTCATAGGATGCTCTGTTGCCACCTCAGGGCTCTGCTGGTCTCATACCCTCTCCCTCCTTCACTGCCAGCCTCCGTAATAAACCTGCCTGGGCTTCTGGCTTCCGTCTTCCAGACTGCATGATACCCATGCCCTTTAGATGGTTTCTTCTCACTCGGCTGAGCCAGTTGATCAGGTTCCGGTTTTATCTGGGCTCTATCCTCATTGCAAGGAGGCCAGGGGTTCCCTTTATTTGCCTGCCTGCTTCCCGGCATCTGCAGTCACAGCTGTCTCTGCCGCCAGTCGCTGCAGAAGACTCAGCTCTCCCGCTTTCTGCTGGATGGTCACCTCTTTCCCTCCGAAGATGTAACCACTTTTCATTGCCCTGAGAGCACCTTTAGGTAGTGCCCGAGCTGTGGACAGAGGGCCCGTTGAATTTGGCTCTTGCACGAACAGGGTACCTGTTTCCTGGGAAAACATTTCTGCCTGAGGATGTTAGCTGTCGTGCATGCTTCTTGAACGTTATGCCCTATGCAAAGCCCGTTTGTTGGTTTTCTCTTTGCTTCATGTTTAGCTGCACGTGTGTGTTTGTTTTAATTATTACCGGGAAGCAAAAAAATATTTATCAAATATTTGAATCTATAGAAGTGCTACTGCTGGCGAGCAGAAAGAATAAACATACATTTAGCGCCAGGCTGCCATTGATTTATCTCTGCCTTTCCCACATTGTTGCTGCTTTGTTGGCAGAACCATCTGATTTGTATACTGGTTCAGTTTGGATTTCTGTCACGAGCGTGAAAAGATGCTCGGCCCTTTGCCTAAGTGGAGGGTCTCCAGGGAGTGGGCCTGGGGTTTGCGGGTGGGGGGTCTTACCCTCCCTGTGCTCCTGGGAGCCTGGGGGCTTTGTGGGCAGGAGGCTGGAGTTTGGCCAGGCCACTGCTTTGGGTTCCCTGGGAGCAGCTCTGCTCGCCTCTCCTCTGCTGTTGGAAGAAGGGAATTCTCTCAAATTTGCGTTTTCTCTTCTTTTCTCGTCCTGTGGGGGTGAGGGGAGGGAAAGTGTTAGCATAGTGAGGTTTGGAGCCCAGC
Organism: Neomonachus schauinslandi; assembly: GCF_002201575.2. NCBI lineage: Eukaryota > Metazoa > Chordata > Mammalia > Carnivora > Phocidae > Neomonachus > Neomonachus schauinslandi. The sequence continues at coordinate 72,441,898 of NC_058413.1, read as the reverse complement.
AGGTTCGGGGTGGGTTCAGCTGATGGGCAGCTTCCACAGAACTTTTACAAAAGTTTTCTTTGTATCCATCTACTGTATCCATCCAACTACCTATCCATCAACTGTCCATCATCTAGACACAAATGCATGTAGTTTTATTTCCTTTTTAAGCAGAAACTGATTCCACCCTATATACCGTTTCACTATTTTGTCTTTTCACCTAATGTATTTTATAGATCTTTTCATGCATGTAGCTCTTCTCTCTTAATTTGTCTCGTATTTGTCTCTCAATATTTTATAGTATAGATATATCATCATTTACGAGTTGGCCTGCTTTTCGCTTTTCCTAGACGCGTAAACCAACTCATTGCTTTTGCTATTATGTCTTCATACGTATACATTGCTAGGTACGCATGCGTGTGGTTCTCTAGCAGTGGAATTGGTGTGTCAGAGGTTCTACACATTTGTTTATTTATTTGAGAGAGAGAGGGTGAGCAGAGAGAGGGAGAGAATTTTAAGCAGACTCCATGCCCATGCGGAGCCTGACGCGAGGCTCGATCTCACAACCCTGAGATCATGACCTGAGCTGAAATCAAGAGTCGGACGCTTAACTGGCGGAGCCGCCCGGGCGCCCCAGGGTGCTACTCATTTAAACTGTTCCAGGGGCACCCCCACTGTGGGCTCTCAAGGACTATACTGGTTTAAATTAGCAGTGGTGTATGAGGCTGCCCATTGCTCCATGGGTTAGCATTCTTCTGGGTGAAAGAAGTGAATAGGCTTAGTAGGCATTTCATTGATTATTGGTGAGGCCGCGAGACTCATCATTCGGTGTCTGGATCTCAGTGGCCAAGTTCATCGTAACCTTGGAGGGTGAAGGAGCCAAGCGCTCAAGGACCAACACTCTGCACAGGGCGGCGTGAGCGTCCTGCCACCAGGGCTCTCAGCATGGCACGGGAAGCAAGGGCTCGTGGTGTCGCATTCTCCCCGCTTCTCCCAGAGGCTACATACTCTAATAGAACACTTGAATTTTGGCCTAACCTGCCGGAGTATTTTTGTGAACCTCTCCCCGAGGAGGCAAGCATGTGTAAGCAGCACCTTGAGACCAGTCAGTTCTGCGTTGCTGAGGCAGGGATTCGAGGCTGGACAGCTGAACTGGGAGGACGTTTAAAGATTGCATGCTGGAAAATCAACCTTCTTGTGTCTGGAAGAGCCTCCAGGAATATGGTGAAGGAAGAATCTTTTCCTCCAGCAGTGTGGTAGTCTCCCTTTGTCCTGGCTTGTTGTGGGAATATTTTGATGGTTTGTCTCTTAGTAGGGTGCCTTGGGGAGAAGCCATGGTTTCTTAGGTGTTCCAGGGGACTGACCTGGTAGAGGAGGCATCTAGAGGCCCGCACGACTGGGCTCACCTGGGCCGTCCCTGCAGGCTGAACTGTCCAGTGGGCTTTGGGAAGCTCTGGATTCCTGGCTGATGGTGTTCTTTACCTGCCATTCAGAGGGGGCCAGAGAGAAGGAGCGATGGAGGAGCCAGCCTGGAGTGGTACAGAGGCTCTAGGGTCAGGCCAAGCTGGGTTCTAGCCTCCGCTTAGCCATTTATGGCTGTGCGACTTAAGCAAAGTTGTATTTCTCTCTGGGCCTCAGTTTCCTCATCTGTAAACCAGGAATCATATCAGTAGCTACCTCACAGCATATTGTTGTGAGGTATTGTGTTGCGAAGATACGGAGAGTAGTTTATAAAGCTCTCAGCATATTACCTAGTAAGTACTCGGTAAGTAACTATGCTCTGTGTCCCTTTTCCTTAATAAATGTTTATAAACTCATGAGTGCGTATTACATTTGCTAAATATCAAAATGTGAATAGTGTAGTGATTAGAAAGAGGGGTGTCAGGAGATCAGTGGGTGACTAGAGCCAGCTTGGGATCAGTTGGGGTTGTGGGAATAAAGAAGGGGTGAAGGCAGGAGGTTTTGGCAGGGAACCTTTGTGGGGCAGGGAGCAGCTGTGACGTTCTGTGCTTACACCAGACTTCCTGCTCTGAAACCCCAAAGCCCCAGTGCTGAGGCCTTCCCCCCCCCTTTTTTTTTTTAGATAGACTTGAGTATTGGGGGATCCTTAGTACAACTATTCCTCTTTGTTTCTGAGGAGGCTGAGCGAGGGCCTGAGAGGTGAAGTGCCTTCCCCATGCCACACTGGCTGTTTCAGAGCAGAGATGGGGTCCGGCTCTCCTCCTCTGTGGGGTGAGACTCTTCCTCTCCCCCCCCCCCCCCGCACTGCACTGCCCGTTTCCAGGTGCGGGAAAAGAGAACCTCAGGGTGTTAGGTGCTTAGCGTCAGTCTGCCGGTGGCCCCTCCCGAGGCCTTTGTGAGGTGAGTGCACTGACGTACAGAGAGGTGAAGTCAAGTACAGGCCAAGGTGAGGCAGGGCTGGGACTCCGACTCGGGTCTGCCTGGCTCCAACGCTCATGCTTTTACCTTCTGCCCGGTTACGTTGCTGGTGGTGCTGGCCCCCCGTTGGTGTCTCTGCTGGTTCCTGCCCCTGCTCACCTGTAATTGCCCTGCTCAGGGAGTGATGTCCGCACACGAGTGTGTGCCTGTGTGTTTGTGTATGACGGCAAGTTCATTTGAGGTCCCTCCTTTGTTTGCTGCTGGTTGGCTCCCGCAAGCCAGTTGACCATGAAGAAGCCTGTACCTGAGCCCTCCAAAGCAGGCCGGGCCTCTGAGGTCCAGAGGGGGGGAAAGGACGCCTCATTCTTGGGAGCCAAGTTTCATGCATGAGCTTGGTGTCTGGGGGCCTGGCAGGGATAGAGCCACCCAGCAGGGACGTGGACGGCACCTGGGCAGAAGGCGTGGCACTGAACAAAAGAAGCTAAAATCCTGTGCTTCGGGGGTTTATTCTCTAGTGAGGGGGGACAATCAGTAGTTATAGTTCATGGTCTGTGTATGAGTTTCCTGGGGCACGCGCGTGCGAGATCAGGAGAGCGCGACGGCTGGGAGGTAGGTGAGGGCGTCCAGGACTGTCATAGCTCTTGGCCAGTCTTTTGGAGGACTTTGGCCTTTTGCTCTCTTGGGACGGGAGCCGCTGTTGGGGCTGTGAGCACAGACTGAAGCAGGTCTGGCAGTGCCCAGCGCATCTTGGGAATTTTCCAGACTCAGATGGCCATCGCAGGATGGTGTGCACCCACCCAGATGGAGTGGAGCAACGGTTTCTCTGTGCTTTCTTTTTCAAGTGTGAGTGCTCTGTTGACCCTTGATCCACTGCCCTTTCCTGTCCTAGGTCTTTCTAGATGTCTTTGACCCACCCACTTCCCCACACTGAAACCACAAACATATTAGAAGAGAAAGTAGACAGACCAGGCTGGGGGGTGACTGGGAGTGCCGGGAAACTCAGTGTGTGTGTCGGGCCTGCTGGGAGCCGCTCATTCCCCTCGAGCCCGAGGCCTGCCTGGTGCACGCTAGGCCTTGGTGAAGGTGTTTATCACCCCGGCAGATTTAGAAAATGCTGAGGTCAGTGTGTGAGCGCAGTGTGTTTAGCTCCCCGGATCCTTCTGTGGATAAAGTCACTACGCTGTGAAAAGAGTCGAGTCAGCTCCCTTGGGCAGCAGGCCGCATTTGGCCTTGAAAATACAGGGCAGGGAGGCATGCCCAGAAGGACCTGTGGAGAGCCCGAGTGAGCTATGTGCTTGCCCAGGGGCCTGGGGCCGGCCGTCTCTGCTGCCCACGCTGTAACTGGCCTGCAAAGTTTTCCACGCTCTTCTTCTTGTTTGCCCTAAAACCACTGAGGCCTGCCATCTGAATGTCACCGAAGAGGGACTTGGGGCAGTGGTGTGTCTTCAACACGCCCGGCCTGAGGGTCTGAGGCCTGTGCCCGTTCGGTTTGCAGGGTGGCTGGGGGAATCAGACTTCAGATTCTTGGCATCAGAGCTGCAGGGAAATCTCTTTATCTGGCTGACATTTAATTTCCTCTCTGGGCCTCAGGAGGAAAGGGCCTGGCATGTTTGTGATTGGGGCCCCAGAGAAGTGGGCCATGGGTGGGCCTGATCTCAGGCCCTCCTCCCTGCCTCCACCTGCTAGGGGAATGCCGGAGCGGCCCAGTCAGGGAGGCTAGCTCGGAGGCCCCAGGCACTGTCACCCCCTGGGGAAGTGGCACTTGAGAAGTGTGAGCAGAGATGGAAATAGAATCCCCCAGGGCCAGGAGCAGCTGCTCTTCTGTAGGATTCCAGGAGTTGCCTTTGGGCACCATTCACTCGTTTCCCCGTCAGCCCCCCCCCCCCCAAAACCTACACCCAGACACAATCAAAGTTGTGAGGTCTATTCTTGGCTAGAAAATGAGCACTAACAAGGTGTTTGGTGAGATGATAATTCTGCCTTTTAAATGGTGCAGCCTTCTCTGCCAGACACTGCGGGAAGTTTTGACTCAGGTAGCACCCCCAGAAAGTCTGGAGTCTGGCCTTGCGAGAGGCAGAAGCCTTGCCTAGGAGTGAGAGCCAGACAGGCTGTTCCTACGAAAGAGCTCCTTTGTCCTCTGCCCTGGGGGGTGGGGGGCTTTATCTCTGCGCTGACAAGCCCCAAGCATGCTTGTTGACGGGCAGGATCTACCAGATGCAGGCCCTGACCTGTTTTGCTGGGCCCTGAGCAGTGAGTTAGCCCACGGCCCTGAGAGCTCAGTCTACTGGGACTGGTCTCCTTGCTATGGCCTTGGGGACATCACTGGCTTCCTTGGGCCTCACTTGTCTCATCTTTCACCTGGGGGTTGGATGAAATGGTTGGAATGAGTATCTCCCTTCTTGGTTCTCCTCCCCGATGCCTTTCTGCCTCCCCTGCTCCCTGGGATGCAGGGGTCCTGGGATGAATTGCCTGCACTGTCTCCCCTGGTCACAGTAAGAGCTCCTTGGGGGCAGCAAGAACATGGGCTCTTTGTCCCTCTGAGCCTGACACGTGCGGACCTTCCACAGAGCTCCCACATGGCCTTCGGCCTGCTTGGTCAGCACCCCCAGAGTGATGACCTTCTGGGTGAACTTTGATGGGCAAAGGAAGAACAGGTGGCAGGGGATTTGGCATAATGGTCTATCTATCCTGGCACTGGAAGCAGATGTCTCCAGTCGTTCAACATGAATTCCTTGTTCTTGTCTCAAGTTTCATGCGTCTTTTCATCCCCGCCTGGGACAAAGCCCCTTTATTTCTGGATGTTGTTGTGAGAATTGTTTTTATAATTACTGGTAAGGCAGAAAAGAATGGGTCATGACTATAGAGTTATGTAAATTTTACATTCCAAATTTAAGAAATGTCCATGCATAGGAGAAATATATAAAGAACTTTATCTCGGGCGCCTGGGTGGCTCAGTTGGTTAAGCGACTGCCTTCGGCTCAGGTCATGATCCTGGAGTCCCGGGATCGAGTCCCGCATCGGGCTCCCTGCTCAGCAGGGGGTCTGCTTCTCCCTCTGCCCTCTTCCCTCTCGTGCTCTCTGTCTCTCATTCTCTCTCTCTCAAATAAATAAATAAAATCTCTAAAAAAAAAAAAAAAGAACTTTATCTCGAAGATTATCACTGGAGTTTGGAATAACAGGAAAATTTTTAAAATGTATTGTCTCTATAATAGAAACTATTAAAAATATCATAAATAATAAATAGATTTGGATTTAATATGTGATAGACACTGTAAGAACTTGCCACTCTCTCTTATTTAATCCTCACTAGGAATCTGTAAGATTCTTTTTTAAAAAATACAAATGTCAACCTATTTTTTTAAATTGTGGTAGAATATATATAACATGAAATATACCTTTCACTAACCACTTTTAAATATATAGTCCTGTGGCATTTAAGTACATTCACTATGGGATCCTTTTTTTCTAGCTCCTTAATTTTATAAATGAGGAAGCTAAAACTAGAAAAACAAAGTTGCTTGCCCCAAATCACAGAGACTAAGTAGTTTCAGAGACAGGATTTGAACCTAGGACCCTGAGACTCAGAGCTCTGGGATTTCTGGCTAGTGGTTGATGGGATCTATGGTTACTTACTTACCCCGCCCGTGCTCACCACTTGATTGCAGAAAGCCCGTCCGCTCATGTGCCTCTCTCCTCTGGAAGTCCTAGGGTTGGGTTCTGTGTGTTTGTCACGGAGGTCGCTGACCAGCCTGGCTCCGTGTACGTGTGGCTGACGCAGGTGACACCACACCAGGATTGATGAAGGTTGAAGCGTGTGGGCCACTATGTCGGGTAGGGCTGGGTGTTAGACTTCTTCCAGAAGGTGCTCAGAGTGGAGCGCCCTGGAAAGAACAGTGGCTTGCAACTCAGATACCTGGCTTCATCCAGTCTGCGCTTGGAGTTCAAAAGCCTGTGCTTTACTGCTAATGTCACTGTGTGGTCGACATGTTTTGGCCTCAGTTTCCTCACTTCTAAGTGGGTAGTAAAAATGCTTGTTCAGCTTGCCTTCCACGACTGTAGATGGTGACATGTCATGATGTGGGGGAGAGTGCTAAGTGAACTAAGGTGCTGTCGGGCAAGTTTCGAGGATGGGAATTTTGAGTGTGCCGCGGCAGAGGGGAGTGGCTGGGGCTAACCCCAGAGACCTGAGGAGGATGGATTTGAAGGTGAAGAGTAGCAGGTTTCGCTTTGGCCATCAGCTTGTCTCCTCCACTGTGGCTTAGTTGGTGAAGAACCGTGTTCCAATGTCTGCCTAGTACTGTAGGTTGGGGTGCTCTGAGATTTTCTAGAATGTGTGTCTCTCTCAAGGTCCTTGGATTCGCCCTCCCCAAGACTCACATCTCCCTGATGAGATGAATGGTCATGTCGGAGATCATTTTGTAGCCATGTGATCGTTGAAAGTACATAGCAGCTTTCTCTGGGCTGGTGTGTCTTCCTTGTCTTTACAGCAGACACCAGTCTGTCTTTCCATCCAGGCATATGAGTGGGCTGGGATCCCAAGGTGGCACTGGTGGGGGCAGGGGGAAAGAGCTCACCTTCTCATGATGGATGGAGTGCTTGTTCTCCCCACGCTAAGACAGTGTGCAGGACTGGGTGCAATCTCAAGATAAACCAGGTGGGGCCTTCCTCCCAAAAAAGCCACCGTTTCATGGGGTAGATGCACATACTAAGGGCACAGTTATGAGGGCGAGGATAGGTAGCTTGACAAGTGACTGTCACGAGAGGTGTAGCCTTTGGTCTAAATGAATGAAAATGCATTGTTGGGGCTGGTCAGAGGTGAGGAGCTGTTAGGGGGATGTCTGTGACTAGCGTTTCTGTCTCGCCACCCCCAAGATAGCCTTTTGAGTCATTGCTGTTTCCGTGAACGTTTCATGTGACAAGAAAGCCAGGGGGCTGTGCAGGGTCTGCTAAGTCAGTGGCCCTGTCTCTCCATCCACTTGTTTCTGGCTTTGAGCACGGTACTCGAAGACTAAGTAGGTCATGGGTATCTATTTTGAACGGTGCGTGGCTGGGCTGCATGGCCATTTAATTTCCGGATCAAATCCTGTTGGACTTGTTTGTCCAGGAGGTTGGCAGCAAGCGCTCTCTGGTTGGTTGTGCGGTGTATTTATAAAGTGTGAGGAGTCTGGAGGTAACGAGATACTCCACTTCTCTATTCCTGCAGGAGAGCCATCGGTGGAGAGGTTTCAGAAACCTTCGGGAAGCCACGGGAGTATCGTTGTTTTCCACCCTGCTTCTTTGAATTTTCTGAAAATTGTTGATCCTCACTAACTCCATGAAACTTTTTTCTTTTAAGAAATCCAATTTAACTGGGGGCTCCTGGGTGGGTGAAGCGTCTGCCTTTGGCTCAGGTCATGATCCCAGGGTCCTGGGATCGAGCCCCACGTCGGGCTCCCTGCTCGGCAGGGAGCCTGCTTCTCTCTCTCCCTCTGCCCCTCCCCCTGCTTGTGTTCTCTCTCTCTCTCTCAAATAAATAAATAAAATCTTAAAGAAAAAAAAAGAAATCCATTTTAATTATTATCCAGTGTTAGTTGGCTTCTGCTTACGTTAGTAATGGCAGCCAGTTGCCAATTTACTGTGTGCTGAGTCTTTTGTGTACATTACTTTAATTAATCCTCACAACAACCTTGAAAAATGGACATTATTGTGTCCCTTTCACAGGTGAAGAAAGACTCAAAGTGACGCCGTGATTCGCTCCTAGACCCAGTGTGTTAAATAGCAAGGCCAGAGACTTGCACTCAGCGTCTCCTGAGCAGAGTGTGGCCTCTGGTACCACCCCACCCTGGTCTCAGGAGCCCTGCGGATGGAAGACATCCCTGGCTGGGAGCAGGGGAGCACGGGGGCAGCTCCCGGGCCTGTTCAGAGGTGAGATGTGCCCTCCCAGCTGTGGGTGTTGGGGACGCAGGCCCCCCAACCCAAAGCCACTTCCATGCAGAACTGGAGTTCTGTGTTAGGCTGTCACTCGGATGTCACTGGACCACAGAATTCTCGGGTTTTACTCTTGGATTTTCCCATGTCCCTCTTTTTCTCTCGGTGTTCTTGCCTGAGGCCTTGGGTGAGTGCGGCGAGATGGTGAGCTCCTCCAGATAACGCAGGTGGTAACGGAGTCTTTGAACCACCTCGTCTGTGTGTCCCAGCTGTTGACCCGAATATTCCTCTGTCTTCAGTATTCCATGCTTTCTCTACGTTTTTAAGAAGTAAAAGCACAAGCTTTTGGGGGTGTGTTTGCTGTGTCTTTCTCTCCGGTGTCTTCCCTCTAAGCTGCTCACAGAGTCCCGACAGTAACGCTGTTGCCCACGGTCGTTTCCGTTTGCTGGCATGTAAATATATGTGTTTAGGTGCTTGCAGCGGCGTCGCCTCACTGAATACCCCCAGCAAGTCATTGTCACCCCATTTCACAGATGGGGATTCTCAAGGGATGCCACAGACCCGAGACTTGTATAGCGTCCTCTGAAAGTTTTGTAGAAAACGTCAGAGGAGGTGTTTAGTTAAAGTCAGGTGTGTTCTGAAAGTGAGAGAACCCCCCTTCCAGGGCTGTCCCCGCTGGCTGGTTCCCGGTAGGGTTCCCTCTTTTTACTAATCTATCTGAGTCTGTATCCTAGAAATTGGGGTATACTCATATCTAAAAGATGGAAATGAGACAATGTATGTAAAATCACTCGGGACTCAGTGAATGACTTATTACTTTCTGTCTTTAACCCACTGTGACAGGGAGCTGCCACAGGTCTCAGCTCCAGAAGCAGAGGCCTGAGAAACTCCCCCCCACCCCCCCAGAGCCGTGGTAACTGACCTCTCCTGCAAGCACACCCCCCGCCAAAGTGAGGACGGGACGAAGCATGGAGAACCATAAAGAACCCTTCCTTATTTTATCTAGAATCTTTCCAAGATTTTTCCATTCTTTTTGGTTTTGGGGAATGGTAGCTGGCGTTTGGTTCATTTTCTGGGAACCAGACTCTGGAAAGTCCCATGTTAACTACAGAGCCACTCTCGAGTGCCCAGGCCCATTTAAAAAAAAAAAATGAAGAAATGCCAAAACAGGATTTTAGAAACAGAAGTATTTTAACTGTGCACATTGGACACATCAGTACTTTTAGCATACATGCATACGATAACTATATGATTATCCTTAGACAACTTAAAGTCTAAATTTGACGCTTTCTGGCCTTGCCTTTTAGAAGGCCTACGTAAGCACCCAGCAGACTCAGCCTTACATTTCTGACCACTCATGGGAGGCCTTCCATCCTCCCCACCCACTCCTTGTAAGTTTGGGTCTAGATAAGTGTGGGGTAAGTTCCAGAGGAACCAGGCAGGTGACTGGTGATTTTCGATCTTTGGGGATTCTAATTCTGTGTATTTGCCATGTCACGTGGAGCAATTCACTTCCGGCCTCCAGGAGCCGCAGTCCCTTCAGGGGGACAGACCCGGAGTCGTAGCCGTCCTAGTATTGCTGTGGGTGCCCGCAAGGACGCTTGTCTTTGGGACGTGAGTCTTGGCGCTGCGGCGGCCGTGGTGGTGGTTTCTCAATCTGAATGCGTTACAAATGAGAAATTTGCAAGCTGTGGTTTTTCTTTTCTTTTCTTTTTTTTTTTTTAAAGATTTTATTTATTTATTTGAGAGAGAGAGTGAGAGAGAGAAAGAGCACAAGAGGGGGGAGCGGGAGAGGGAGAAGCAGACTCCCCGCCGAGCAGGGAGCCCGATGCGGGACTCGATCCCGGGACTCCAGGATCATGACCTGAGCTGAAGGCAGTCGCCCAACCAACTGAGCCACCCAGGCGCCCAAGCTGTGGTTTTTCTTACTAAAAGAATTGCAAACAGGGTTAAGGACAGGACTTGGCAGCGTGAGCTGCTCTCCGCTTGGGCTCCCGGACTTCAGTTACACCGTCTGCTGTAGTGGGGTTACAGTTACCTGTTTGTACAGCCTGATGGGACGCTCTGCAGGGGCAGGGACTTGACCCATGCCCTATTATAGCCTAGGCATCTGACTTGTTGCACTTTTTATGGAACACGATTGATCCCTACATAAAAGATTTGAAGGGGTTGGGATCACTTGACATGGTGGAAGGAAGGCTGTGGGGCATTTTGTCCCGTCAGCTACAGCCGTTGATTCTGCAGAGTTGGCTCTGAACCACCAGGGGGCGCTGGGAGCTGTGAGGGGCCAGGGAGGCTGAAAGTCCTGCACGGGCTGGGCCCGTCCCGGTCCCACAAACTGGACTTGTATCCCTTCCCCACCCCGTGCCCACAGTGCCTCTGTTGAGAGACACGAAACCAGCAGCAGATAGGTGCTTTGTAATAAGCCCGATGTGAGTGGTGTTATCTCCTAAGGCCAAGATCTGGAGAAGTCACTGAGCTAACAGGCAGGCGAGTCAGCCCAGATTCCTGGCCCTTCACTAATCTGATACATGGCCACCTCTGCCCTGAGGACATATCCAGCCATGCAAATTTAATTAACTTGACAGCCCTAGAAACTTAGATTAGATCTAAGGAAGAACTTTTTTTTTTTTTTTAATTAGAGCTAAAATGGGGCATTGTAGAACAGGGCTTCTCAAGTTGTCACCCATGATCCTTAGTCACAGAATCAGTTTAGTGGGTTGACACATATAGAAAAGAAGAGGAAAGGGACAGAGTAAAAACTATCAGTACATCACAGATGGTGAGGCTGACGTGTGTGTGTGTGCCCTAGATCGTGGAAATATATTTCTGCCTGTGGGTCATGGTCAAAAATGTCCTAGAGCGGTAGGGATTATAGTTTAGATCATTATAGGTTAGACTGTAAGGTGATTGGGGGCAGGGGTCTGTTTTCTCTTTCTTTTTATGTTCCCTGCATCCTTTTTTTTTTTTTTTAAGATTTTATTTATTTATTTGACAGAGAGAGAGAGAGAACAAGCAGGGGGAGCGGGAGGGAGAGGGAGAAGCAGGCCCCCCACTGAGCAGGGAGCCCCACATGGGACTCGATCCCGGGACCCTGAGATCATGACCTGAGCTGAAGACAGATGCTTAACCGACTGAGCCACCCAGGTGCCCCTGCATCCTTAACCTCGTGCTGAGTGTGTGGCTGGTCCATCAGTCCGTCCAGGAGAACTTACTGTATTTCTCCCTTCTTCCTTCAGACTGGAGGAAGTCAGAACACATCCTGTGCTGTCCTCACAAGATGGTGGTATTTCTCTCGAGCTTTGCATGTGAGGAAAAAAGCAGAGTGACACCAAGCGGGTGATAGTTAAGAGCTTGGCTCTGAAGTCTGAGGAAGCTGGGTTTGCATTCTGGGTGTGCAGTGCCTAGGCGTGTGGTTTTGGGCAACTTCTTTAACCCTACTGAGCTTCACCATCTCCATCTTCAAGCGTGGCGTGATCAGGGTCCCTGCCTCCAAGGTATCATGAGGATGAGGCGAGAGAACTCGAGTTCGGGGGCCTCTAGCACAGGGCGTGGCATCTGAGAAGCGGGTCGGAAGCGTTTTCAGCTGCTCTTGTTTTTATAGTGACTATGAAGGGGACCAAGTGACTCACCTCGGGCCCACCTCTGGGTGGTGGGAGCTGCTAGAGCTCCCGTTCTGTGACCATTGGAGATCTTGACGTGGGCTAGAAGCCCGAGCCTGTGGTGGGTCGTGCAGGGAAAGGAAGTGGATGCTGTAGAGGAGGAGGTGTCTGTGCGCGCGGAGATGGTCTGGTTTTGTGATTTAGAGAAAACAGAGCATTGCCCGTGTGCAATGAGCTAGGACTATCACTGTGGGATCTGAGAGTATACGTGGCATCTCTTAGAAAAAGCTAGGTGCTTTTTACTTAATCAGAAAGCAACAGTTTCAGTTTAATGTTACGGGTTTTTTGGTTGTTTGTTTTTAACTACGTGCACGTGTGCACACTGGCGCGTGTGCACACACACACACACACACGCACACAGAGGCAACTATTTCCTGAAATGGAACATAGCCAGCCATGTATGGGATTAAATTGGTGCTTTTGTGTCTAGTGGTCGTGACGCCTTCAGTGAAAGCTCCAAGATCTGGTAAATCCTGATTTCTGAAATCGCTAACGGGCCCAGTCAGAATTAACTGTAGGAAAGTAAATCTGTGACGTTTTGAAGGTGCAGGACACCGGGCGAAACCCCAGGGGGACTTGCTTTTGGCATTAGCCCTGCTTTTCAAGTCCAAGTCTGTTCACTTCTGTCGTGTAGCCTGGGGAGTTGTGAGCCGTCTTTGTGCCCCAAAGTTAAAATGTTTTTGTCCTTGTATCCCTCAGTGCTGATTTTGTATCTTGGGAGGGAAGGGTGGTAGACACTAAAAATTATTCAACAATAGAAAGTTTCAGGTGTATATTTTAGTTGGCAATGTGACTTTCTCCCTAGTTTAAAGACAGTCAAGTACAATAGTTAAGAGCATTGACTTCATTCAGCTAGACCTACATCTCCAGCCACTCTTTGCTGCTTTTCACCTCCCTTTATTTTTCCCATCTTTATTGAGGTAGAATTAACAAATAAAAATAGTATGCATCTAAGGAGCACAATGTGATGATTTCATATACATCTACGCTGTGAAGCAATTACCTCACATAGTTACTACTTTTTTGTGTGGTGAGAACACTTACGATCCGCTCTTGGCAGATTTCAAGTATACAATACAGTACTGTTAACTGTAGTCACTGGGCTGTACTTTAGATCCCTAGAACTTATTCTTCTTATAACTTGTACCCTTTAACCAGCGTCTCCCCATTCACCCCACCCCTCAGCCCCCGGCAACCGCTGTTCTATCCTCCACTTTCTACAAGTTGGTTGCCTTTTTTAGATCCCATGTATAAGTGAGATCATATATTATGTATTTTTCTGCATCTGGCTTCTTTCACTTGGTATAAGACCCTCCACCTTCATCCGTGTTGTCCCAAATCGGCCTGTGTTGTGTGACTTTGGGCAAGTAGCTAGACCTCTCTGCATTCCATCTGTGACATGGGCTAATAACAGCACCACGACCTGTGAGTCTGTGGAATGTTTGTGTGTGAGCTCTTCAGCACGTGGGAACTGTCATCGTCGTCATGGGCACTAATATTATCAGTGGAAGGTCTTCCAGGAGGCCTGGCTCTGTCATTGTTAATAGCTGGTCTTGGCTATGTGGCCGAACCTCAGTATTATTTTCTCTAAAACAAGGGAGAGGCCCAGATGCTTCAGACTCCTCCTAGCTTGACTGCTCTGCATTGTGTGCCACGTGTTCTCTTTCTTCTGAGGCCTCAGGATGTGCTGCTGGCTGCCGGGGACAGGGAGGTGAGATCCCACTTTCTGTTAAGGACCCACAGGCCTCTGCCCGATCGGTGTCGGTCCTCATCACCTTTGTTTTTCTTTCCTCGATTTTATATTCTCCGTGGATCTCCCTTTCCCTAGCCTCTGCCAAACGACTCCAGGCTTTTCTATGCATTTTCTAATGGATTCAGCCCAGAGGTATGCCTGGTAGGCCGAAGTTAGGTCTCGGCTTGGTGGAGCCTCACACCAAGGAGGGTGATCCCTTCCCTTCGCTGTTGGTTTTTAAATTCTGTCTGTGTTTGTCCCTCCCACATTCCCCAACCCAAGCACTGGGGCTGCTTACATCTGAGGTTGACCAGGGAAAGCCGCTCATGGCAAAGGGATGACTTTTTTGATTTGTCGTAAACCACTTTCTCGCTTTGTTTCCTTTCCGGTCTTCGGCGTTAGTCGGAATTTTAAAGGGCTTACCAGAGCTAATCTCAGTGTAATTTTATATTTTGCATGTGCATCTTTGCTAGGGCCCCCCCCCCCCAACCTTTGCAAAAAGTGGAGCTGTGGAGTTCATCTCTGGCCTGCCACTGGTATTTGAGGTTTATCTCCTTGTTCTCTGGGACAGGCATGCACAATGAATTAATTGAGTTGTTTTCAGCCCACTTCCTGCCTGATTGAACACCTGCCTATTTGTTACCTGATCTGTCAGCCGTCCCTGTCACGTTGGTGTCTTGCTTGTATCAGAAGATTCGGTTTTGTCATTTGCAGTTAGCCAACTCTGTCCTTCGGAGAACTGCTTTCTTCTTCACCTAATTTAAAGGTGCCAGTGTGTCCTCTTTGGGTGCAGTCCCTCTGCGTTCCCATCTTGCCACTATCCTCCCAGTTAACGTCATTGCCGATTGTCACCCTCATGAAAGCTGCTTGAAGACCAGATGCAGAGAGTTGCATCCTGAGTTGATTCTCGTGCTCGCCCCGCTCTCCCTCGGTCCCCAGATGAGGTTTCTAGCAAGTCATTCTTTATGTAGTGCTCATGGTTTAGAGCTGGTGAGAAATCTTCTAAGGGAAGGGACCTGGTTTCTTTTTAAATTAGACTTTGCTTTTCTTAGAGCAGTGTTAGGATCACAGCAATATTGAGCCGAAGGTGCCGAGATTCCCCGCATACCCTCTGCCCCCCGCCCCCATGCATGGCCTCCCTCATTATCAACACCCCCAGCCAGAGTGGTACACTTGTTACACCTGATGAGCCTACACTGACACATCATCATCACCATAGTTAATATTCAGTCTTGGTGTTGTACATTCTCAGGATTTGGACAAAATGCATAATGACACATATTCAACCAATGACCTGTCTAGTATTTTCATTGCCCTAAAAATCTTCTGTGTGCCGCCTATTCATCTCACGCCTCCCCCGCACTCTCTGGTAACCACTGATCTTTTTTACTATCTCTATAGTTTTGCCTTTTCCACAGTGTCATAGAGATGTAATTAGAGTTTGAGGCCTTCTCAGATTGGCTTCTTTCATGCATTTAAAGTTCCTCTGTGTCTTTCCATAGCTTGATAGCTCATTTCTTTTTAGTGCTGAATAATATTCCATGGCTTGGATATACCACTGTTTCTTTATCCATTTCCCTGCTGAAGGACATCTTAGTTGCTTCCAGGTTTTGGTGATTATGAATAAAGCTGCTGTAAATACTCATGTGCTGGCTTTTGTGGGGACGTAAGTTTTCATATCTTTTGGGTAAATACCAAGGAGTGTGATGGCTGTATCATAGGGTGAAAGTATGTTTAATTTTGTAGGAAACTGTCAAACTGTCTTCTGTCTTCCAGTGCCAAACTATTTTGCATTCCCAACAGCAGTGAGTGTGAGTTCCCGTTGCTCCACATCCTCGCCAGCATTTGGTATTGTCAGTGTTCTGGATTTTGGCCGTTTTAGTGGGTGTGTAGTCACGTCTCATTGTTGCTTTAATTTACATTGTCCCAAAGACATATGGTGTGGCAAGACTGTTTTTTACACAGTGCTGACTTTTTGTCACTGGGGGCGTATGTCTTTCCAAAGAGGAAAGTAGTTTTACTGAAAATGAGAGCCAGAGCAGAGAATCCAGTCTTCCCCAATAACAGAAAGCCTTCCTGGTTCATGGCCTGTGTTGGGTCTTCTCAGCTGTTTTCTTTGGTTCAAAAGTCTCATAGGCAGCAGCGTGGTTTTTCAGTGGAGCCCTGGTTTGGGTGTGCTTTTGTTGTTAAAAATATTGTGGAGACAGGGCAACCTTTGTTAATTAG
>NC_058413.1:72307772-72426003 GCF_002201575.2 Neomonachus schauinslandi | reverse complement strand
TTTGTTGTTAAAAATATTGTGGAGACAGGGCAACCTTTGTTAATTAGTTGGTAGTATTGTGTTATTATCTTAATTATCTCTTAATTATGTCTTTCTGGTGTTCTTGGCCTTTCAAAAGGAAGTGTACTGTTGGGGTTCTTTCTGCCCAGATTTGAACTTATTCAAAAATGGGGTGAGGCTAGAAAAACATTTATCGTCCAGATTTCTTTGATCTCACTGTGGTTTTACATTTGCTTTCAGTTTCCTTTTGGTGTTCCTTTGTAGAATTTTATATTTTAAAAATATTTTAGAGGGTTCTTCAAAAAGTTACATGTAGAATTAGTTACCATAGGACCCAGCAATTCCGCCCTAGGTAGATATGTGAAAGAATTGAAAACAGGGACTCAAATCTTTACAAATGTTCACAGCAGCACTGTTTGTAGTACCCAAGTGGAAACAACCCAAATGTTCATTACAGATGAATGGATAAACAAAGTGTGGTATATCCATGCAATGGAATATTACTCAGCCAAAGAAAGGAACGAATTACAGATGTTACAATGTGAAGAGACCTCAAAAACATTACGCTATAGGTAGAGGAAGCCAAACACAAAGGGCTAAATACAGTATGATTCCATTTATGTGAAATATCCAGAGTAGGCAAATCCGTAGAGATAGCCACTGGGTGGTTGCCAAGGGTTGGGGGAAGGGAACATGGGGATCGACCACCTAATGCTTTGAGTTTTCTTTTGGGGTGATGAAAATATCTTGGAACTAGGTAGAGGCAAGTGTACAGCATTTTGAATGTCCTAAATGCCCCTGAATTGAACGCTTTACCTTAAATGGTTAATTTATGTTATGTAAATTTTGCCTCAAGTAAAAAAAACTGTTTGGAGGGGCAACCCACCTGGGTTCTTGCCAAGGGTGGGTTTTCTAGTGACACCACACAAGAGTGGTGCTCCAGTGAGGCCTTTAGCGGGGGCCCGACAAGGAGGCTCAGTCCTGTGGTCGCCGCTGCCCCAGCCCCCAGCTGCCAGCTCAGTGACCTGCTGGGATGGAGGCCCCGAGGGTTGCCTCCCCTCTCGGCCTCTTCCCTCTTCTGTAAAGCAGGCCTCACCTCACAGGATCACTACAAGAGTTAGGTAAGATAAGGGATAGAAAGTGCCTGGCACCCAGTAAGCACTTAATAGATATTAACTCTTCATTAATTTAATTAACTTCAGACATGGGGCCTGAAGAGCAGTTTGGGGTCTGGTTTTGTGTCTCCTTCTGTGGAAGGAGAGAATGACGTGGACTCAGGGATAGATGCAAAATGCTGGCAGCAGAGAAATGAGAGTTGACTCGAGCCGTCTAGGTTTCGGTTCGACTTTTGAGCAAAGGAGGGGAAAAATCCCGTTTCCTGGATTCTTTTTAGGAGTCCCCACAACCCCATGCAGCCGGCGAAGCTGGTGAAGGCTCACCTCCACCAGCTAAACAGGGAATGTTTGTGAAGCACTTCGAAAAGCACCCGGCCAGCCCCACGTGAGTTGTAGCAGTCTTAGGGAGACAGCGCGGGGGCAGTACCCCCTGCCCACTTCCCTTCCTCGCCCCAGCTTCCTCAGACGTGAGCACTCGCTGGGCTGTGCCCGCCTCCAGTCTCTGCAGAGCATTGGGCCACTGGGTGCATCTTGGTAGGCCGAGGTTGGTGTCTCTGAGTCCTGCTTTCTTCCTCAGAAGGAGGGACTGTAGTCATCCCTGGGCCGGGATGAACCTTCCAGCAGCGGACCTAAGGAGAGGCTCTCATCACTCAGCTGTAAGGGGTGGAGGGAACCGGGGAGGGCTAGTCCGACTTTCACCAATGAAGAGATGCAGTTTTCCGCTCTCCTAGCGTGAAACTGTGGCATGGAGATCTCTAATTTTAGGATATTACTCGATGGAAATGGGTACAGTGATCTCTCTCTAATTCTGTTCCCACTAAACATCTTTACTACACAATTAGCACCTTGTTATGTAGTGTTCTTTTCTGTTGTCCCTTCACAATTTAGTGGCCAAGTAATGTCAGCCCTGGTGTAGAAAGAAGAAAGATCGTTGGGCTTGGGGTCTGAAGAGCCGTGGCTTGGCAGCGTGTGAACAGGATTTCTACTTAGTTTTAATATTTAATCTGTTTAGCTCTCTTACTTCTTTTGGAACTGGCACCCCCCCCCCGCCGCCCCTCCCCACCCCTCCCACCCCCTCGCCCCTCCTGGAGAACTGCTTCTCTGCTCTCCACTCTTGGGGCCTGCCGAGTGTCCTTCCTGACGGGTCCCCTGTGCCGTCACTGGACCGTTGATTGACCTGACTAGGCCAGTCAGGGCTCTCTCTGGTTTTTTTTTTTTTTTTTGTAAAAGGGCAGAATTTATTTCGAGGCCCTGGGGGTCTCAGAGACTCCCAAGACAGTAATTGCAGCCATGTAATGGGATGTTAAAATGGGGCTTTTTCACAGAGCCCCCGGGACAGGGATATCCTATACCAAAGTGAACGCGAGGCAGCCTCCTCTGTGGAAAATACAAAGGAAAAGCACAGAACTGGGTTTCCCACTTTTGGACCCCTCAGCCAGATCAAAGATATTGGGGGGTGGGGTCAGACTGTGGAGAGGGGAGAGGATTTAATGGAGAGATGTCTTTGGAGAAGCTGCCATCTGTCCCTTTGTACCTGCCACCCAGTGTAGGGCTAAGGACGACAGAGAGGCCTAGTGGGTATCATCATTTCAAGCCCATCGCCCGGAAGTTTGCAATTGGAGGCCCAAGAGCCTTTCTGTCTGAGGTGGTGAGGCCGGAACGGGGGTCTGGAACTCTGGTGGCCCTGGTTTCCTGTCTGGAGGAGAAAGCTGGCCTGCCAGAGGGCCTGAGGAAGCCCCAGGCAGAGAGAAGCAGAGAGAGGGACTGTGTTCATCTGGGAGCCCGCAGCTGCCCCACCACCCCTCCTGTGGTAAAGTTTCTCTTTGGCCGTGGCTCACTGGAGGTGCTTTGTTTAGTTGCTTATAACCAAGCGTCCCATTTAATAGAACTGTGGTCCTCAGCAACCACTGAGCTTCTCTTAAGAGGCTCATCTTCTTTCTCATGTACAATGGTAACAATAATCGACTCACACTTACTGGAATGTTCAGATGAAATAACACACCTGTGAAAACTTTGGGGGGAATCATAACATAGGAGGCAGGGAAGCTGTGACAAGCTTTGTGATTATTTTATTAACTCTTTGACACTAAGGACTTGATTGTTCTGAATGCTGTTTGTTTCTTCGTTTAGCTTAAACATTCTTTTAGAAACAAATGATGTCATTAGCCTGTTCCATTTTTTTTTTTAAGATTTATTTATTTATTTGAGAGAGCACCAGCATGAGCGGGAGGGGCAGAGGGAGAAGGAAAGAGAGAATCTCAAGCAGACTCCACGCCCAGCATGGGGCTCGACCTCACGACCCTGAGATCATGACCCGAGCTGAAACCAAGAGTCAACTAACTTTACCACCCAGGTGCCCACATGTTCCTTTTTTTAAATCACAGAATTAAAACAACCTTGACCTGACTTAGCTATTCGTAAGCAAATGGGTCTTGATAAATTGGGGCCTTTTCAAGACTAAAAAAAGCTTTCTCTGAGGTGAGCTCTAATTATGTCTTGCTGAGTACCGTGTATGGACTCCATATCAGATGGCTTGTTCCCTGCGCTTCCGTGCTAGAGAAACTTGTGCTGAAATTCTAGAGTGATTGCACATTTATTTGGCTTTGAAGCTAAGTAGCCTTGGGTTTGAATCCTCATGTTGCCACTTACTAGCCTATGTTGTTGCTTTTGAGCCTCAATCTTGTCA
Source organism: Neomonachus schauinslandi (assembly GCF_002201575.2). Lineage (NCBI taxonomy): Eukaryota > Metazoa > Chordata > Mammalia > Carnivora > Phocidae > Neomonachus > Neomonachus schauinslandi. Next base: position 72,422,202 of record NC_058413.1, on the reverse strand, counting down.
TCTGTAAAATGGGAATAATAAACCCAACCCTGCAGACTGAGAATTATAGGAGATGATGTATTTAAAGTCCTTGGCCATGTCTTGCATGTGGTAGGTGCTGAATAAATGCAGCTATTACTATTAAAAATGATAGTTTTATTAACAGTTGCAACCGAAGGGGGTGGGACTAGAAAATATGAATCTGAATTTGGCATTTAATGACAAAATCAAATCATCAGGGAGGCATCCCCAGAAGGCCTAGAGCTGATGGAAAGAAGAGGCAAGAGAAGTGATGTAAAGAACTAAACATTTAGGGTGATCTTTGGAAGAAGCCAAATGATCCATACACATTATGCCTCCTTCTCCCTGTTTTATTTTTTCCTTTGTCTTCCTGGTTCCGTCCAAGACCCGCTTTGTATTTCTGGTCATGATGGTGAAGATCCATGCCCATAGCACATTCCAGAGTTTAACATTTCCTTGAAGACTCACTTTCTCTGTGAACAGTTGGCTTTTTGCTGACCCACACCCTTCGGTGATCAGAATTCTCCTGGCAGAGTCTGCCTTCCCCCCCTCCCATTTTCTCCGCCTTATCTTAGTTTCTTGCAATGTAGGTGGCCTTTTCGGGGATTTTATCATGTGGAATCACGGGCATTCGTTCAGCAGATGTTTGTTGAACACCTACTACAGGCAGCGGGCTGGGCAGTGTGCTAGGGAGGCCTGGGGAGTAGAAAGGTAGATGAAACACGGTGGTCCCTGCCGCGAGGTGGCTCGCTTAGTAGAGAAAACAGATGGGCAGATGGACTCTAATTAAATGTGATTAGTACTTTGTGTTGGTCAGATAAGGAAAGACATTTGACAGGAGCTCCAAGTCCCCAAACCCCCCGTCAACCACTGGCTGCTCGGATCCTGAAGCCTGCCCACCTCCCTGAGCACAGCTGGCACAGATGCCTTCTTCATTAGCATCTGCAGTCCTGATGTGAAATTTCTCTGCCTGGGTCCTGTTCGGCGAAGTATTTCGGTGAGGGTTCCTTTGGCCACCCCCACCCGAACCCTCCTCCAGGCACAGAAAGTCTAGATGGAAAGAGAACGTCTAGACCCACAAGTCTGATCTCTTCCTGTCCTCCCACAGACTTACACCTGCACCCCACCCAGGCTTCCCTGTCTCAGAAATGGCACCATCATCAACCCTGAGGCCTGAGAGCCCCTGTGCCACCTCCCTCTGTCTCACTCGTCTGTCTGAGTAGTCACCAAGTCCCCTTAGTTCTGTCTCTTCCTTCTCCACTGCCACCACCCCAGCCTGAGCCGCCAACTCCAACTGGGGCTCCTGACTCCAGTTACTGGTTACTGGGTTCTGAAAGTAATTTAGAGGTCTTTACCACCCAAGAAAGAAAGAGAGAGAGAGAGAGGAAGGAAGGAAGGAAGGAAGGAAGGAAAGAAGGAGGGAGGGAAGGAGGGAAGGAAAGAGGAAGGAGGGAGGGAAGGAGGGAAATGGAAACCATTAGAGTGGAGTGCATGTGATAAGGTTGAGTTTTATTTTGTGAAACATGTATAGTCATAGGTGTACAGAAAAAGGTGACTAAAGTTGCTAAGGCTTTTACGTATGTTAACTAATTTATCCCCCACAACAGCCTGCGCAGGAGGCATCATTATTATTATTTCCTGTTTTTCAGATGAGGAAACAGGCTCAGGGAAGTTGAGAAACTGGCCGACGGTCACAGAGGATATCAGGGTTCCAGCCCAGGCTGGCCTGCCTTGCATAGCCTGTGTGTGTGTGCGTGTGTGTGTGCGTGTGTGTGTGTGCATGTGTGTGTGTGGACTGGTTTGCAGAATAAAGTGTCTTTCTTATTCTGTAAGTTATGATAAAAAAGACATTGGAAAGTTTCTGTTTGACAGACATCTGTACTTTCACTCTGAGCTGCAGCTACAATAAATAACTTTTTATGATGCAAACTGGATGATGCTTCTCTCTGGCAGGGGCACATGCTCTTAGGAGAGAGCCAGTCTGTGTTCTCACAAGGCCTGTGCAGCCTGGTCCCTGCTGGCCTCTTGAGCCTTATAGCTCTTTCTGTCTCATGGGATTTGAGACCCCTGGGGCCTCTGCATGTCTTCACCTGACCTCTCGGACTCAGTCAGGCCCTTCATGACCTGCCCCCTTGCACCCTGGACTGCAAGTTCACAGCACTTACTACGTCCATAAAGAAACAGTTCTCGTTCGCTACGTGTCTCTCTGGCACAGGGTCACCTAGGACTGGCTCACGTCCCCAGTCCCGAGGGCAGGATCTGGCATGTCAATTGGTGGATGCTTACTGGGTGTTCTATTAGCTATGGATGGTAGACAAAGACAGGGCTCTCATTTTTGGCTGCATTGAGTATATCTATCAAAATATTCCTTACTCTCTTTTTCCTGTCTAACCTTTCTAGAAATCATTTGTTTAATTGGCCATGTTTATTTCTGTAGAGGTTCAGAATCTTTTGAGTGGATTTTTTATTTGTTTAAGATTATCTTTTATTTTCTTTGAAGATTCTATTTATTTGAGAGAGAGAGTGCAAGAGAGCCCAAGCAGGGGGAGGGGCAGAGGGAGAAGCGGGCTCCCTGCTGAGCAGGGAGTCTGACCTGGGGCTTGATCCCAGGACCCCGGGGTCATGACTGGAGCTGGAGGCAGATGCTCAAGTGACTGAGCCACTCAGGTGCCCTAAGATTATCTTTTAATCTAGTGGATTCCCAATGTTCTGTTCTAACTGGATGAAGAGCTGCTGGCGCATATCTGCGGGGCGGGCCCTCCAATCCCTGTGGGGATGGGCGGCGTGGTCTTGTGAAAGAGTTCTAGACCCCCGGGTCAAGAGATAGAGGCCTTGGCTATACCGCTTCTTGGCAATTCAGCCATAGGACTGCATCCTGGTTCATAAAATGGGGGTGATGACAGCATACCTACTCCCAACCGGGCTGATCATGGTGGTCCGAGGAGAGAAACTGTGTGAAAGGTACATGACATAGCAGTGTTGGCTGTTCGGGAAGGTGGTTTGGTTTTTTTCCTCCCTTCTTACGTGGATATCCTTGTGCTTGACAGTGTTGCTCTCTTATTGGTGAGACCCTGCAGGCTCAGTGGTATCAGGCCCAGACAAGGTCAAGGGCAATTCTCTCATCTGTTGAATGAATGTAGCCTGGGCCACAGCCATTCAAATTCTTTCTCTGTGTTTATATACTGGTGATTTTTTAAACCTTGATATTTGACCTTGGGGACTTTGTGGCTGAGATGAGTGCAATGGCAGCTCTGCATTCCGCTTTGGCCCTGATCATAACTACAGTGATAATAATTACAGCTTTGGTTGAGTGAGCATCTGCCCTATGCCCGATGTGTGCTCAGAGCGTCTGTGATGCGTTACTTCTCCTCTCACCCACTTCGGAAAGTAGGTGGCAGACTCCTCATTTTGCAGAAGAGGAAACTGAGGTCCACTGAGTTCAAGAAACTTGCCAAGATCTTCTAGTTGGAGTTCTGTATAGGACCCATTCTCATTTTAGTTACAACTACCCTATTACCTCCCCCCCCCCCAACCCCTTAACTTAGTAGTGACTGTAAGCTCCTTGAGGGCAATTTTGACTAGCTGTGTTTTGTCTGTTTTCTATGGTCTGTGCTCTGGATTGGTGTAACCCAGGTTTTCCTGGGTGAGCCACTTGCTGGAGAGGCCTGGTTGTCTAGGCCAGCCTCCCCATTCCTGTGGCGGGCGCTGCAGGGCTCTGTTTGGCTCTGGGGTGCTTCCTGCCCCATCTGTTCCTGCCCCCCTGTGGTGGAGTGCACACTCCAGAAAGAGGAGCTGATTTCCCCTCTTGGCTACTTCTTTTTATGTCTCAGTGCTTCTGTTTGTCTTCTCTGGGCTGCATTCATTTCCCCCTCTTTACTGCTACAGTTTATTGCTCTTTGCTGGCTCCTTTATTTTCTAAACTTGCCTGAAATGCATCTTGATTTTGGCATCTTTAGATGTTTAGAGCCTTGCACTTTGTTACTGATGATTTCCCTCATTTTGCGGAATTCCATTTGGTTGCAAGTCTGTTTTGCAAGACTCTGCTTCTTTCCTTTCCATCATTAAATTTTGATATTTTTCTGTTTCTGCTTTCTTACAGAAACTTGTCTTTCACTTTTTAGATTGTCGGCATGGACCTTCAATGTGCTACAGTTTGACTTCCCATCAGACTGACTTGTTTTTGGAATTGTGTGTTCATGGAGTAGAGGGACCCTTTACAGTGTCCCTGCTGTTTCTAGAAGGCAAATCTGTCCAGATCATTTTGGTATTCTACACTGTTCACTGGCTCTTGTAAGATCAGCTCGGAGCACCTCATCACTGTGTGGGACACCCTACGTGTCCTTCCCTGCCTCCTCTTCACCCGCACCCCACACGCCACGCTTCCCTGCTCCCCATAAACAAGACCAGCAGTTCTCAAACTTTTTGTTTCAGAATGCCTTTATAAATTCTTTTTTTAAAGATTTTATTTATTTACTTGAGAGAGAGAGTGAGAGAGAGCACAGAGGGAGAGAGAGAGATCACAGAGGGGGAGAGGGAGAGGCAGGCTCCCCGCTGAGCAGGGAGCCCGATGTGGGACTCGATCCCAGGACCCTGAGATCATGACAGGAGCCGAAGGCAGACCCTTAACCAACTGAGCCACCCAGGCGCCTTGCCTTTAAAAATTCTTAAAAATTAATGAGTTCCCCAGAGAACTTCCAATTATGTGGATCATATCTAGCAATCTTTACTATATTTGAAATTGAAATGGAAAAGGTTTAAAAATACTTATTAAAGTAGTTTACCTATAGCAGTAGTAAACCTATTACTTATAACATAAATAACATTTTTAATGAAAAATAACAATTTCTAAGATACAAACACTTAATGGGAAGAGTGACATTGTTTCACATTTGTGAAACAAATCTCTTTGATGTCTGCTTTCACTGCAGACAGATGGATTCTCATAAATGCTTCTGCATTCGTTCTGTTGCAATATGTTGCATTGGTTGAACTGTATGAAGACAGTACAGCCTTACACAGATATGTAGTTGGAGAAGGGAGGAGTATTTTAATAACCTTTTCAGTTAATTGTGGGTAGTCTTTGAAACTACAACAGAGCTTGAGAAGTGGTACTTTTTTGTTTTTTTTTTTAAGATTATTTATTTATTTGACAGAGCAAGAGCGAGAGCGCACAAACAGGGGGAGCAGCAGAGGAGGTGGGAGAAGCAGGCTTCCCGCCGAGCAGGGAGCCCGATGTGGGGCTCGATCCCAGAACCCTGGGATCATGACCTGAACCGAAGGCAGACGCTTAACCCACTGAGCCACCAAGGTGCCCCCAAGTGGTAGTTTTCTAAAGGTTTGTTGTAAACGAGAATCTGAAACCTCATCAATGGACTTTTCGTACTTTGTTCCATTAAAATCTATTGGTCCACCTTGCACTTTGGAAGGATCTTTTATGCATTTTGAAACATCACACATGAGCCATTTGGAAAAGAGCACTTTTGTTAATGTTACTACCCCTCTCATCTGAAAAGTCCAAGAATATTGGGATGCTCCACAGCTCATGGTGGCTAATGCAGGTTTTTCAAAATTTATGTTTTTGCTTGAAAGCTCAATTTTTTTTTTTTTTAGCAACAAATAACAGTTTTTCTTGACATCACCAGCTTACTTTATTCATTTTTGAGAAAATTTCCACAAATACCCAAGTCGGAATAACCCACAGTTTTTCTGTCATTCTTCCAAATAGAAATGGTGTTGCATGAAGAGGAGCGGCTAATGTAGCTCGAGGCTGCGTCGCCCAAATGCTGTTCCTTCCCGACCATCACACTGCGCCTGGCAGCGGAAGTGCTTAATGAGAGCTTCAGGTTTTGTCAGATGGGATATTAAAAAGATGTGTACTTGGGACACCTGCGTGGCTCTCTAGTTAAGCGTCTGCCTTCGGCTCAGGTCATAGTCCCAGGGTCCTGGATCGAGCCCCACACTGGGCTCCCTGCTCAGCGGGGAGCTTGCTTTTCCCTCCCCCTGCTCATGTTCTCTCTCTCTCTCTCACACTCGCTCTCTCAAATAAATAAAATCTAAAAAAAAAAATTAAAAAGATGTGTATTTAAGGGTTGAAATGTAATGCAATGAATATTTTTTACTGCATCAAGGACGTTCTTAGGTGAAATTGACTTTTTTTTTAAATGGTGAGTGCATGGCCTTGGGGAATACAGTGACAACTAATACAGTCACATGCCACTCCTCGATTCTCGCGAAGGCACCAGCAATGTTCCCCCGCGTTGCCTTTGCACCTTCACTGCATATGTCAACACAGGTGAAGGAAGCTTTGACCTTGCGGTAGCCACCGAGAGGGTCTGGGACCATACTTTGAAAACAACATTGTCTTCATTTATCCACACACACTGGACTCTTGCTTCGCACATGCCGGGAACACTTGTCCTCACCAGCTCTCCCTCCTCGTGTGCCAGTGTGTATACACACACACATACATACGCAGGGGCTTTTATGTATAGTGGTTTTACTGATCATATGTTCTCAGATCTCTTCCAGTGGACTGTGAGCCAGGTTTCATGTTTGTCTTGGTGGCATATAGCGCCTAAGGACTGTACCTATTAAATGCTAACTTGTTCAGTGTTGGCTCTTTTCATCGTAATCATACCATTATTGCAAGGGCGTAATACATGTTTTCTGAACCAATGAGGAGTTTGGGTTAGCATTTTTCCGGAATTTCCTTAGAACACTGGTTCTCCGTGATGTCAGTAAGTGTTAAGCAGGAGGGGCATCTGTGCTTAACTAGATTTGAAGATGTTCAGCAGGTTTTGAATGGAAGATCCTTCACCATATAATGTGCATTAGGAATCTTGAAGGGAGGTGGGAGGCTATAAAACGTGGTATTTCCCAAGTTGAATGGCATGGGAACCTCCTTTTCTTGGTATATCTCATAGAATTAGGTTTTTTTGGATCTCACTTGGGAAACAGTTGTGTAGCTTGGCTTTTCCACTTTTACAGATGAGGAAACGTTACCTGTGTTCATTTGTGCATGGATTTATATCTCAGATATTTTATGAGTCCCTCCTAAGGTTAGGTGCTAGTAGATTTAAGCAGGCAATGCAAGCAAAAAAAAAAAAAAAGATTTGGAGAAAATGCTAATAAACCACTTGTAAGTGGGAGATTCAAGTATGCATCAGCTGATCACCCGAAACTACAAGTGTTATGTCAGTGGTATGTAAGAAGGTACACAGTGCTAAACCATTTGCTTTCTGTTTTTCCCAATTTCAAGGCTCTGCCTGGTCTGTTTAGGTATTCCTCGCAACACTTTGTCACTACCTGTGATCCAAACGACTGATGAAGATCATTAAGCTGTGGGTGACTTGCCCAATCACTTCATCTGAGAGGGTAGTGTGTCAGAGATAAGATCTTTCAGAATGTGAGCCAACCTCTGCTTAGTGCTTCGCACATAGTAGGTGTGTGTCTGTATCGATTGGCTGAGCAAAGAATGAATAAAAGTGTGCTCTGAAAAATCTGAGGCTAAAGCACAAACCACACTGTGGTCTCATCAGCCCAGTGCCCGAACTCGCTGCACTGTACAGGGTGGGCTGAATAAAGCCTAATAACTCGCTTTTCACGCCCCCACTGCTCCGGCCTGGTTCATTCTGGAGGGGACTGGTGATCTTCCCTTCCCTTCCACTCAAAACAAAACACACAACACACCCTACCTTCTGTTTTGATCCAGTAGCGCCCATACATGGGCGAGGGCAATGTCAGTACACTCTACATGAATATATTTCATCAAAGGACATGATGTCGCTATGGTAAAATTGGCCTTTGGGCTTCTGCCGGCCTGTACAGATGACAGTGGGTGGGTTTTGTATCAGAATAGCCTTGGAGTCAGGACTTCGCTAAGAAGATTAACCTAGTGTTTAATTTGATGTTTCATTCTGTGAAGTCACCTACAGAGAAATCAAACATTTACATGTTTGTTAACCAGTGCTTTTGGTTCTTGGCACGTGGCCCGCACCGCTTTGGGCTGGATGAGCTCTGGGAGTGCGCAGACATCTCCCTTTGCCCCTCTCCCTGCACCCCCTCATCTGGATAGACAGGCAGGAAAACATTACCAGCTCCAATTATCCTTTTGTTTCAAAGCCTGAAACTTTTTCAGCCACATCATGTTCCTGCCAGAGTCTGAAAATTAATAGGCTTTAGAGAATCCGAGGGTTGAGTGGAGTCACTTTGAGAATGGCATGCATCTGGATGCCTGATTTTTCAGGTGTTGCTCTGAGACTGAATTCAGAAATCTTCTTCTCGGGGAGTTTTGGCCCTCTTGATTTCTAATTTTTGTGATTGAGTTAGAGTTGTGGGAATATCATGAGTTGCTAATTTTTTAAAAAATAATTTTCTTCCCTTTGTAAAAGTAATTCACACTAATTGTAGAAACCTGGAAAAATATCAAAAGGCATAATGCCGAAAATTACCCATCATTCTAGTACTTGGAGATAATCACTACAAACCATTTTGTTGTATTTGCATGCATTGTTGTATGCATAATTAAGATCATTGTGGGTGGCGCCTGGGTGGCTCAGTCGTTGGGCGTCTGCCTTCAGCTCAGGTCATGATCCCAGGGTCCTGGGATCGAGCCCCGCATCGGGCTCCCTGCTCTGCGGGAGGCCTGCTTCTCCCTCTGCTGCTCCCCTTGCTTGTGTTCCCTTCTCTCCCTGCCTCTCTCTTTGTCAATAACTAAATAAAATCTTAAAACAAACAAACAAACAGAAAAACCCAAAAAAGATCATTGTGTGTAAATTTCGATTTCTACTTTTACTATTTCGCACAAGAATATTTTGCACTGACAGCAGTGCAGCATAGGGGCTTATGTTAGTTTCCGGGGCTGCTGTAACAAATTTCCACACATGGGGAGGCTTAAAACAACAGAAACGGATTTTCTCACTGTTCTGGAGACCGGAAGTTCCAGTCAAGGTATAGGCAGGGCTGTGCTTTCTCTGGAGGCTCTAGGGAGAAGCCACCCCTTGTTCCCTCCTAGCTTCCAGGGCTGCTAGCCTTCCTTTACATGCGGCCTCATCTCTCCCATATCTGCCTCTGTTCTTACAAGCGTGCGCGTGCGCGTGCACGTGCGCGTAATCTCTGCCTCTCTCACGAGGACACAGGTGAGGCCTCTGGGGTGCACCCAGATAATCAAGGATCTCTCTTCGTCTTAAAATTTTTATCTTTTTTTTTTAAGTTTTGTTTAAGATTTATTTATTTATTTGAGAGAGCATACGCCTGCGCAGGGGAGAAGAGCAGAGAGTCTTAAGCAGACTCTGCGCTGAGCATGGAGCCCCCTCCGGGCCTTGATCTCACCTCCCTGAGATCACGACCTGAGCCGAAACCAAGAGTCGGACGCTTAGCCAGCTGCACCACTCAGGCGCTCTAGAGATGCTTATCTTAATCACATCTGCAGAGACCCACTTTCTGTATAAGGTAACACGGTCAGGTCCCAGGGTTGGGTCATGATGTCTTTGGGGCCAGTTTTTAGCCTGCCACTGGGCTGAAGAGCATGGAATTTGGAGCCAGGCTGGGTGGGCTCAAACCCCAGTGCTGTCTCCTACTAGCAGGATGACTTTGGGCAAGTGTCTTAACTCTTGCTGCCTCCATTTTCTGATCTGTAAAGTGGGAATAATAAGCTTAGGATAGTGCCTGGCCCATGTAAGAATTAGCTGTTATTTTGTAATTGTTATTTTCATTAAAAATCCTTTGTAAAGTGTCATTATAATGGCTGCATAAAACCGTATTTGTGGATATACCATAATTTATCGCATCATTTCCTTTTGTTGGCTTTTAAGTTTATTTCCAGTTTTTTATCTCGTGGATAACACTGCTGTGGATACCTTTGAGCATTAAGTTTTGTCCCCATTTATGATTCATTCTCTAATACAGGGTTCTGAAAATGGAATTACAATGTCAAAGGGTATGTACGATGTAAGCTACTTAATAAGAATTTGCCAAATTGCTTTCCAGAGAGATTGTGCCTGTTATATAACTCCTACTAGTAGCTGAATGATGAGAGTGCCCGTTTTACTGTGGCCATACCTGCATTGAGTGTTATTATTTTAAACATTCTCAGCTACTTTTGACATCATCTGCCCTTTAAGGCTGACATGTAACATAGCAAAGCAACTCAATATAGTGATTCCTTCGGCAAGGTGTATTCTCACAAGGCAAGAAAATTTCAAGTGAAGTGATATCCTTGATTTGTCCAGTCTCCAAGTGCTTTCTCCATTTTGTTATGAAGCCTGAGTGTTTTTGAGGTTACAGGGAGGGGTACTGGAGAGAGGACATGTGAGTGGCAGGACAGTGCTAGGTATATAAGGATTTTAGTAAAACAGTCTTACTTCTGTTCTCAAACTCAAACGTTGAAAACTCTGAGCATTGAAAATTCTGAAAACACTTGAACAGAAAACAGATCAGTTTAACTACTTTACAACCAAGGCTGCTTGAGGGATAGAAGGATGGGGTGGGGGGGGTGGCGCCTGCATTGCTTGCCAAAGAAGGTGGGAGACCAGCTTGGGACAGGCTGAGGGAAAGTCTGCACCTGTTCTTTGTACCCCTACCACCTGTTAACCTTTCCTTTCCTGGGGGGTGCCCATTGCAATCTGATCTCGTCCAGCCCAGGCTCCAGGGCTGCAGAGGTGGAGCAGGGGTCCTAGCTGCGTGAAAGACGGGGTAGTGGTCCTTTTCCCCCCAGTGGTGCTCTGATATGGATGTACAGTGCATACCAGGTACAACTGGTCACACAAAAATTGGGCAATATCCGTATCAGTTATCATGGGCTAAATGGTTGCCCCAAAGGCATGTCCCAATAATGTTACCTTATTTAGAGAAAGGGTCTTTTAGATGTGATTAAGATAAGGATTTTGATGTGAGATCATCTTGGATTATCCAGGTGAGCCTTCAGTGCCATCACAAGTGTCCTTAGAGAGGAAGAGGGAGATGTCACACGCACAGAGAAGGCAGTGAAGTGGAGGAGAGATGTGGCCACAAGCCAAGGAGTTCCGATAGCTGGAAAAGGCAAGGCGCGCCTTCTCCAGAGCCTCTGCAGGGATCATGGCCCCTGCCTACACTATGATTTCAGGCTTCTGGACCTGAGAACTGTGAGAGAATAGATTTGTGTTGTTTTGTGCCATGTAGCTTGTGATAATTTGTTATGGCAGCTACAGGAAACTCACATATGCTTCATTGGACAAGACTGTTCTGCTGATTGTGTGTGTGCTGGGCTGTGTGGCAATCTTATGTGCTATAACAGCTTCTCCGTTTCTCTTAATTTCTGTGCTTATCTTGTTGTGAACCAGCAGTGAAGAGTTGGGTGGATGACCACCTTTGAGTACCAGTGGTCTAGTCTCCCTTATTTTATGGATGAGGAGACCGAGGCCCAGAGTGGAGGCAGTAGGACTGACATTAGAGCAGGTGCCTCTGCTGCTCAGAGTGGAGAGACAGGAGGTGGTACCAGCCTCTTGGGGACCAGGCCTAGAGTGAGCAGACTGGAGCGCTGCCCTTCAGCCTGTCCTGCAGGTCAGCTGGTGTCCCTGGGGCTATTCTGTGACCTGCTGAGTGAAAGCCCATGGAGCACAGGGCTGCTTAGAAGGCCCAGAAGCCAGGGGAATCTTGTAAAGCCTGATAGCCAACAGCAGCAGGCAAGGGATCCTGTCAAGGCTGAAGGTCCTGGCTTGCTCTTGACTTCATTTCCAGCTGACTGCTTCGGTCTCTGTGGTTTGGGTCATACTTTCCCTCTGCAGCCCAATTTTAACTTTCTACATTTTCTGAGTGGTAATATCTCTTAGAGGATATGGGATTCGATGACAATCATCTTGACTCTTATGCTGCTGGAATAAAGCCCATCCAGCTTCATTTGGCATTCAGGACTCCTGAAGAACCTTCCCTTTCCACCCCTGCCTCTTGCCCCTCCCTTTCACACACCTTTATCTCTGAACTTCACCAAAATCATGGCTCCCTGGTAGGGGGGGATTGAAGAGGTTAGTTCCGTGAAGCCCTACAGTGGGTGAGTTCATGGTTGACCAACTCAAGAACCAATGGAAAAATATGGCAAGAGGATGGTAGGCATACATCTCTGAAGCTCTCAGGAAAAAAAAAAGTGTATATTTACTAAAATAGACCATAAAAGCAGCATAAATAGCCTTGTCAGTCACTAGTATGTCAGCTAAGTCATCTGGTCTACCACCCAGCCCAAGATGAGCCACCAGATGACTGTAGCCACATATGTCAACCAGGCAAGACCAGAGAAAAACCACCTGGCTGAGCCCAGCACTAATTGTTGACCCACCAAACCATGAATAAATAAAATGTTTATTGTTTTAGACAGAAAAAAAACCCTACAGTAAATCAATCTTCAAATTATTACACTTCTTATTTTACTGGAGATGGGCAGTATATAGTTAATTATTCCCTGTTTGCTATAGATACTTTTCAGAGTCTCCTACCTTCGTATTTTCAATGAAATTCTTATTTGCTTTGTTTTGTTATGGATAATGCCCGTATGAAGAGCCCCTTCCCCCCAGTATCTGGGCCTCCATCTTAATGTCTAATACTGTTGGGATTTTAGGAATTACCTGTTGGGTCTACCCTCTGGGTCTTACACATCCTCCTATCCTTGTCTCTCAGATGTTATGGGACAGTCGTTGAGAGCCCCGGGTCACTTTCTCCCATCTTCTTTCATTTTTCCCAAGGCTTTGTTCCAGAAGCCTCTCTTTCTTCACCCTCTACTTCTGTTCTTTTCTAGTCCCAACCCTGGATCTCTTATTAAGTCAGTGACTCTTGGTTGCAAGGAACCACAGTGCTCTTGGGCCAGCTCACTTAGCAGAGGGTTTGTTGTAGGAATCTCAGGAATGCAGGGAGCAAAGCTTGATCAGTCTACTGGGAAGTGGAGCGGGAAGGCCCCTTAATTCAGGGGCTGTACAGTGCATGGTCCTGCTCACCTCCTCTGTGTGCATGTGTGTGTCTTTCTCTGAATAAGGGCCCACCACTGCTTCCCTAAGTTTGCCCGTCTTCATCCTCAAATGAGGGAGGTTGGGAGGGAGGCACTGTCCATCTCCAAGCTAACCAGTTTGGGGAGGGAAGCCATGGGACTGCCCGCTCAGCATAGACTGGGGGGAGTGTCCCCAAAAAAGGGGTCTGGGGAGGGGTAGTTCCCCAAAACCTATTACACCTCTTATTCTGATTTCTCAACAGGAGTAACTCAAGTCACCTTTACTGGAAATCAGTTGGCTGAAGTACTGAAACTGCAGTTCTTGAAGTTGAAGAAAAGGTAAACGGAAGTAAATTTGTACCTACTAAAATTTCTTCAAAGGGAAGCCAGTGTTTGAGGCGAGATTACCGTTCCTGGCATTCCTCAAACATGCCCAGTCCTGTATGTACTCTTTTCCCCTCCTCTCTGCCTGGCCAGGTTCCTGTTGATCCCTGAAGGTCTTTACTTCCCTGGAAATCAAGCCTTTTATATATTTGTTTTTTAAAGATTTATTTAGAGAGTGTGAGGGGTGGGGGGCAGAGGTAGGATGACTCCCCGCTGAGTGCGGAGCCAGACCCAGGGCTCGGCTCCATCTCATGACCCTGAGACTGTTGCAGGGTTCTTGTCTCACGGGCAAAAGGGTGAAGTGAAGTGAAAGTTGATTAAGTGAAGGTGAGAACAGAAAGGAAAGAAAAGGAGCTCTCTAGAGTGAGAGGGGTCCCGAACGGGTTGCCGCTAAGGACTTTTATGGTGGGTCTTTTATAGAAAACTGACAGGGGAACTTGGTAAATATTTTGTCTAAAACATTTAAGACAAACAAGGTAGATTTGTAAATATTAGGAAAATATCTCGTCTATATTTAGAACAAACAAGGCAGATTTGTTAATGTTCCCTTCTCTCTGGTTAATATCTTGTCTATAACATTTCTCCACATCTGGGATTTCTGTGAGCCTGGTCACATGGCCCTCTACCTGTCTGTCCCTCCCTCGCCTTGCCCGTCCCTCACTCAAGACTATGACTTGAGCCGAAATCAAGAGTTGGAGGCTTCACTGACTGAGCCACCCAGATGTCCTGGAAATCCAGCCTTTTTATTCCCTCCTGGCCGATAGTGACTTTTCCTGCTTTGGAACCCCCGTAATACTATCTCCTTCTCACTGACATGTATCGTAATGAGCTTGACATGATGCCCCACCCCCGGTCGTTCTTCTGCCAAGGCTCCTTCTCTGTGAACCTTCCCTCGTCACCATCATGGTATTTCCACCCTTGATTGTAGTTGCCTGTTTATATGTTTTCCATAATAAGCTCCTCTAGGGCATATCTGAATGTGCCTGGATGCCCCATAAACATGTATTGGATGAACAGAGCATCAGTCTTCCCCACTAGACAATCAGCTCCTGTATGAGTTCACTTTGTCCTTCTAGCACTCCGCCATTTACTATCATTCTCAAATCGATTCTAGTCTTTAAGCATTCATCAGAAATTGCCGATCTCTAGATGTCCTTTGTATTTGGGCTGTTGGTGAAATGAAGCTAATAGCAAGGCTTTTCTATCTGACTTTTATTTTTTTATGGGCAATATGGGCCCATGTTAAGAGCAATAATCCAGCAACTGAAAGGGAAGGGAGGTGACAGGCAAGCCAGGACAGCAGTGACTGGGAGCGTGGCCTCTCCGTGGCCGGAGTTGAATGGGGGTTGTGGGAGGTGGGGTTTTGGGTTGTGGGAGGTGGGGTTTTGGTCACACTGTGGTTGTGGCCTCTCCTGTCTGCTGGATGGCAGACCCCCTTCTCCATCCATCTGCATGATCTTCTGAGCTGCTCCAGTCAACAGACCCCTGCGTCTTCACCCACCTCCCTACTCCAAACCTTTTTGCTTTTGAGAAAAGGTTCCTTTTCTCAAACTGTGTACTGCACTGCTAAATATCCCAAAGAAGTTTCTTACTGATCTTCCCAGTTTCGTTGGTCACCATCCACTGAGAGTCCTTGTTGTAACCTTTCCTACCTCCCAGTAACCAGTAGGTGTCTCTTACCTTTGCATTTTGTCCACCTTTGCAGGATGCTTCTACACACATCACCAGCTTGTGTTCTCCTGCCAATCCTAGAAAACAGGCAGTCAGGCTCAGAGCAATTAGAGGTCTTACTTGAGGTCATGTCATCAGCATGAATGGAGTTCAGCTTTTCTCTCCCCCGCACCATCTTGGTCCTTCTCCTTGGAAGCCACTGCTGCCATCACAAAACCTGGGGCCCTGTCTCCTACCCACCCCCTATGTTCCCTCCAGAGAGAGGACCCTTGACCTTAACCTTCTGTTAAGAGATGCAGCCTGGGGGCACCTGGGTGGCTCAGTCGGTTAAGTGTCTGCCTTCAGCTCAGGTCATGATCTCAGGGACCTGGTGATAAGGGAAATCTGTGTTCTAAGGTGGCCAACCAAGCCAGCAAGGAATCCCAGTCCCAGCCCCAGGGCCGTTCCGGGTTTTCCCTCCTGCCCCGCCTGCCACCCCCGGAAAGTGCCACATATAAGTGCCACATATACGGAAGTAAAAGTGTATAAGTTATCCCCTTTGTTTGTGCTGGGGCCTCAGACCTTTGGAGACCACTCTCCTCTGAGCCCACTGGCATTAAATTAACTTCCTATCCTCCAAGATCTCCGACTGCTGCTAGTTCTTCTGTTGGGCCATCCAGTCCAGGTTCCATAACATTTGGTTCCCTGACTGGGAAACCCAGCCGCGCTGGCCCATTGTTGCCACCATTTGGGGGGCAACGGCGGGGCGGTGACGGAATGAGGGGCTGCCTAATTTTCAGCAGTCTCCCGCCCCGGTCGCCTCGGGCCGGCCCTGCTCTGCTGTTCCCGCCAGACTCGAGGAGACTTGGCAGGTGAGGACCTGGTCCCGACTTCAGATTCCGGTAAGGCCTGGGGTCCCAGGACCCAGACAGGCCCACCCCCACTGGGGTGGAAGGGGAGCCTGATCACCTCCCAGAGACCTCTTAGAGGTCTCACAGGTAGGGATTCCCAGGGAGGGAATGTAATAACTTCTGGAGTGAATGTGTGAGTGAATGTGCAGTTCCGACCTGGCTTGCTCAAGCGGACTGATTCTGTGACTCCACGGATGGGCACCCTTAAGGTCCCCAGAAGCCTACAGAGTCTGAGTGGGTCCATCTGCGATTCCGTGGTGAGTGGCATACAGTCTATGGCGGCATCAGAATAATTTCCAGTCGTAAGTCACAACACTGAGACTGCTACGGCTAAGCCTCACCTAAGCTCCTTTGGGACATGGCCAGATGGGCATCTGATTGGTCTCCTCACCTCAGGAGGCACCCCCCCCCCCCACTTTGTCTGTCTCTGCGCCACCGCACACGGGGACATCACCATGGGGTCAGGGCAGAGTAAACCTACGTTTCTAAAGACCATGGTCAAAAATTTCAAGAAGGGGTTTTCAGGAAACTATGGAGTCAGGATGAACCCCGGCAAGTTGAGAACCCTATGTGAATTGGAATGGCCCACCTTGATGTCGGGTGTCCTTCAGAAGGGACATTGGATGTCCCAATGATTCATCGAGTATGGCAAGTTGTAACAGGAGAACCAGGACACCCTGACCGGTTTCCGTACATTGACTCCTGGCTAGGAACTGCCCAGACCCTTCCCCACTGGGTGTGATTCTCTTGCAATAGGCGGGGACAAGCCAGGGTCTTAATCGCCTCATCAAAGTGACCTAAAGAAGATCAGCAAAAGCCCCAGTCTCCAAGTCCTAGCCGGAGATCCCGAGGATGAACTGATCCTGCCCCCACTGTACGCACCCTCAAGACCATCTACACCTGGCCCTTCAGCTCCAGGCACTCCGCCACTGTTGGTTTCACCGGCGCCCCCAGGCCCAGAGGATCCATCGGTGCCCCCAGGCCCAAAGGATCCACTTTCTCCAGGACCAGCAGCCAGGTTGCGCCCCAGGCCGGGCTCAAGTGCCCTCCAAGTGCCGGTATGAGAGACGCGGGAACCCAAGAGGCACGATGACGATGGGACAGTCCAACCCAGCCGTTCCATGATGTATTATCAGCCCTTCTCCACCACCGACCTCCTCAACTGGAAACATAACACTCCATCCTACTCTGAAAAACCACAGGCCATGGTAGACCTCATGGAATCCCTCTTCCAGACTCATCGGCCAACCTGGGAAGACTGCCAACAGTTACTCCACACCCTGTTTAACACACAAGAGAGGAGGAGAATAATGACAGGAGCACAACAATACCTAGAAGAGCATGCACCAGCGGGAGTCATCGACCCTGTTGCCTGGGCTAATACGGCCACACCCAAGGAGCACCAGCATGGGACTTTACCACGGATGAGGGACAGGCCCACATCTGCTGATACCAGGAGGCCCTTCTCCAGGGAATCCAGGCAGGAGCTAAGAAACCCATGAACATGACTAAAGTATCCTTGGTCACTCAACAACCAGGGGAGCCCCCCGGGGACTACTACGAGAGATTATGTAAAGTCTACAGGATATACACTCCATTTGACCCTGAGGCACAGGAAAGCCAACAGATGGTAAACACCTCCTTCATGGCTCAGGCCATCCCAGACATTAGAAGAAAACTTCAGAAACTAGGGGGTTTCGCCAGGATGAACATCACCCAACTAATAGACATTGCCAATAAGGTCTACATGAACAGGGAGGTCACAGCCGAATGGGAAGCTGATAAAAAGTTGAAAAAGAAAGTCAGCCTCCTGGCCACCGCCATGAAAGAAAAGGATGACACCAAGATGGGGAGACCCCAACCACCAAAAGGGGGGAACCCAGAACCCCCTTGGCAAGGGATCAATGTGCCTACTGTAAGGAGAAAGGGCATTGGAAAAACGAATGTCCCAACCAGGGAAAGGCTCAGAAGCCCAGCCGCTACAAGGAAGAACCCCGAGAGGAGGACCTCATAGACCTTGCGGGAACAGACTCAGACTGAGGGGAACCGGGCTCTTTCCTCCTTGGCCCCCATGAGCCCAATGTCAGAATGAAAGTAGGGGGCCAACCAGTGGCTTTTATGGTTGATACTGGGGCCGAGCACTCTATTGTCACCTTCCCAGTGGCCCCTTTCAGCAAAAGGACTGCGACCATCCTTGGGGCCACCAGGACTTGGACGATACAGCAGCCCTTTTGCCAGGCTCGCCAGTGCGAACTCGGGGGCCACAAGGTCCGACATGAATTCCTTTATTAACTGCCTGATTGCCCCATCCCTCTTCTGGGCTGAGACATACTCTCCAAGCTTGGGGCTCAGATAACTTTTGAGACCACCGGATACACTAGCCTCTGATTGAACCCAAGTCCAGAGGAGACGGGTTCTCTGGTACTAGCAATTACCACACCGAGGGAAGAAGAATGGAGGCTATTCTGTACCCAGGCCCAACTGACGAGCCCGCTGGAGTTCAGACTTGCCTTCCTTTCAGTATGGGCCGAAAACAACCCACCTGGACTAGCCTGGAATTGGGCCCCTATGATTGTTGAACTGATCCCAGTAGCCCAACCTCAGAGGCAAAGGCAATACCCCCTTCTACAAGAAGCTAAGATCAGCATCCAAGAACATCTGACCAAACTCAAAGAAATAGGTATTTTAGTCAAGTGCCAGTCAGCCTGGAATACCCCACTCCTGCCAGTCAAGAAGCCAGGAGGGGGATACCGACCAGTTCAAGACCTGTGGGCCATCAACAAGGTGACCATTTCTCTGCACCCAGTGGTCCCGAATCCATACACCCTCCTCGGCCAAATCCCAGGGTCGGCCAGATGGTTCACTTGCCTAGATTTGAAGGATGCCTTCTTCTGCTTCCGCTTAGCTCCCCAGAGCTAGCCACTGTTTGCCTTTGAATGGACTGAACCTGATACAGGGCACCAGATGCAACTGACCTGGACGTGCCTCCCGCAGGGGTTTAAAAACTCACCAACACTCTTTGGGGAAGGGCTGGCCGCAGATCTCGCCAGCTTCCCAAGAGAGGCCACACGATGCACCCTCCTCCAGTATGTGGATGACCTCCTCCTCACCAGTGACACACAAGAAGACTGCACAAAAGGCACAAAGGCCCTCCTACAGCTTCTGGCAGACTCGGGATACCGAGCCTCATGGAAGAAGGCACAAATCTGCCAAACACAGGTCTGATACCTTGGTTTTCTCTTCACCCAAGGGCCAGAGAGGAAAAGGGTCATCATCTCCCTGCCACAGCCCCAGACAAAAAGGGGCCTATGAGAATTCCTGGGGGCTGCAGGATTCTGCCGTATCGGGATCCCTGGGTTCTCAGCAATAGCAGGACCCCTTTATGATCTCTTAGGGGAACGATTGAGAACTCCCTGTCTGGACTGAGGAAGCAGAAGCCTCTTTCACAGAGATAAAGACCTCCCTGGGGAGGGCTCCAGCCCTGGGCCTACCAGATGTAGAAAAACCCTTCAATGTCTTTGTGCATGAAAAGGAAAAAATAGCACTCGGGGTACTCACCCAGACTGCTGGGCGCTGGCAACAGCCAGTTGCATATCTGTCAAAGAAGCTGGACCCCGTGGTAGCAGGATGGCCGCCGTGCCTCAGGGCGCTGGCAGCCACAGTCCTACTCATCAAGGAGGCGGACAAAATTACCCTGGGGCAAGAACTTATGTCAAGGTCCCTCATGCAGTTGTGTCCCTCATGAACGCACAGGGACACCGCTTCATTTCCAACTCTCGGCTAGCACAATACCAAGGGTTCCTCTGTGAAAACCTGCGGGTCACCCTTGAAACAGTAAGGACATTAAATCCAGCAAACTTTCTCCCCATGGAAGAGGGGGAACCAGACCATGACTGCTCCGAGGTGACTGATGAAGTCTACGCAAGCTGTCCAGATCTGTGGGATCAAGCCATAAAGAATCCAGAGCTCACGCTGTTCAGCGATGGCAGCAGTTACCTGCAAGAGGGTGCCCAAAAAGTGGGTTATGCAATAACCACAACCACTGAAGTCCTAGAAGCTAAGGCATTACCAGCTGGCTGGTCAGCACAACAGGCTGAACTATATGCCTTAGTCCGAGCCCTCACCCTCGGTGAAGGCAAGCGAGTCAACATCTACACTGACTCTCGGCACGCCTTTGTTACTGTAGATATACACGGGGCCATCTACAAGGAAAGGGGCCTCCTAACTGCAGCAGGAAAAGCTATCAAGAACAAGGAGCAGATAGTGAGACTCCTCGAAGCCGTCTGGCTTCCAAAGGAAGTAGCAATCCTGCACTGTAAGGGACACCAGAAAGGAGACGACCCCATAGCGCGGGGAAATCATCTGGCAGATGAGGCAGCCAAGACCGCAGCCAGTGAGGACATGGACAGAGCCCCTTCCCTCACCATGGCCCTAACACCCCCAGAAGAAGTCCCTCCACCCAGTTACACTAAAAAGGAAAAGGGATGGGCATGGCAGAGGGAGCCACCCTGACTGAAAAGGGACGGTGGATGATGCCCGATGGGCACATCTTTGTTCCAACAGCAACTGGAGGGCATCTAGTCAAGGAATACCACCGACTCACTCATCTGGGAAAAACTGCATTAGAGGCCCTTCTAAAGAAGCACTACTGCATCAGTCAGCTGCTGGCACTGTGCCGAGCAACGAGTGAACGATACACAACATGAGCTAAAAATAATGCTCGGTCTGCACCTCGGCCCCCGCCAGGTGTCCAGAGGATGGGAGCAACCCCCTTCGAAGATCTAGAGTAGACTTCACAGATGTGCAGCCGAGCAGGGGCTTCAGATATCTCCTAGTAAGAGTATGCACATACTCTGGGTGGGTTCAAGCCTTCCTGACTAGGACGGAGCAAAGCCTGGTAAGTAGCTAAAGTCCTCTTGCGGGAGATCGTGCCCCGGTTCGGCCTGCCATTAACAATCCTTAGTGACAACGGACCCGCATTTGTGGCAGACATTGGACAGGTCTTGACCAAATCTCTCAACATCACTTGGAGACTCCACACCACTTACTGGCCCCAAAGTTCAGGGAAAGTAGAGCGAATGAATCACACCCTCAAGGGAACCTTAGCAAAGTTTTGTCAGGAGACTAACCTTCCATGGCCGGATCTGCTACCCCTAGCTCTCCTGTGTGCTCGCTGCACACCTGGGACACTAGGTTTCTCCCCTTTTGAATTAATATATGGACGGCCTCCCCCATGCTTGGGGAGCCTTCCAGGAAACTCATATCAGGTTGGAGATAAAGAAATAAAGAATGAAGGGGGGGAAATTGGAGGGGGAGACGAACCATGAGAGACTATGGACTCTGAGAAACAGGCTGAGGGTTCTAGAGGGCAGGGGGTGGGGGGATGGGTTAGCCTGGTGATGGGTATTAAAGAGGGCACATACTGCATGGAGTACTGGGTGTTATATGCAAACAATGAATCATGGAACACTACATCAAAAACTAATGATGCACTGTATGCTGATTAACATAACATAATAATTTAAAAAAAAACTCTAAAAAAAAAAAAGAAATAAAGGAGCAGCTTCAGGCCCTGCGGGCCACCCTAAATAAATTACAAAAGTGCACCATTGAGAGGGCTCCAATCTCCTTAGGGTCTCAGGTACACTCCTTCCAGACAGGGTACTCAGTTTGGGTGAAAGATTGGAAGAAAGACCCCCTCAAACCGCAGTGGACAGGGCCCCACACTTGTTCTACCACCCCTACTGCCCTCAAGGTCTTAGGTGTCACCCCGTGGGTCCACCACTCCAGAGTGAAGAAAGCTCATCATTCAGACAAGGAGCCGCACCAGTGGAGAGTCCAGCCAGACCTCACGAACCCGCTCCGGCTTCGCCTTCAACGAGACCCCACCGACTGATGGACACCTGCTCACCGTGGTCCCTAGCTCTCATCGGCATGATTTTCCTCTTCTTGGGAGCCCGACTCTATACTGTTGCCCCTCCTGACTGGACTTATCCCCAGAGGCTTACTATTGCCATTGCTTATTGGTGTCCCTAGGGTGTATTACTGCACTCACTTGTCCACGGGTTTCATCTGCTGATGGGTTAGCCACGATGGCTCCCTCTACCTAAGGTCATAGGTCCCACTCTTACTGGCCCTCTGCTGTCTACTCCTGAGCGCACGTCACCATGGTTTTCCTGGCCCCAGTCAGTCCTGGTCTTCGGCTATCTGGTGTGCTATTCCTCCTCACTGCCTCTAGCTGCCCGGCCAGGCAAGGGGGACAAACTCTCGTATCACCATCACTGGCAAATGGACTTTCCAGCTTATCCCCCTCAAACCCGCACTGGCGCCCCCACTGACTTCTTCCACCTGGGATGGGCACACACCAAAGGTTAACCTCCATTTTGAGGGATGCCAGCTTCTTGATACCTCCTGGGAACCTCATAGAGGGCCTCATAGACCATGGCCCTCACTCAGGTTACTGGCTGGTAGATATCTACATCTCTGGGGGCCCCCATGCCTCAACAGCCAAACACCTGCCCTCAGTTCTGCTCACAAGCCTGGGGATGCGAGTCATGGGTGGCGACTTGGCCAGGGATGGAACGATGGTCCACCAGGTGGTGGCACCTCAAACAGCACAGTGACATCCGGATTTCCTTGTCACGCAACGCCACCCCATCCTCTTGCCCTAACAATCACTGTATACCACTCACTCTCTCAGACGTACAACCCAGTGCCACATCATGGGCCACAGGAATCACTCTCTTGTTGGGCCAGTATCACTCTATAGGGACCGACCCTATGGCCAGGTTTATGATTAAGTCCATGTTCACTCCAAGCCTTGCAGTCAACCCAGAGTCAGACAGAAAATAACTCACCCTGGCGCATCCTGCGTATCCCTGGGTCCTGCATCCCCATGCAGCAAGCATCTATAGCGCAACTGTTAGGTATGATTAATGCCTCCTACCAAGTGCTTAACCACTCAAATCCACCCCTAGCGTCTGACTGCTGGATCTGTATGAAGCCCGTTCCCGCCCAGTACCTAGGTGTCATCCTCAGCCAATCCACCGTGTCACTCCCACCTCAGCACCGGGGACCTCAGATTATCCCTTTCTGGCTCCAGTACCGCTGTATGGCAACTCTTCCTCTCCCATCACGCGCCACAGTCGGGTCTGTGCGCCTAACAACACTTTTCGGGCTTGTGATCAAGGTGTGTACATCTGCATCACCCCACGCTATCAATCATGCACGCTTGTCAGTCTCTTACCCGATCTTTCAGTCCTCCCCGGGAGTGATGCCCCACTCATATGGAGACCTCCTAGCCGCCCTCGACGCTCCCCTGCGGCCATCCCTCTTCTCGTGAGCCTGCCGGCTGCTTCAGGTGTTGCCCTTGGCGCCACCGGCATCGGATGTCACAGGTTCAGTACCAGGGGCTAACTCAACAACTCACGGTGGATTTTTCCGCCCTCACTCAGTCAGCCTTGGCCCTGCAGCGCCAACTCGATTCACGGGCTTCAGTGGTCCTCCAGAACAGGCGCGGGCTCCACTTACACATGGTACACACGGCTGGCCGCGCAGCGGGGGCTCTGTCTCTTCTTACAGGAGGAATGTTGTTTCTATGCTAATGAGTCGGGGGTGGCCCAAGAAACTCTGACCCAGTTACAGGAATGAGTAAATCACAGGTGGGAAGCGCTCCAGTGGACGGCTTGGTGGGATTCCCTCTCACAGTGGTTCCCTTGGTTCGCCCCCTTTCTTGGCCCCCTCCTAATGCTCCTCCTCACAGTAGCATTTGGTCTTTGTATTCTTTTTTTTTTTTTATTTGCGAGAGAGACAATGAGAGACAGAGCATGAGAGGGAGGAGGGCAGAGGGAGAAGCAGACCCCCCGCCGAGCAGGGAGCCCGATGCGGGACTCGATCCCGGGACTCCGGGATCATGACCCCAGCCGAAGGCAGTCGCTCAACCGACTGAGCCACCCAGGCGCCCCATGGTCTTTGTATTCCTAATTCCCTGACTAGGTTTATCACTGCTTAAATGGCTAAGATCAGACTCCAGTTGCTCCTTACTCACTGTCGCCCCTTAGAGAATAAAAATGATGCCCTCTAAACTAGGTGTTTAAAGGGGCATTAAAGGGGGGAATGATAAGGGAAATTTGTGTTCTAAGGGGGCCAACCAAGCCAGCAAGGGAATCCCAGTCCCGGCCCTAGGGCCGTTCCAGGTTTTCCCTCCTGCCCTGCCTGCCGCCCTGCAGTGAAAGTGCCACATATAGGGAAGTGAAAGTGTATAAATTGCCCCCTTTTTGCTGGGGGCTCAGACCTTTGGAGATCACTCTCCTCTGAGCCCACCAGCGTTAAGTAAACCTCCTATCCTCCAAGATCTCCAAGTACTGCTTGGTTCTTCTATCAGGTGATCCAGTCCAGGTTCCGTAACACTGGGATCAAGCCCCCCCATCAGGCTCCCTGCTCAGTGGGGAGTTTGCTCTCCCCTCTGCCTGCCATTCCCCTGCTTGTGCCCTTGTGCTTTCTCACTCTTTCTTTCTTTCTCTCTGTCAAATGAATAAATAAAACCTTTTTTAAAAAAAGGAGGGCAGGCGCGCCTCGGTGGCTCAGTCGGTTAAGTGGCTGCCTTTGGCTCATGTCATGATCCCAGGGTCCTGGGATCGAGCCCCACGTCGGGCTCCTTCCTCAGTGGGGAGCCTGCTTCTCCCTCTCCTTCTGCCTGCCACTCCACCTGCTTGTGCTCTCCCTCTCTCTATCTCTATCAAATAAATAAATAAAATCTTTAAAAAAAAAAAAGGGGGATGCAAACTGACCTTGGTGTTACCCCCCACCCCAGCTTTCTTGAAAAAGTCGTTTTCTTCCTTCCAGGGCCTTCCAGTCAATCTTCTAAGTTTTCTTTTTGTTAGGGCTTATTTAAATGCAGGAAATTTAATTAGTTTACATTAATACCGCACTGTCTTACTCTATGAGTAAACTGAAAGACACTAACGGGTTTAATCTAGCTGCTTCTAATGATGGTTTTTCTCTCCCTTCTCCTTTAAATAATTGCAAATACTTCTATTAATCAAGGCAGCAGAGCATGGTGCTTTATTGCCATGTGGAACTGTGTAGTGAAATGTGATTTTTTAAAAATGGCTCAAATTTTAATTAGAAAGCAGATTGTTAAATAACATTTTGATTTGTCCTTTGATGGGGAATTGGAAATAGACCCATCACGATAGGAAACCAGGTTCTAGTCCAGAAGGAGGCATATTAACTTAAGAGCAGGATGTGATTTCAGTGAGTCATTGTTTTCCTAAAATAGGTTGTCTTCTCTGGTCTTCTGTTGAGGGAGAGAGACCTTCCTCTGCATCTGATACCACCTTAGATTAGCATTTCCCTAGGAGAGAGTCCAACTTGGAATCCCCCACGCAGGCTGGTGCTCCCAGAGGGTCTAATCATCAGGGCACAGGACTAGGTACCAAGGCCCTTCTGCCGGGACTCCTTGAAAACATCAATATCGAGAAATCAGCAAACCTATTATGATGCCTGTAACTGAAGAAAATATTGGGCTACATACTCCCCATTGGGCATGATGCACATATCATTTTACTGCTAAAGTGACTGCTTTCTTGGCCCCAAAGCTGGTATCTGCATCACTACTGAGGGTCGTCATAGAAGTAGCCTGGGCATGGCCGGCAGAGTTTGGCCCCATAAGCTCCTTATGTGGTGCCCCCCACCTTGAACTGGTCCAGTGACAGGACATCCAAGCACCCCGGGAGGAAGGTAGGAAGGGTCACCAGTGAGAAGACCCAGGCGTTTGTCATTCCACATGACCTCTCTGTGCTTTGCAGGACATTTTATACCTATTATAGTAGCTAGCAAACTTGAATGTCTCGCAGGTGCTTCAAACTCATGGGGTCCGATTTTTTATCTCTTAGTCTCTTTCTACCACAGCCCCTTTGCACACCTCCCTTCCCTCCATCCATCTGATTAGGATGCACAGCTGTTAACTCACTTTTTCAAGCCAGAAGCTGGAGAGTCATCTGTTAACACTCACCTTTCTCTTCCTCCAGATCCCCAAGTCCTTGCAATGCCCCTAAAGTAGATCTTGAATTCACCTGCTGCCCTCCATGTCCATCCCCCACATCCAATGACATCAGTAGCTAGCTGCCTGGGTTCCTGCAAAGGCTTTTGAACTGCTTGCCTGTGTCCACTTCTCCTTCATTCTGCTTGTCACTTTGGCCTCAGGGTGACCTTTAAAACGCTCATCATATCATTTCACTCCTTGTTCACACGTGTCCGTGACCTCTTCCTGTGCTTGGATGAATCCCATAGGCCCAGCATGGCCGACGGAGAGGACTGCACGGCCTGGGCCCCAGACCTGGCTAAGCTGGCTAGAGGTCTCAAGGCACTGTTGACGTCACATTCAAGTGGCTTGTGAGAGACACTTTAACCTTTCACTCTTGACTCTCTTGGCAGGCTGCAGTGATTTTGATTTTCCAAGGGCAATAAAATAACTGTCAGCCCAGCAAAGGTGTACTTAGAATGGATGTCATGTTCGGGAAAATGGTATGGGGGGATTTGTTCCTCCAAACCCCAGAAATCAACTGCACAGAGGTGGACCACTATTTCATTGGGAACTTTAATAAGCAATCAACCAATATGTCATCTGCTAAAATGTTAATACCCCTGCTGCTCTCCAAGTAGCCTCCCTTCCAAATATTTCAGTGTAAGAACGTGTGCAGCCTTTAGCTCTGGAAATCATGACGAAAACATGGTGCCAGGTCCTTATAAGACAAGACTGACATTCTACAGGGAAGAAAAAGAAACACACTAAATGTGAGCGCACAGGTTTCCTTTTTAGACACGTTTCTCCTACTCTGCAGCCCACTCGTGTTCCTTACCTTAACCTTTACTTTTGTGTGTTTGTGGTACCATGTCACACGTGAACAGGGAAATCTGTCGTCCGAGTGACACTCTGTGCTCCTCGGGCCTTCCATTAAAGATGATTAATGGGAGTCCTGAGATTCCAGCTGTAGCTTTGGTGTACTATGACCTCAAATTAAGACCACTTTGCTATGATCTTGAATTTGTAACTTTTTATTGATACCAGTTTGGTGGTTCAGTCTGATGAGTTACAAACCAAGATCATAATGAGAATAGCAGGCGAGGTGATCCATGAGACTGTGGCGTTACGAGGTGCCATGGGAGCACAGAGGTGAGCCCCTTACCCACCTAGGCACCTGGAAAGTCTTGAAATGCTTTCAAGGACGTGTGACCCATGAGATGGGTCTCCAGGAGAAGTTTGCCAAGCGGGAGGAGTGACTGGGAGAAAAGAGGTGGAAAAGGGCATTTCAGACAGCTGCATGGACGGAGGCCTGGGAGGTCAGCAAGGGCATGGCACACCCCGAGAACTGTATGGGGGTGGTTGTGGCTGCTGCAGGTGAAGGCGTGGACTGGGGACTGACTGATGGGCCGGGGGCCTGATCCTGCAGTAGAGCATTCCCATGGGATTCTATGCTGGAGGTTCCTGGGTCAGATTTGTCTTTTGCACTAGGAATTCTGTAGGCTTGGCCTCTACTTTCAAGGCTTCTTCTCAGTGGCATTGACCCAATCCAGACACACAAGGCCTTTTATTAGGTTTATTAGGTTTTGTGGGTATGGGACTCAAAATGCCACAGACTTCCAAGTTTAAGGTACATCCATAGGCTGTCTACCAAGAATTACAAAGACATTTTTAGAAGTTACTGAAATGTGGTTGGTGTTAAATTACAGCCCTGCTGGAGTTTATGAATGACTCCATTTCCTGTTCCTTTGGGGTCTGGCTGCCTTGTCACGCTTGGAAGTGGTAGGTTTCAGGCTCCTATGAAGCTCAACCCTATAGGCTGTTGGATTTCCGGTAGATGTTAGCGATGGTACTATGACCGTGCTATGTCAAACCCATCTTGAATTGGTGATAATTTGTAATTGCTCAGAATCTGGATGTTGAATTATCAATTACTGTTAGCTTAGCTTTCTCACTGTTTAGCACGATTTGGTTGGTGGTTAACCTTAACGTATAAAATAATGCATATTTATACCAGGAATGTGTTTTGGCCCAAGAGTTTCCAACAACTACACTTAAAAACCTATATGAGGTTTAAATGGGTCCTCCAGGGGCGCCTGGGTGGCTCAGTTGGTTAAGCGTCTGCCTTCGGCTCTGGTCATAATCTCAACATCCTGGGATCGAGCCCCGCGTCGGGCTCCCTGCTCAGTGGGGAGTTTCTGCTTCTCCCTCTGCCCTCCCTTTCCTCCCCCCCCCACCCATGCTCTCTCTTTCTCAAATAAATAAATAAAATCCTTAAAAATAAATAAATAGGGGCGCCTGGGTGGCTCAGTTAGTTAAGCAACTGCCTTCGGCTCAGGTCATGATCCTGGAGTCCCGGGATCGAGTCCCGCATCGGGCTCCCTGCTCGGCGGGGAGTCTGCTTCTCCCTCTGACCCTCCTCCCTCTCATGTTCTCTGTCTCTCATTCTCTCTCTCTCAAATAAATAAAATCTTAAAAAAAAATAATAAAAATAAATAAATGAGTCCTCCATATGCCTTTGCTAAAGAAGATGCACGTGTCTCCTGCACGTGGGGATGGGCAAGTTGTAGCTTCCTTTGCCCACCGCCACAGGCAGTGATCTTAGATGGATTTAGAAATGTTTTGAGCAGGCAAGAAGGTCAGGCAGGGAAACACAGGTTAGGAGGCTGTTGCAGAACTCCTCACGAGCAAAGATGAGGTCCTGACCTGGTGGTAGTGGGGACGGAGAAGTGGGGAGATGTTTGAGAGATGTCTAGGATGAGGGACTGGTAAGACTCGGGGACGAATGTGATATAAGAATAGGGGAGAGGGGATGTGTCCAGGAAAACCTCGAACCTCTGGCCTGGGCACCATGAGTAAGAGAAACAGGTTTCTATCATTTAGCAAATACTTAATAAACCCCTGGTGGGAGGTGGGAGGTAGACAGAGAATGATTAACTCTTTGAAGAGGCAGAGTGAAAGAAGAGCCATTTAATTAATTTATTTATTTAAAGATTTATTTCTTTATTTCTGTGAAAGAGAGTGCAAGCACGGGGGGAGGGGCAGAGGCAGAGGGAGAGAGAAGCTCAAGCAGACTCCGCGCTGAGCCCCACACCCACGTGGGGCTCCATCTCAGCCTCTGAGATCAGACCTGAGCCGCAACCCAGAGTCGCATGCTCAGCCGCCTGTGCCACCCAGGCACCCCAAGAAGGGCCATTTTAAAGACATAAGAGGAGGCAAAATGGTAACTGATTTTGACCAATGGGATCGGGCATGTTTTCTCAGCGGCGAGAGTGTGTGAAGCAGGCCAAGATGAAGAGCCCTGGGGCTGGGCACGCGTTCAGCGTGACAGGAATGTGACTGCTCCATGTGACATTGGGGCCGGGGTTGGGCTCGGCACTCAGTGCCTGGAAGGCCAGGCCAAATCTGCACTGTGTTTTGCTGGTCCTGGGGGCCGCTGCAGGCTCTGTAGCTAGAGGACTAAGATCAGAGCTTGTATTAAGTGAGGTCATTCTGTCTGGAGATTGAGGAACCAGGAGGTGGAGGCAGGCACTTTGCCGGCCAGGGGAACCTCGTGGGGCCTGCAGACAGGCCACGGGCAAAATCGGCCTCATCTTCAGTGCTCAAAAGCCTTCTGGTCCTGTGGCCTTTGCCTGGACCATCCCCCCTGACTGTTCAGTTTGGCAAAACAGCTTAAGGTTCAGCAAGAAAGGTGGCATTTATGCTAAAGATCAAATATTTATCACTTTGTTAGTGACAAACTCAACTTCGGCAGCCCAAGGTCGCTCCGATGGGGTCATTCTCCTTCCCCTACCCCCGAAACCGACCCTCCTGGAGACTCCAGAGAACGCTGACACGCCACCGTGTAAATATTTGGTAGCAGCTTAGTGTACGGGTTGCCTTTTGCAGACTATTTGAATTTGGGCAGCTGTAATCAAGGCCTGCAGCGGAGCACAAATAATAGGCTTTGAGACATTTGCTGGTGGGTTTGTACAGTCCTTTCTGGATTGATCTTCTCCCTCCTCCGCTCTTGCTCTTGCTCAGCGGACCTCAGGCTGCATGCTCCTGTGGGGCCTGCCCTGAGCGCCGTTCCCACACACCTTTCAGGTTCCAGACCTCTGCCCTCCCGGCTCCCTCCCCGCCGCGCCCCCCCCCCCCCCCCCCCGTTGTGCTCAAGGCACTTTTTCCCTTCAGCCCTCTGCTCTCTGCTCAGACTTGGTCCCTTGTACCGCTCCCTGTGTTACAGCATGTCCCCGGCTCTCTGTCACATAGCACATCTTCATCTCTTGTCTGTCTCCTGCCACTAGAATGTGCCAGAGGAGCTTTGTCTCGCTCATTGCTCCATCCCCACTGCCAAGAGCATGCCTGGCATGTGGACATAGCCTTGTATCTGGGGAATCAGTGGCTGATCAGATGGACTAGGCCGCACACTCAGCACATATATATCGGTGCCTGGCATATGGTAGGTACTCAGTTAGTGTGTGAATGAATGAATCGGTGGGTGAGCTACTCTGCGTGTGATTAGCTGGTCGCCAGCGCCTCGCTGCTTAGCAAGGGTGTGTTGAATCAGTGAGTGGATCAGAGAGCCTGTCTGCCTCTGCCTCCGAGGCCGACTCTCTTGATGGGGCAGAGCCTGCAGTTTTCTTTCTCTGAGTAAGGCCCCGACGTGCAGTCTTGGGCCCATGTGGTCGTGGCTGCCGTTTGCATTTGAAAATTCAGTCAATACCTCACTCTCAGTTTGTCTGCCATCAGCCAGGCTCTGTAATTAACTTGCTGTAATTTAGCCTAGAGATGAATTTTTCATTTTAAAGATGCCATAAACAACCAGCGCTTATGCTATCTTGGTTGTTAATGAAGTTCCTGTCTACCAGGACGTGAAGACTGTAGCGCGCTGAGGGCCCTTGCTTAGCTCACGCCTGGCCGTGGGAGCGAGAGGACCAGCGGATGAGTTCTGGCAGGTTGTGGTCCTGTATTCCTGGGGTGCTCCGGAGCATGCCAGCGTGCAGGCAGAGCCCCGGGGGGCATCTTCCTTGGGGGGGGGTCACATTTTATCCAAAGATGTGGGAAAAATAACATTTAAAGAATATTGAGGGGTGCCTGAGGGGCTCAGTCAGTTAAGCATCCAACTCTTGGTTTCTGCTCAGGTCCTGATCTCATGGGTCGTGAGATCAAGCCCTGCGTCCGGCTCTGTGCTCAGTGGGAGTCTGCGTGGATATTCTCTCCCTCTGCCTCTTCCCCCGCTCTCTCTCTTTCTCTCTCTAAAATAAATAAATAAAGGGGGGAAAAAAGGATACTGAAACGAATATGGGTATGTGTTGGAGGAGAACTCAACATCACTTAATGGGTAAGAGCAGGGCCCTGGAACCAGACTGTCTGGGTTTGAATCTGTCCCGCCCCTTACTTGCTTTGTGGTCCTGGGCAAGGGACATACCCGCCTGTCAGACGGGAGCCGGTGACACAGTAGAGCCTCCCGCATGGGGACACGGTCAGCATTCAGTGACAGCCACAGCAGGCTTTTATCACGGTGCCGTGCAC
Source organism: Neomonachus schauinslandi (assembly GCF_002201575.2). Classification (NCBI taxonomy): domain Eukaryota; kingdom Metazoa; phylum Chordata; class Mammalia; order Carnivora; family Phocidae; genus Neomonachus; species Neomonachus schauinslandi. Next base: position 72,390,770 of record NC_058413.1, on the reverse strand, counting down.
ATCGTGGGCCAACGATTGCTTGACATTTTTAGATAAAAGAGGAGACAAATGAAATTTTATTCTGGCAGTGGCTCTGCCCCAGCCCTGGCCTCCAGGGATGAATGTTCACTCGCATCTGCCATAGTTGAGATGGACAAGTTAGCAAAGCACTGCCTTAAAAAAACCAGCAAAAACCAGTGCGTACAATTGGCTGATCTGCATGTTTTCATGAATTTCCCCCCATCCTTGCCTTAGTCTTGAGCTGTCACAGAGTTGAGCTGTCATTAACAAAGTGCTAAATTAGCGATGCCTCCTCTAATTCCCTCTGTCTTCCAGTTCCTAACTGAGGAGCACATGAAGTGAGGGAATCTACGGGTTTGGATACGGAACTGCCATTTAAGGAGTGACATTCTCAGCGGAGCTGCCGCCTTCCTGAGCGCTTGCACAGATGTCACTTGTTGCCTGCCTTTCATTCCCCAACAGCCTGGCACTCATCAAGGTGGAGAAGACTTGTCGCAGCGGAACCTGGGTCCATCTCTTCCGTCTGATTTCTGACTCCCATCCCATTTGTCTCTTGGTTTCCCCTAGAGATAGAGAGCTCCCTCCTCCAGAAGTAGCAGTCTTCTGTCATCTGTTCAGGTTCTGCCTTCCAGAGCACAACTGACCAGGAATTTTCAGCCCGCAGCTTAAGTTCTCTGATAGAAGGACCTCTGGACCCTGTGTTGGCACAACTCCATTGGGAAATGGGATTTAACCGTTTAGCGGCCCTCACTGCAGGGAGGCCTTCTCAATCCAGTGTTTATCAGCTGTGGGTCACGGCCAATGAGCTGATTGGGAAATTAGTGGTTCGCAGTGGGCATTTTCTCTAATGACATAAAACAGGATGGTTGCTTGCCGTAAGCCTCCATAGTCCCTTGTAGGACTTTGGTCTCAGGCCCTATGATGTGCACTGTTGTTAACTGTGTTGCGCTCTGTGCATCTCAAAAGCCATTGTTCTCAACCCTCTTGCAGGAATTTCAAATTACTTCTTTTCTCTTGAGGTTGTTTTTTTTTTTTTTTTCCTCTCTCTGGTTGGATTTGTGTCAGGTCAGCTGGTTTTAAACCAAGTGGCTGTGCTGGACCAAAGTTGCTGGTCGCTGTGAGTTTCTCTCTGACTCCTCATTAAAGAAGCACAGTGGACTGTCCACAGTTAAATAACAAGACCCGTCAAAGGCCCTGCTTCCTCTCTGTCCTCCTCTGTGGGCGTGAGAGGAGCTGGCTGTTGAGCACCTTGAGAGTTTCGCGTCGTCGAAGGGCAGGCCCTGGAAGGGCACTGTTTCCTCGGGGCTGGAAGAGCCTCTGTCGCTGGTTCTTGGAGGAAGCAAGTGGGGACCGGCCTGCATTCACGCAGGCGTCTCTGCTTTCCTGGAGTCCAGCAGGAGAGGTGTCATCTTGTCACATGTTATCCTGAGAAATGTGACTGTAACTTGAACCAAAAAGAGGGATGCAGCTCCGAAGACGGAGCAGAGTTGAGCATCAGCAGGGCTTTCAGAACCGGAGCTCTGTGTGTGTTGGGGGCGGAGGGGAGGCGGGCGTGGTGGGAGGGGGACGCCGCGGGCAGGGCAACCGTGGGGTTTGGGGTGCCAGGGCCTACGCCGAGTGCTTCGCTTCTGTAATCTCATACGGTCCTCACCTCCTTTTCTCACTTGGTCACACTGGCCTGAAAAGCCCCCACCCTGGTTCAGTCTAACGTCCTCCACCCTGCCCCCGCCCCCCGCCCCGTACACGCACCTGCTCATTTGGCGCCACCCGACTCTCCTCGCGTTAGGATCTGTGATCTGTGGCTGCAGGTGCGCCGCATGCTGCTGTGGTCACACGATGATCCTCGGCTGCCTTTGTCCCCCTTGGGGACAACTGTGTCATAGCTACTCGCTCGTCAGACGTCCGACATCTCCTCCGCCTTCCTGCCTCCTTCTTCCTGTTTCATGCACAACAGTGGCAGTCACTGGAGAACTTAGGCCTGCTCCCAGCACCACGCTGGTGGCCCTGATCCCGCTCTGTCTCCCCCAGGGGTGCTTCCGTCAGTTCTTTTTACTTCCTTGTCCTGGTGCACTTCCCCCTACGATACGAACATTCTGTAACTGCCCTAACTACCTACACACAGAGCCAAACTCTTGTCCTCCTAGCCCCTAACTCTGACCCTCTTTTAATAATACTAAGGATGTTGCTCTTGCTGTTTCTGTAGTATGTATGTACCAGGCATTATTCTCATCAGTTCATTAGGTACGATTTTTATCCCCATTTCTCAGATGAGAAATCGGAGGCCTGGGAAGATCGAGCATCTTGCCCGAAATCCCAGGGCTGGGATTGCAGCGCAGACACTCGGCCTCCAAGCCCTGTCCTGAGAAGAGTTGCCTACTGGTGGTCTCCATCCTCTCTGCCCCCTTCCCCTCTGGGACCTACTCGTAACACTGATTCCTCCTCATCTCTCCCCCGAAACCTACTTGTGACCAAATATTAGAGTACTTTCTGCACTCGCCTCCCAGGACACCCTGGTCTTCCTGGTCTTCCTCCTTTCACATATTTTCAGTCTGTCTTGCTGGTTCCTCTTCTGTCCTCCCGGATCGAAGCCTTACATCACCCCAGGGCTCCATCCCGGCCCCCGGCCCTGTCTGCACTCACTCCCCAGCCTCGTGGCCTTCAGCGCCTCCAGCCCCACGTTCCTGCCTCCAGCCCGGCTCGCACCCCGGACCAGACTCCTGCATCCTGCTGCCTGCTCACTGGCTCCGCTAGGATCTCCAACTCGATGCATCCTAGCTTCCCATACCCCCACACAGCCTGCCTCGCCTCTTCCCCACGTGCCTCCACGGCCCCTCTGTTCTTCCCCATCCTCAGGCCTTCGTCCGTTTCTCTTTTCACACTCCAGTTCCGGTCTGCTGGTGAATCGTGTTGCCTCTGCCTCCAAAGCGCACTCGGTATCTGACCACTTTTCACCATGTCTGCACCTTCCCTGGACCATGCCACACCGCGTCTCACCTGGATAATGCCCAGGCACCTTCACCAGTCTTGCCTCAGCTCTGTCCCCCTGCAGCCAGTTGTGTAATGACAGGCCGAGCCCTCTGGTGGCCCCCATCTCCCTCTCTGGCCTCACCTCTGCATGCTCCCCTCTGCCCTCTCCAGCCCTGCTGGCTGCTGCGCTGCCTCTGGGGTGTGGGCTACGCTCGGGCCTTTGCACATGCTCTGCCCTGTCTGGAAGGTCTTTCCAAGAATCTGCTCAGGTCACTTCCTCACTTCCTAGAGTCTCTGGTCCAAAGTCACTTTCTCAGGAAGCCTTCCTTGGTGGATGACTCTCAGCGTGCCGCCTCTCTACCACCCCTCCCCTTTCTATTCTCTACCACACATAGCATCATCTGACACACGTTCTGTTCATCTGTTGGTTGCCTGTCTCCCCGTGTCCTCGTAAACTACCCAAAGGCAGCCTTCTGCCTGTCTCGTTCATAGCTGTATCCCCATTCTATCCCCCGACATATAGTAGGTGCTCAAAACATATTTGAATGACAGGTACTTTTATCCCTGGTTTATAGAGAGAATAATCGGAAGTCTGAGAGTTACTTGCCCAGGGCCACAGACCCTAAAAGTGCCAGGACAAGGATGGAAACCCTGACATGAGCTTAACTGCTCCGTGTGCTCCTTCTTGTTAAGTAAGGACCATAACATGTAACGTGCACAGTTACTGTGGGGGTGAAACGGATAATGCACAGGAAGGCACTTGTAAACTCCAGTGTGCCATAGGAACGGGACTTAGCTAGTTTAGCGAGAACTGTAGCTTTTCATGTCTGTGTTATTCAGCAACCTGCCCGAAGGCTCTTTTGTGTTCTTGGGTTTTTATTCAGACTAGCCGATACTGCCTCCACCAAATTACCTACTTTCTTCTCCCTTCTGCCCTTGGTGAGAGAACTGCGTGCATGTGTGTGTGTCCGCTCGCTTCTGTCTGTCGGTAGCTCTGATCCTCACCCTGCCGGCCATCAGGTGGAAAGCTCCCCCCAAACCTCTGTGGCCCGTCAGCAGCTGGGGGGTGGGGGGCGGGGGGCGGCTGGAGCCTGTGGGCCTGTGTCTGTCACTGTGTTCAGGTCTGTGTTCCCGGGGAAGGCGCTCAGGTTATCAGCCGGTGCTTAGCGGGTGTCAGGAGGCCCATCCTGCACAAGTCTCCTGGCAGCCTGCCCACCCCCTGCCCCCACTCTCTGCGGCACACTGGAGTGAAGTGATCACAGGCCCATTATGGCTGACCACCAGGGACGTAAGATGAAGCAGGCGCACTTGAGGAACCACAGAACTGCTGCCCTCAAGCCCGCAGCTTATGTTTCCCTGAACCCAGGCCAGCTTCCCCAGCCTCACGGCGCCAGGCACGAAGCAGTTTAGCCCTTCTAGTGCTTCCTGTTAGGGTAATGGCGCAGCCACCAGAAGGGGTGGTAGACACCCCGCCACATACACTGTTCGGACGTGTTGTTCATTCCTTGGCATGCCTGCTTTCCAAGGACGAGAAAAATGCAGCCATTTTCTCCGAAAGCACCTGCAACTGCCTTTGCCGAAGGCAGGAGAGCCGTGGCACCTGAGAAAAGGTGGCCAGCGTGGAAACTAGACAGGCGGTCTCCCGTGGGGAGCCACCACTGGGGCCTGGCTTCCGTACTCACCTTGATTGTGTGCGGATGTCCAGTTCGCAGCTGCCTAACACTGTCGCCGGGCCAGGTCGCGCTGTCCTCGGCGGGCATCCCTCCAGCAGCCTGGGACATCAGGTGAAAACAGCAGTGAAGACAGGCGACATCAGAGCAGCCTGGCCCACGGGGACAATTCAGACCCGATACGGTGCATCCTTGAACCCAGGTCCGAGGCCCAGCCCGGGGCGGGCGTGCGGTGATGCTTTTCAGGAATCAGGACAAGTCTGGCTGTAGGAAACAGGCTTTATCCAATGCCAGGTGAGACGAGCCCAGGAGGGCCTGTGTTCCCTCCCACACACACTCCCTGAGTCCTCGGCCTCTAGAGCAGATGGGCAGGAACCAAGTAGGGACTCTTGAGTCTGCATCCCATCACCTTGTGCTTCTGGGGCATGTCCGGCCACCCGGGGGCGGCTGGGTGGAGTGGGGGAGCACAGTTCTCGAGCCAGCTAGAGCTAGGTGAATCCAGCTGCACTGCTGACTTACTACCTGGAGCCTTCTCGAAGCCCCAGCTCCCTTGTCTGCAAAATGGGATTAAAGCCCACATGAGCTCTGCGTGTTTGTAGATGGCTTTAGTGTGGTAGCCTGACAGAGGGTCTTCAGGAAGTGAGAGCTGCTCGTCTTCTTTGTGGGGGCCCCTGGGAGGCGTCATGGGGTCACAGCAACAGGATGGGAGGGCTTTGGAATTAGGTGTGAGTTCAAATCCTCATTCTGTTCATTCCGTAAATACTTAACGAGTGCCTATGTATGGATTTTACACTGGGGTTGAGACTGCTGGTTCCCTAATAGTATCTGATCTTGGGCAAGTCATCATACTTTTCTGAAGCTCAGTGTCTTCGTGTAAAATGGGGGTAAAGAATACCAATCTTGCAAGACTGTGTTGAGAATGAACTGAGCGTTTAGAAGTGGCAGCTAGCTATTTTATTCTTTCCTGCTATAACTTTTCCTACCGTGCTGTAGAATTTTCTGCTATAACTCTGTGGTTAGTATGGAAGATGAACAGCTCGTTAGACCGTTCGAGCTGTGATAGTGAATCCAGCAGGTGTTTGCTGAGCACCTGTTATGTGAGAGGCGCCATGCCAAGCCAGGGGAATAATTGTACTAGCAAGACACAGTTGCCATCCCCCAGGAGCGCACAGCGCAGTGGGGACGTCGGAGCCCCAGCTGGTCATGGGCCTCTGGTCAGCGCTGTAGGAGGGGCAGACACTGAGTGCTGAGACCACGCCGAGGAGGGACCCAGGGCTTCAGTCGGGGGAGGCTGCTGCTGGTCACGCACAGGGGCTGGCCGAGGATGAGAGAGGGCGCAACAGGCTGGCGACGGTGCAGGGGGAGGGGGCCTCCTGCAGGGGTGCTCTGTTGGCACGGAGGTGTGCGTGTGCAGGGCGGGAGCTCAGGTACCTGGGTGGCTGGGGCTCACGCGGGGTGTGGTACGGCTGGGGAGATCTATTAGGGCTGGCTGTAAATCTGCGGAGCCCTCACCGTTGGGGGTTGAGGCTGAGACGCAGAAAGCTGCTCCGGCTGTGCTGCTCCTTATTGCACGGGGCGGGCACAGCGCTGTCCAGGGGCAGGGTAATGTGAGCCATACATAGAAGTACACACTTTTCTAGTAGAAGCAGTAAACGGAAAACAGGTGAAATTAATAGTATTGTCATTTCAACATGAATGAGAATTCATTATGAACTATTATATTTTGATATATTATCAAAGTCTCGTTTCAACATGAATCAGCATAAAAATTTAAGTGACACATTTTACGTTATTTTTTTTTTACTAAGTCTTCAAAGTCTGGTGTGTATTTTACACCCCAGGACAGTCCTGTTTGGACCACAACCACATTTCTAATATTGGAGCCACGTGGGGCTGGTGGTGACCGCCTGCTACCTTGAGCAGGGAAGGGTTAGGAGTTCTGGAATATGAGACTTGGCAGTGATCTGTGTAATCCTGAATCTTCCCTCAACCCAAACCAACCTTCTCCCATCAGACCCTTGAACCCACCTGCCCACCACCAGATTGGTGACTGGTAGCTTTCAGCAGGCAAGAGAGAAAAAACTGGGGGATTCCATCATCCACAGGTTATACGGCTCAGAAACAAAAACAACATGCAGAATTCCCTGGTGGTTCCTCCCTTTATGTGCATCTCCACGGGACGGACCTCCCTGGAGAGCAGGTTACTCTCTGCCGTTCACTGAGCATCCGGCACGGCCTGTTAATGTACGAGATCCTGCAGATAATACGTCCTTCCTAATTTTTTCAGCACCTCTACAAAGCAGGTTTTCTTACCCCATTTTACAGAGGAGGAAAGTCAGGGCATGAGAGATTAAGTAACTTGCCCAAGGCTGTGTGACTGGACGTGGCCGAGCTGAGGGTCAGACCTGGTTTCCCACCCTCATTCTTACCTCTGCTCCTGGCTGTTTCTCCGTTAGGGTTCAGCACTCTATGTACATTATGAGCTCTAACCTGGAAAAAATACCCATTGAAAACTCAGTAAGCGTGTATCTACACAAGCATGTGTGTGTATACATATATATATAAAACGCTGGAAGGCTATCATCAGAGAAAATCGTGAACTTAAAACGATTCTGTACGAAAGGCTGTGTCCCCACCCAGCCTTTGGGACCAGTGGGAATGTTGCAGTGCTGACCAGTTGCCGTGGGCTGGCATTGGTGGGGGAGGGGGCAGAGCAGGCGGAGTTTCATTAGAATCGGGTGGGACTCAAGCGTTTGTGAAGTCTTCCGTTTCCCGGGGTTGGGGGGCTGGGGGCAGGGGGACCAGGTGGCAGTTACAGTTGTAAGGCTAGAACTGTGTTAGTGGTTTCTCCTTCGTGCCCGCGCGGCTTGCTGGGAAGAAGTCAGACCACACAGTGTGAGCTCCGTCTTCGGTGTCCTCTCTGTGAGGGGCTGGTAAGCAACGATGTGGCCCCAGAGTGGGGAGTGGGTAAGGGAGATGGGGGGTGAGGAGGCACAGGTGGGCGGCGACTGTTCAGGCTTCGGAGTCAGACAGATGCGGTTGACCTTGGACTCGGCTACTCCCTGATTTTGTGACAGAGGCAGGGCTTTGGACTCCTCGTGGCTGAAACTGGAGCAGTTATTGTAGCCAGGGCTCTTTTCACTGGAAGCTAGCTCCGGGTAAAAGAGGTACCAACCACCAGAAGATAGAAAATGTCAGTGTCCTGGAAGGACCAGAGCCTTGTAGCGCCGGGCTGTACGGGGATTCCACCAGAAGGACAGGAGAGCAGTTCCCTCTGCCCGTCTGCTCTCCCCCACCCGGCTTTCCCTGGTGTCTTTCGCACGTGGCATCAGGTGGCTCCCCACGTGGCTACATCTGTGTGATTGTCCAACTTCAGTGTCCCTTAATGTTTCTTAGCATAGATTTCTGAAATAGAGGCCTGTGGACCCAGCTCAATTTTTTGAGGCAAGCCACACATTTCAGAGGTTCTGGCCAAGCCTGGATGAGCCAGCCGTGGTCCCGCAGGCCACCTCACCTGGTCCGGTGAGCGGAGGTCAGAGCGTGTGTGGCGAGGTGGTCCTGATGGTCCAGAAGGAGGCAAGTCCTGGATATGAAGCATGTACAAACTTTAACCAGAAGGGCTGATGTGTCCCTGCTGAGTTTGCTTTTCTATCCTCCAGGATGGTTATTTCATGCCCTCTCTTTCCTCCAGCCTACCTCCCAACTCCTCAGACTTCTCCCATTTCACGCAGAAAGTCCAAGCCTCTCATTCCTACTGCACAGTACAGACCTGTCTCCTCCCGTCCCGTCTTCTTCGCCTGCCGCCCGTTGGATTCGAGGTTGTGCCTTTGCGTCTCTCCAGGGCAAAGCGGCCCTTCTGGGCCCTCCGCTTGCTCGCCCAGATGTCCCCACGTTTTCAGCGTCAGTTCCTGTCCCGCCTGCGCACGGGCTCCCCGCGCGACCTCAGACCAGTTGTCCAGGCCGGTGCTGGTCAGGGTGCCGGCCTGGAGCTGTGTATCACGAGTCCTCCCGGGATTCGGGAGCTTGCGCCAGGATGCCGGGCAGCTGTGCACGACGCCTCCATCCCGCTGACTGTTCTTCATGGCAGAACGTTGTCGGCGAGGGAAGCGGAGTGTTCACTTGCCTTCTAGCGCAGGCTTCTCTCAGAGGAGCAAGAGTTTGTGGACGACGCTGTAGACGCCCTAGTCTGAACCCTCCCCTCTCGCTCCGCCAAGGTCACTCATGTCCGACCTTCACGTTGCCAACACCAGCAGAGGCTCTCAGGAGCATTGGGAAGCAGTGCCCTTCTTGACTCTCGTGGTCACCAGGACTTTCTGTTCTGCTTCTCCCCTTCACTTGCCTCTTCTCTGCAAGCTTCTTCGCTTGCTCGTCCCCTACCCGCCCTCTGACCGTCCCGTGCTGCGGGGGCCCAGCCGAGCCCGTTTCTCCGTCTGCCTTGCCTTCCGTGAGCTCACCTTGTCCAAGAGGTGATGACTTCCGAATATAGATCTGCAGCCCCGAACGAGCTCCTGACTCGTTGCTCCAGCCGCCTCCTTGATATTTCCATGGCGATGTCCAATAGGCATCCTCGCCCATGGATCGGTGTGAGCCGAGCACTTACTGTTCTTTCTCAAGTCTGCCCCTTCTCCGTCAGCTCGTGAGGCAGGATCACCACCCAGCAAGCTGCTCAAGCTCCCAACTTTAGGTTCGCCTCCTGTGATTTCTGTCAGCTGTGCCCCCAAAGTATGGCCTGACTGCACCCTCCTCCGGGTCACCACTCCCTCTCCCAGACGGAACCATCCCCCTCGCACCCCGGCCTGCTCCAGGAGCCTCCCTTTTCATTCCCCCATGCCCTGCTGTCCACGGGCCAGCTCGAGGGAGCTTTTGAAAGCCCGTGCCTCCCTGTGTGAAGGCCTTCAGGACCTCGTGCTGCTCTTGGAATAAAAACGTGGCTCCTTACTGTGGCCTGTGAGCCCCCGGATGACCTGGCCTCTGCCCTCTCTAGGTCCATCCCACACTCTCCTCCTGGTTCCTTCCACTCCTGCTGTTCTATCCCACTTTTGTCCCCCCTGGCCCCCTTCCTTCTCCTCCGGTGTCATCTCAGAGATGTTGTCCCTGATTCTTGGGCCCTGGGGAGAGCGTGGGGCTGTGGCTTGAGGCCCATGGCATAGGTGAGTGAAAGCAGGGAGGCTGCCCACTGTAGCCTAGCGGAGGGCCCAGAAGTCAGGCCTGCATGTGCGTCCTTCACATCCTGACCAGACCTGTATTGTCCCCAGCAACTTGAGGCTTTTTTCCTAAGCCTCCAGGAACTTCTGAATGCATCTCGCAGACGTCAAGAGCTGGTCACCATGGAGGCTGTTGCCCCTGAGAGCTAAGGTGGGGGTGCAGACAGCCGCTGAAGGAGCAGGCCCAAAGTCAGGGCCCGTGCTGTGAGCCAGAGCTGCCAGGGCCCTCGCCACCCCGGGCTCCGGGGCTGCCTGCCCGTGCCCGGCCCCGTGAGGGGTCCTGCGAGCGGCAACAGTGGCCCCTCCATTTTTCATAGACCGACAGGCCATTAACTCCACGGGGTAAGAGCTGCAGATCAGAGGGCGGCTAATGCTTGTGTCTTTGTAAACAGTTTTGTGAGGCCATGTCGGGGACGGAGGGAGTGTGGTTGCAGAGCCGGCAGGGGATGCTGCCCCTGCTGATGCTGTTTACAGACTGCGTGACCCGTGACAGCACAGTTCTTCTCCTGCTCCTTGGTCTCCTCACCTCTCAAACGGGGATATTAAGGCTGTTCCATCCGGCAGCTAAGAGGCACTGAGTGCCTTGTCCACGCCACGCGCCGCGTTACAGGTTCTTGTCTTGTCCTCAGCATGTCCGCTGAGGGGCACGCCGCCGTGCTTAGCCCCTCCCAGGGGGTAGCCGGGGCGTAGAGAAGCTCAGGGAGGCTGCCCGGGGTGGCGGGCAGGTGAGCTGTGGGGAGAGGAAGCCGGCTCTGCCTGGCTCGCGGCCTGTCCTGCGCCCCCGTGGGCGGCCAGAGCACCGTGGACGTGGGCCCTTTCCAGTGCTCACGGTCAGCCTCTGTGACAGAAGCTGCTCAGATTGTTCAGCTGATGACAGTGGGGCCCGGTGAGGTGAAGGGACCTGCCCGCAGCCGTTCAGCTGGTCAGTGGGATGTCCTGGGTTTCACCTCAGGTCCGTTTGAGTGTTCTGGGAAAGACTCGGAAAGGAGAACTGGTAAAGCAGGGATTCCTACACTTGTCAGGTGGCAAGGGAGTACTAGTGAGTATTTTAAAAAGCCTAATGGAAATTGTACACTTGCCAAAATAGGGCTGCCCTGAACTTTAATATTTGCCTTTGGCTGGCCTTATGCCATCCCAGTGCACGAAAATTGGTCATCTTGCACCATAAGAAACTCTACCCAATGTGGCTAATACAGACAAAAATCCCGGGTCCACATGCGATGAGAGGACTGGTAGGAGATGAACATCCCTCTGCCAACAGTTAGGTCTCATACAAGACCTCTCCTGTCTCAGAAGCCCCTTTCCAGATTCTGCCATTTAACGTGGTCACTTAGGTGTAAATGCCATCTTCCTCATCAGCGTGGTGACAGGCCACCCACTGCCCTGGGACAAAACTGCACACACAAGATCGTGTTACAAAAGTCCCTTTGTTCGAAGAGTACTGCCCCCCTGCCTCCGAGAGCATCTAACTCCGTCCTAGTCCCGGGATACCGTGATGGACGGATGTCTTTTTTGTCCAGTACCCAGCCGCCACCTCTTGGCCGTGTTTAGAAAACACTCCACCTACAGTAGAGACTCAGAGGCTGGGCTGGGGGCATCCCGAGTCTGATGCACATGGGAGCTGGTGGTGCAGAGAAGCCAGGCGCTCGGCAGTTCATCCCGGACAGTGACCGCGGTGGCACCAGGGACCGCGGTGGGGGCCTCAGCACCTCGTGCTCCAGTGGCAGGGTCCGGGTGGTGACATGGTGTGAGTTGGCCTCTGGTTATGGCCGCGCTGGCTCCCTCGTCCTGCTCATTTCCTGAGCCTGGTCCTCTGGCCGTTCTGGGGACCCTGAGAGGCGCCAGACACCTTCTCAATCTCATTGTCAGCCAAAGAGCTAAGAATCCGACTTGTCTGGAGCTGTTGCTCCAGACGAGGTTTTGTAACAGGTTTGTAATTTATTCCCAGGCCCCTGACAGCACGGCTTCACCACCTGAGCACCTCCTCAGGGCACAGAATGTACCAGAATCCTAGTTTGAGTGGGCGGCCGGACCGCAGGCTCAGCCAGTCTCTGTTGTCTGTCTGACCCAGATCTCCACTCTGCTGCAACCCACGGGGCACCCCCAGACCGTGGGCGCCGTGAGGGTGGGACAGAGTGCTCCACCTCGTCCCCAGCTCCTCGAGCAGTGCCCGGCACACGGGAGGTGCTCAGGAAGGTGTGATGGATGGGTGAACCAGTGCCGAGACGGAGAAGCCCGTGCCTCTGGGCTCTCTCTAGCTGCAGGGAGGCTGAGCTGGCCTGTGATCAGGCCCAGGGCTTGGGCAAGACGGAGTCACGTGCCTGGAGTCCGCAGGTGGCCTGCAGCTGGCCACTGAAGCCTGGCTGGGGAGGCTGCAGCACTCAGAACAGTGAGGGGAGCAGGTGCCCCTCTCCTCTGAGTGGAGACCATGTGCTTTCCAGGCCTTCCATGTCACACGTGCACAGAGACCCTAAGTGAGCAGGCTGGAGACCCACTCCCCGTTCACCGCGGGCGCTGGAGCCCCAGGGTACATCCCACTCACCGCCACACCCGCTAGATAGAGGGGCTGACATCTGTCACATGGGCCCTCCTGTTCCTTCCCACCCCCCCCCCCGCCCCCGTCTTCTGAGCTGTAGGTTAGCAGTTGCCTTTCACTTTATAGTTTCTTTTTCCTTTCCCCCTGTTCATTTTTAATCATCGTTCTCTCCCCAGGAGGTTCAGCACCTTGACCAGAGGAGTGTGGCCCTTCCTTCCAAACCCTCTCCAGACGTACCCTCCCAGCATTACTCGGGAAAGATGCGGCAGCTCAAAGGCAAGCCCAAGAAGGAGACGTCCAAGGACAAGAAGGAGCGGAAGCAGGCCATGCAGGAGGCCCGGCAGCAGATCACCACGGTGGTGCTGCCCACGCTGGCCGTGGTTGTGCTCCTGATCGTGGTGTTCGTGTATGTGGCCACGCGCCCCACCGTCACCGAGTGAGCGCAGGGGGCAGACTCCCCCAGCAGGGAGCCGAAGCCCGGGAGGGGGAAAGCGAAAGAAAAATGGCTTTCGTATTCAGAGATTTTTCCTGATGCTGAGCTCTAAGCTGGAGCACCCTGTCTTCTCTGGTCTTTGACTTGATTAAAGTTTCTCCAATTTCCCTGGGAGGGAATAGGGAACGTTTTATCAGTGAATGTGCCATACACCTTATGGTCCACTTCATGTGCCTTTCAGACTTCAAAGCAGTGTGTGTGTGTGTTTCTTTTTCACTCCTGAAATCGATAATGTAGCTCCACCTGGTGAGAGGAGGAATCTTCTGGGTCATGAATCAGTTGGAATCAGTGCTCACCCCATCCCCATTGTTTAGAACATGACTCTTTGCCTACATGTGGTTCACGATTTCCAAAGGGACTGTATTTCTTCTCTGTGCTTAATGTGATTTGAAATATGTCGACTCAAAAGTGAAATATTTATTTTTCGAATAAAGGAGATAATAGCCTTAAACTGGGTGTTTATCTTGCTTTGCCAGGAGGTGGCCTTGCTCTGAGGGAAGCGCAAGGAGGTGCTGGGCACCCTCTCCGGGAGGCCGTGTCCCTCTTCTCTCCCCCCCCCCCCCCCCCCGCAACCTTCTCTACCTCCTCTCTGCTCCCTGCTTGAATCACTTCCGCGATGGCTTCTGCTTTTTGTCTGGGTCGGTTGAAGATTGAGAGACTCTTGAGAGGGGGAAGACAGGGTGCACTAATTGGTCTGTTTGAGCGAAGGAAGAGCTCTAATTGGAATATGACTACAAGTGCTTTTTACACCAGTTAGAAACAGCAACGGGGAAGTGGTCCTGGAGGGAAAGGTCAGGCTCGGTTCTGTTCCCGCTGAAAGGATGCAAATTGTTTGCAGTCCAGCTGAGTTTTTGATGCACATTGGCCCTGCCAGAAAGGTTCTGCATTGTATTCTGAGGGCACTGTGAGCCCGGCCCTGGTTCCCGAGGGAGTGACCCCTTTTTGGAAGTCAGATTCATGATGACTATTGTGAGGGTGTTGGTCCGCCCATTGCTGATTACAGAGAGGTTTGTGGGGAGAGAAGTGCTTTTCTAATCACGGTGGCTACATGACTTGCTCACTGATGGCTCAGGCGGTTACTGGGGCCATGGGGCCTCTTGGCGCGAGTTCCTCAGGAAGACCAAGCAGCTGTTGGAAGGAAGGACCCCAACTGATGCCCTGCATTCCTGGGCCTCAGCGGGGCTGACAGAGCTCCGTGGGCCCCTCTGTGAGAGCTGGTCTCAGAGGGAGATGCTGCATGGCCTTGGGCCCACTCAGGTGCCTGTGGCCCTGGGGAAGAGATTTACTAAAATATTTATCAAATGCAGAGGCTGCTAGGCTATAATGTTTCTTAAGTTTCTATTTTTCTCTCCCTTGTTCGGTTCTCTTCCGAGCCCCAGTGTTTGTGGTCTGGGAAAGGCTGAAGGCCATGGCCTCAGGGACCTGCTCATACAGGTGCAGAGCAAAGAGGAGGCATTCCTGTTCTTCACAGCGGCCACAGGGCCACTGAGATGCGGAGCTATGCCCCCTTCTGTCTCAAGAGTGGCTGTTGAGGCTGGTGCAAGGAATGCCCATCCACTCCGCTAGAAAGAGCCCGGGGCCATGTGTTGCGTGATCGCCTGGTCTGTGTTTAGTTCCCAGCCTACGCTCAGAACAGTGGAAGCCCGCCGAGTCTCAGTTTCCCTGTCCGTAAATAACTGGTCAAGTCACTTCTCGGGAAGTGGGCCATCTAGTAGAAAACGGGGCTGATCGAGCAAACCTGGGTCTTTATGCAGGTTTTGCCGGAACCCCTCTTGAGTCCACTTCCTCACGTGAAAGTGGAGGTTATCTTGCCTCATAGGGTTGATGGGAGGAATCAATTGCAACCGTAAATTTGTAAAGCCAGGTCCGGCTCCTGGGACATAGTGGCTACTCCATGAATAGTAATGGTAGCTCAGCATTTTACACATATTAACTCACATATTTCTCATACAGCCCTAGGAGGTAGGTACTGTTAGTACTCAGTTGTACAGATGAGTAAACTGAGGCAGGCCAAGAAACTTGTCAGTATCTGATAACAAGTAAGTGGAGAAGCCCAGGTTTGTTTGTTTTTATTTTTATACTTTGGTTATGGGCAATTTCAAGCATATATAAAAATAGAATAATACGACATACCTCATGGAGCTATTGACCAGTTTCTGCAAGCCAGCACATGGCCACTCTTGTTCATCCATCTCTGCTGCCCCCACCCCCAGCCATCCTCTCGTGCACACACACATTGGGTCGTTTTGCAGCAAGACAGCACGTGAGATTAAGGTTCAGACAGTCTGGCTCCAGCATCCATGCTCTTCATCATTAAGATCTATTATCTCTTAATAAATACTGATTTCCTTCTCACCACTCTCGCCGTCTAAAGAAGCCTTTCCTGCCCAGGTATGTGTGAACAGTCCTTACTGGACAGTGGTCATGAACTGCCTCGGACGCCATCTTAGGCCCTGAGCTCGGCTTTGTCCACTTGGTATCTAACAGCCCGCTCAGTCTCTCATGTGTTGCTTGCTGGGCCAGGACCCTCAACCCCGTAGCAATCCAGGAGAAATGCCTGTTTTGTGGGTTCCTTCTTACAACATCTTGGCATTCTTGCCTGGGACATTTGGGGCCTGGTGTGAGAAGAGCATGTGCTCTGGGAACTCATAACTCAGCCACTTTCTAGTCAGATAACCTCAGTCAGGTCCCATAACCTGAGCTGCAGTTAACCCACACAGATCAAGTAAGGTTCATTTTACTCTGTGGAGGCTGTTGGGAGGATAAACAGGAAAAAGGCATGACATCGCTCCTGTAACGTCGTAGATGCTCAGTAAGTGGCCATTCCTTTCCCTCTTGCCAAACTTCACAGAACGTACATCAAGGCCTGCCTCCCAAGGCTCTCCTTGCCGGGCCGACACAACACCATCCACTGTGTAACAGATCCTTTAGGTGCTCCTGACTCTTATTTTCACTCACTGTTTTCCTCTTTGTTGTCTGTCAGGGGGCCCAGTGGATTTGATCTCGATTTTCAAGAGAAGGCAATTACCAGACAGGCTTGGTGAAAGCAGGCTGAAAATGGACTTTTAAAAAAGTTAACACAGCTTTGATGTGAACCACCTCCTGGCCAGGAGGAGATGCCAATTTACTGCGGGTAGAATTTAACAATTCCCAGGGTAAATAGTACTCCCATGTGGGTGCCCCAGTAATGATTTGAGACACCAGCTTTCACATTATTCCAAGTTATTCAGCAGCTTCAAGGCAAAACTGAATGATTTATTAGGAGTTTCACAGAAAGTCATGCTGGGGTTTGAAGAGCAAATTCCCAAAGAGGAATTGGGTTAGAAACAGGAATAGGAACCATTGTCATTGGTTTAAAAGGTGTCACTTGATGTGTTTTAAAAAATCATGATGCGAAGATGTATTTGTGTTTCTCCTGGTTCTGAAGCTACCAGCTTTCGTTCCTTGCCTGACAGTTCAAACAGAGCAGCCCACACCTTTCCTCCATGCCTCCTTCATGAGGAAATAGGAAGTGTGCTGTCAGACTCACCTGTACTTTGGAGATGGGGACACCTGCCTCAGGGTTGTTAGGAAGATGGAAGGGATGATCGTCCTTCCCTTTCCCCCCCAAAGGATCTCACATCATTATTTACCTGTTGGAGGTAGAAAAAGAAGGAAATCTCTTGGAACTGTGGCTCTTAGATTTCTTTTTGGAAGTCCACCATCATATTATATGTGCGTGTATGTATTTGTGTGTGTGTGTATTCCTTTGTAGCCCTGTATAGAAAATGTCCCATGTGGTCTGTCCTCCTAAAGATGTCTGCCTTACTTTTTTTTTTCCAATGAGATTTATTTTTTTATTATGTTAGACACCATACAGTACATCATTAGTTTTTGATGTAGTGTTCCATGAGTCATTGTTTGCGTGTAACACCCAGTGCTCCACGCAATACGTGCCCTCCTTAATACCCATCACTGGGCTAACCCATCCCCCCACCCTCCTCCCCTCTAGAACCCTCATTTTGTTTCTCGGAGTTCATAGTCTCTCATGCTTTGTCTCCCCCCTCCAATTTCCCCCCCTTCATTTTCCCCTTCTTTCTCCTAATGTCTTCCTTGCTATTCCTTATGTTCCACAAATAAGTGAAACCATATGATAATTGACTTTCTCTGCTTGACTTATTTCACTTAGCATAATCTCCTCCAGTCCCATCCATGTTGATGCAAAAGTTGGGTATTCATCCTTTCTGATGGCTGAGTAATATTCCATTGTACATATGGACCACATCTTCTTTATCCATTCGTCTATTGAAGTGTCTGCCTTACCTGGAATGCAATTTTTGACCCTAGGAGCCATCTCTAATTCTGTGTTCTCTACAGTATTTGCCACAGACTTGGTTAAGCATGAATAAATGAGGTACAGAATCTTAAGATCAAGGAAATATATGGGTAGTTTCCTCATGACTCTTTCAGGATATCTGTACTCAAATTGGGTGAGGGTTTACACGTCCTCTGGATTCTTGTCCCACTTTCCCTCAGGCTTCCAAGATCAAGGAAGAGCACTTATGTCTGTAGGATTCGCCTCACCCGCTCTCTCAGGCCTAATTTTTCTTATGGGGCTTTGAGCAGTTTAGTAGCCAGTCTGTCCTCTTCTATTCTGAGTATTTTCTCATTATTCTACAAGGAAAATGTCTCCAACTTCAGTGTATTTCAGTTGGGTCATCTGTATTATCTCCCTGCCTGCCAGTCCTCTGGAAAGGAGCCAGTCTTTTCAAAAAGCTTTTAATCCCTTAAGCTGTTGAGTAATAATTTAAGGAAAGTAGACCAGAGTGAGCATTGGGATGCTCAGTACTGCCATGGGTAAGGATCTCTCTCCTTCCCTTGTTGTTGACTTCCTCATTATTATATGCAGGCTGTCTATCTTTGAACCTTCCTAGGAAGGACACCTGTCTCCACCTGTGAATATTCCTTTTCCAACTGAAACAAAGCACAGCTGTCCACATGCTGATCACCTCAATTCTTTGAGAAAGCATATTAAGCCTTTTGGGATTAGGCCTAACTCACAAGGCACCAACTCATGTGGACTGGAGTAAATGCATAAAGCCCATCGTGGACTCCTTTTGCGAGGCCCTCCACCTTGAAATACCTCTGACTCTAGCTGCATTACTGGCTCAGTTGAAGTTCTTCCCATCCATTCATCTACCCAGATTTTCTAGAAACATTGAAATTCCCTGCCTCAGTCAGTCCTCTCAGACTGGCCATAGCAGCAATTTTAACATTAGCAAAACAGTTATAAAATGAGCATGCCATAAGGGGCAAAGGCTGACATATACTAGGAACGTAATAATAAATGATATGATCATGGATATGTATGTTGCCAACAACATAGCTTCAAAATAGATAAAGCAAGTGACAATGGACACACTAGAAATAGATCAACAGTTTTAGTTGCAGATTTTAAGATACACCTTTCAGAAATAGATGAACCAGCTGAAAAGAGCAAAGATAGAAGATTTGAATGATAAAATTAATCATCTTGATCTAGTAGATAAATACAGATCTTTTCACTCAACAGAGAATGAATATTTTTTAAGAGCACACATGGAACATTAATAAAAATTGGCTTAAAATTTTTCAAATTTGATGAAAAATATAAGCCCACAGATTCAGGAAGTTCAACACTCCAAGCAAGATAAACACACAAAAAACCACACCTAGGCACCTCAAGGTCAGATGCTGAGAACCAAAAGTGAATTGTTACAGAGGTAGAAATCAGGCCTCAGATGTCTCCTCTCTTGCGTTTAGCACTAGAAGATTGATGCTGACAAAATTCTCAGGAGGAAAAAGCACTACCCAAGACTACTTTTGTGTTTTCCTTTGTATATTCATTTAGCAAATATTTATAGTACAACTAGGCGCCAGGTACCGTTCTGGGCATTGAAATACACCAATGAACAAAACAGACACATATTCCTGACCAGTCTCCATTCCAGTAAGAGAATGTATCAAACTACCACTTCTGCGTGTATGTAATGCACACAAACATGGGAAAATTAAGGAATATATCTCTCATGACCATTTTGTGAAGAAGCTATAAGAAGATAAAGTCCAAACAATCAGGAGATAAATGGAGGAACTACAGCAGAAGAATTTGCTGTAAGGCGAAGAAGGATTAAGTGTGGAAGTTACAGATACAAAAACGCTGTAACAGAAGTTGGAGGTAGGAGGAGAAGGTAAGAAGTGGCATAAGTATTCTGAATTCCTGCTCTCATTAGGAGTAAAAATTATTTCAAGTTTATAATTTAAAGTATAAGGGTAAGTACTGAAAGAATAAGTAGAAATAATATAATCAGCTAATTTAGTGGAAGGGGGAGTATGAAGAAGTAAAAGCATACTATTATTTTGTCATATTTATTTATTTATTATTTATTTATTTATGTTTGAGAGAGAAAAGCATGAGCAGGCAAGGGGCAGAGGGAGAGAGAGAGAATCTTAAGCAGGCTCCACACAGCATGCAGCCCAACACAGGGCTCAATCTCATGACCCTGAGATCATGACCTAGCCAAAATCAATTGTCTGATGCTTAATCAACTGAGCCATCCAGGTGCCCTGTCATCATTTTTATATGGCGTCATTAGATAGACACTAATGAAAAGGAGGTTAATAAATAAAGGTAACCACTTAAAGGTAAGACAAAATAAAAACCTTTAAAATGATCGAACATATACATGAGCAAAGGAAGTAATTCACATACTGGAAATTATTTTAAAGCATCGATGGAAATAAAAAGTGTAAAATATGATGACAGAAACAAAATCAAAGAGCTGTCTCTGTAAATATAAGTGGCCTGGATATACTTAGAGAAAAAGTCTCAAACAGGATTATAAGGAAAACCCAAGTATTCATCATATAAAAAAGATATACTTTAAAGTGATTTGAGACCACTGAAACTAGAAGGATGGGCAAAAAGTAGATCAGTGATACATGCAGAAAATGACAATATGGTTAACAGTGCTGGGAGGAGAATTTATAGCCTTAAATATTTGTACCAAGAAACAGGAGAACATGAAATTGTCTAGGAAACTAGAAGAAAGCAGTATTCACAACCTCACTGTTAAAGTTGAATGGGAGCAAAAAGCATAGAAGAGATAAAGAATGATAGAGTATATAATTCAAGATGGAGATCTAAAAATTATGAATATGTACAAGTTTTTCTTTTTTATAACAATTTCCATATATATGTATATATATATTGTTTTAAAATTGCAGTTAGCCATACAGTGTAATATTAGTTTCAGATGTACAATTTAGTGATTCATCCTTTCCGTACACCACCCGGTGCCCATCACAGTAAGTACTCTCCTTAATACCCATCCCCCATCTAGCCCCTCCCCCACCCACCTCCCTCCATCCATCAACCCTCAGTCTGTTCTCTATCATTAACAGTCTCATGGTTTGCCTCCCTCTCTTTTTTTCCCTTCCTCTATGTTCATCTGTTTTGTTTCTTAAACCCCACATATGAGTGAAATCAATGGTTTTTGTCTTTCTCTGACTTATTTCGCTTAGCATAATACATTCTAGCTCTATTCATGTTGTTGCAAATGGCAGATTTTATTCTTTTGGATGGCTCTGTAATATTCCATTGTACATAAATACCACATCTTCTTTATCCATTCATCAGCTCATGGACATTTGGGCTCTTTCCATAGTCTGGCTATTGTTGATAATGCTGTTCTAAATATCGGGGTGCATATACGCCTTTGAATCAGTATCTTTGTATCCTTTGGGTAAATACCTAGTAGTGCAATTACTGGGTGGTAGGGTAGTTTTATTTTTAACTTCTGTCTTCCACAGTGGCTGCACCAGGTAAAATGTTCAAGTTTTTCTTAACAGAAATTACGAGAAGTACAAGGGGTGACAGACAGAAACATACTAGTAAGTGGAGACTTTTGTTCACCATTTTCAGCCCATGACAGAGCAAGTGAATAAAAGATAAAGTTTAGAAGACCCACACATAATAAAATAACTCTGACTCTTACATATCAAATTCTTGGCTTTTTTTTTTAAGTTTCAGAAACATTTATAAAAATTGTGTTACTTATTTACTTATTTAATGTTTATCTACTTCCTCTAAATCATGAGCTCAATGAAATGGGAAAGGAACTTGTCTTGTTAACCCTATTTTCTCAGGAGCTAACAGAGGTGACCAGTAAATATTTTCAAATAAGTGAGAGAACACTTGGTTCACAAAAGAAAAATACAAATGGCCAGCAAGTCCAAGGGGGGGGGAAAAATGCAACTTTATAAACAAAGGTATTTCTGTTTAAATAATATTAGAATACCATCTTACCTGTCAAAATGGCAAAACTTAACATGCTCTAAATCCTTGCTTTCTACATAAATGCAAACCTCGATAATGTGTCAACCCTGCAAAATGTCAAGCAGAATAGATAACACAAGTAGTTCTTTGCAGTTCCTAATCCCCTCATGCAAACATCCTAGGTGAGCCGTGACCTTGAGGAAGTGTCCTCCTTGTGTTATGTCATATCCTAACTTTTCCCTTATTTCAGTGGGTGGCATAGCCTGAGGCAGGATGCATATCATCCTGATAGGCCCACAACAGAGGCTGAGCCACTCCCGAACAGCCCCCAGGAGCCCTGTGCTTAGCTGTTCTTACCCCTCACCGTCAGTCTGCCCCACTCTGAAGCTCTCCCGCAGCGGAGCATCTCCCCAGGCTGGCATTTAGCTTATGGCTGACATGTAAATTTGCTACCTGAACTCAGAGGATATTTCCATAAAGCTATAAATGTACATATTTCTAGAAAGGTCTATAGAGATAACTGGTTCAATCTCCTATCTCTTCCTGCAGCACCCTCATAGATTCTGATTAAGTATCTAAGATTAGGACTCCAGCCTGCAGTTGGAGAAGATGGGCCCCAAATATTGGTATTAATAAAACAAAACAAAAAGCAGGAGAAAAAAGGATTTTGAAGAAAATTCCACATCCAAATAAGGATATCTTACTGCACTTCCTCCTTCAAGTTCCGCTTAGGATTTGACCCCCTGCCTTCTAGTCTAACCACGTGCAGTAATGATAAGAACTAATCTCAGCTACGTCCAGTGTGATGATTTGAGTCCATGTGCCCGAAATACCATGGGTTGGGGCATATGCCCACATCCCAGTTCTTCACTGGGTAAGAATGATGACAAAGCCCAGATGTCATGCTAAACCCTTACAACCACATGAGTCCTTGATGCGTTGGCTCAGACTATGATTATTTGAATAAAGACCTCTGGTTAATGATGGTGAGCTAAGCACCTGCTCCCCCCTGATGGTAAAACAATGAAGGAAAACGGAATTCCCGGGATGAAGAGAAAGTGAGCAGAGTTAAGAAGAACTACACCTGGTAAGACGGAAAGCAAATGGATGCGTGGTAACTGGCTTAGCAGACCTGAGCTCATGATGCTGATAGGAAAGCACGAACAGAGGCTTTTGAAGACCAGATCCAGAGGAGGTTACAGACCCACTGTTTGTATCCCTTTCAGGTTAGGAGTGGCAATGGACGCCTCCCTCCAGAAAACCACTACAGTAGTTACAAGAACTAATGACTGAAAACACATTTTTTAAGACCTCTGGTTGTGCTTAGATCTCTAAAGTTTTAGCATCTAAAACACCACTAAATGAACATGTATAGGGTTTCTTGGTGTTTGCATTAAACTCAATTAACTACTACAGCCTGTGGGTCAAATCCAGCCTGCCATCTGTTTTTGAACAGATGGAGAGCTAAGAATAGCTACTTTTTTTTTAAATTAAACTTTCTATTGTGAGATAATTGTAGATGCAAATGCAGTTGTAAGAAGTAATACAGAGAGAGCCTGTGAACACTTTACCTATGTCCCCCCAACATTACCTTTTCCAAACCTGTAGCGCAGTATCCCAGGACAACGAGCATACAGATGTTGGCACAGTCACGATACAGGTCAGCAGGATGCTCACGGGCTCCATTTATAGCCACACCTGCTTCCCTTCTGGCCCTGCTCCCTCCTCGCACCAGGGCAACCGCTAATCTGGTTTTGTCATTTTGTCATTTCAAGAAAGTTTTGCTATATAACAAAATATAACCATTTGGGATTGGCTATTTTTTTGCTCAGCATAATTCCCTGGAGAGTCCTCTAGGTTTTGTATGAATCAGTTGGTTTTTTTATTGCTGGCTGCTATTCCATGGTTTGGATTACCCCGTTTTTTTAGAATTGTTTTTATTTTTTATAATAAAAAAAATTGTTTTTAATAGCATTTAGTTACATTGTTTATAGTGGCATGGATTTATAGAAGATGTTTAAGATTGGTTGGTAACTTAGTCTTAATTGGATTTTCTTTTAAAATTGAGGCTAGGAGAACTAGTTATGAGTTAAAGAGTATTTCAGGGGGCTCCTGGGTGGCTCAGTCGGTTAAACATCTGCCTTCCGCTCAGGTCATGATCCTGAGGTCCTGGGATCAAGCCCCACATTGGGCTCCCTGCTCAGCGGGGAGCCTGCTTCTCCCTCTCCCTCTGCTGCTCCCCCTGCTCATGCTCTCTCTCAAATAAATGAATAAAACCTTTAAAAAAAAAAGAATATTTCAGGATACCAGGTTGGCTATAAACTCAAAAGCTACACCGATATCAATTCTATAAACAGCAAATACGAATGTAACTTATTTAAGCCTATTAGCTCACATTTCAAAAAAGCACCCTCATTTTTTATTGTTTTTAAAGATTTTATTTATTTATTTGACAGAGAGAGACAAAGCGAGAGAGGGAACACAAGCAGGGGGAGCAGCAGAGGGAGAGGGAGAAGCAGGCTTCCCGCTGAGCAGGGAGCCCGATGCGGGACTCGATCCCAGGACCCTCGGATCATGACCTGAGCCGAAGGCAGACGCTTAATGACTGAGCCGCCCAGGCGCCCCACACCCTCATTTTTTAAAGCCGAATATTATAAGTGGTTCTTGAAAGTCTATTGTGGACATGATAATACTGAATCCAACTAGTTGGGGGCTTTAGGGTGAATTTATGTGACCATCCGATTCAGAGTCTCATTTAGAGTTAAAAATCAAACTGTGTTAACAAAAAAAGTTACAGAGGCGCCTGGGAGGCTCCGTTGGTTAAGCGTCTGCCTTCGGCTCAGGTCATGATCCCAGGGTCCTGGGATCGAGCCCCGCATCGGGCTCCCTGCTCGGCGGGGAGCCTGCTTCTCCCTCTGTCCCTCCCCCCGCTCGTGCGCGCTCTCTCTCTCTCAAATAAATAAAAACTTCAAAAACAACAACAACAAAGTTACAATCACAGGTGTAGCATCATCAGTTCCTTAGAGAACCCAACTCCCAAAGCTCTCATCATCCCATTATCCTCTCGTTTTGCTTTCACTTACCCGTACCCTTCTTTTAAAGAAGCACAACATATACAAGTTCACCAAAATTCTGAAAGTCCCAGTTTGTACCACACTGAATGATAGGAGCTTTGGCATTTGACATTACAAAGTCACTTTTCAGTAAAGTATTTTCTCCACTCTGGGTCAAGGCGAGGGAAGACGGGAAGAACAAGACTGCCAACTGCAGTCTCGAGCTGCGAGCTACCCAGACAGACGTGGGTGTGCGCACCACCAAGGCGCCCTTCGCGGGGCTGCAATATGCTGCTGCTCAGCCCCGACCCAAAGTCCTTAGGAAGAGAGGGTCCCGGGAGGGCAATGCCCACTGCAGCTCCAGGCTGACTTGAAGCGGGGCTCTGCACTAGCAATTGCCTTTTCTCTCTGCCCAGTTCTGCCAAGACCAGTTCGTAATTTTCTTTTCCCTTTGTCCAGTGCTGCCAAGATTCCAACTCTGTTTTTGCTTTGAAAATCTTTTCCAGCTTCTAGAAGCTGCCTGAGTTCCTGGGCTCCGTGGTCCCCTTTCTCCACCTTCGCAGCCAGCGACACTGCATCTCTCTGCTCCCGCTGCTGCAGCCATTTCTCTCCCCTGAACTTCGTTTTGCACTTATTTCTTTAATCACTCACCAGTGGAAGGACATCTGTGTTGTTTCCAGTTTGGGGTTATTATGAAAAAAGCTGCTATGAACACTCATGGCTAGGTGTGTGTGTCTGTGTGTGTGTGTGTGTGTGTGAACATAAGTCTTCACTTCTCTGGGATTGATGCCAGGGAGTGCAATTGCTACATCATACGGTAGCTGCCAAACTGTTTTCCAAAGTAGCGGTACCACTTCACATTCCTACCAGCAGTGTGATCCAATTTCTCTGTGTTCTTGCCAGCATTTCATGTTGTCACTATTTTTTAATTTCTAATTCTGATAGATGTGTAGTCATATCTTATTGTGGTTTTAATTTGCATTTCCCTAATGGCCAATAATGTTGAACATCTTTTTATGTGCCTATTTGCAGTCTGTATACATTCTCTTCAATGAAATGTGTCTTCATGTCTTTCACCCATATTCTAATTGGATTTTTTGCTGTTGAGTTTGGAGAACTTTTCATACATTCTACATGTTCTTTTTCAGATATGTGGTTTGCAAATATTTTCTCCCAGTAGCTTTTTTTTTTCCTTTAAAGATTTATGTATTTTATTTAGAGAGTGAGAGTGTGGGCAGGGGGAGGGGCAGAGGCAGAGGGAGAAGGAGAGGGAGAGAAGCAGACTGCCTCTGAGCACCAAGCCCCAAGCAGGGCTCAATCTCATGACCCTGAGATCATGACCTGAGCCCAAATCGAGTCGGTTGCTTAACCTAACCCACTGAGCCACCCAAGCCCTCCAGGTTTTTTTTTTTTTTTTTCCTTAACAGGTCCTTTAGCGGAGCAAATGTTTTTAATTTTGATGACTTCTAATTTATCAATTTTTCCTTTTATGGATTGTGCTTTTCCTTCATGTGTAGGAACTCTTATAGGTCCCATAGCTTTTCTCCTATGTTTTTGTCCTAAAAATTTTATAGTTTTACATTTAAGCCCGTCATCCATTTTTGTATAATTTTACAATTTGTTAATTATTAAAAAAAAGTTGATTTTTGTATAAAGTATGAGACTTAACATGTCTTATGTCTTGCTTACTTTTCCTATATATTTAGTCTTCAAATTGGGTAGACTGAATCTTCTTTACTCTTTTTCGTAATTGCTTTAGTTATTCTAGTTCATTTGCCTTTCCATATAAATTTTAGAATAATCTTGTCTAAGTCTACCAAAAAAATTTTGCTGATATTTTGACAGGACTGTGTAAACCTATATATTGATTTTGGGAAAACTGAGATCGTTCCTATGAGTCTTCCAATCCGTCATTATAACTCTCATTTATTTAAATCTTCTTTCACTTCTTTCTCAGTGTTCCAGTATACAAGTCCTGCATGTGTTTTGTTAGATTCACACCTACTTTCATTTATTTGAATGCTTGTAAATAATATTATATTTTTAACTTCAATGTCCACGTGTTCATTGCTGGTATATAGAAATAACAATTGATTTCTGTATGTTTCTCTTGTGTCCTACAAGCTTGCTGACCTCACCTCTTACTCCTAAGACTTCTTTTGTAGATTTCTTGGGACTTTCTACAGACAATCATGTCATCTGCAAATAGGGAAAGTTTTGTTTCTTCGTTTCTGATCTGGATACCTTTTTTCTTTTCTTCACTTATCGCACTGACTAGAACTTCCAGCACTGTGTTTGTAAAAGTGGTGAGAATGGACATACTTGCTGTGGTCCTGAGCATTCTTTCTCCTTTAAGTAAAATATTATCCATAGGTTTTTTTTTGGTAAATGTTATTTATCAAGTTGAGAAAGTTTCCTTCTCTTACTATTTTTCTGAGTTTTTTAAATCATGAAATGGTGTTTAATTTTGTCAGTGTTATTTCTTCATTAGTCGATATGAACATAGGATTTTTCTTCCTTAGTCTTCGTATGTCTTTAGGCAGATTACATTGATTTTTGAATATTGAAACAGGCTTGAATCCCTGGAATAAATCTTAATCATGGTGTATAATTCCTTTTATATATTACTGAATTCTATTTGCTAATCTTTTGTTAAGGATTTTTACATCTATATTCTCAAGGGATACTGGCCTGTACTTTTTGATACTGTCTTTGTCTAGTTTGGGGATCATGGTAATGTTAGCTTATGAAATAATTGGGAAATTTTCTATTTTCTGGTAAAGATTGTGTAGAATTTGTGTTAATTCTTATTCAAACTTTTATTGTGAAAACACGTGGGCCTGGAGATTTCTTTTTTGATAGTTTTAAAATTATGAATTCGGTTTCCTCAACAGTTTTAGGGTTATTCAAGTGATCTATTTGATATTGGTGGGTTGTGGCAGTTTGTGTTTTTCAGGGACTTTGTCCATTTGAACTAAGTTGTCACATAAATATTTGTGTTCGCAGCATTCATAATAGTGTTGTTCACAGCATTCCCTTATTATCCTTTTGATTTCTGCAGAGTTTCAGTATGTCTCCTGTTTCATTCCTGATATTGGTAATTTGTGTCTTCCTTTTTTTCCCCCTTTGTCAGTCTTGCTAGAGATTTATCAGTTTTATTGATTTTTTAAAAAAAAGAATCAGCTCTTTGTTTCCCTGATTTTTTCTACTGTTTTTCTGCTTTCAGTTTTATTGATTTATGCTCTTATCATTTTTATTTCCTTCCTTCTTCCTCCTTTGGATTTATTTTGTTCTTTTTGTTCTAGATGCTTGAGAGAGGAGCTTAGATGATTGATTTGAGACTTTTTCTCTTTCCTAATGTGTTCATTTAGTCTATAAATTTCCCTCTTGTCATTGCTTTAGCTGTTTTGCACAAATTTTATGTTACATTTAATTTCCATTCAAATGGTTCTGTATATATTTTTAAATTTCCCTTGAGACTTCCCTCTTGGCCCATTGATTATTTAGAATGTTGTTTAGTTTTCAACTGTTTGGAGATTTTCCTGTTATTGATTTTTAGTTCTTTCTTTTCCTATTTTTTATTTTCTAGTTTCTTTCTGTTATTAATATCTAGTTTGATTCTAGTGGTAGAAAATACTGTCTATTATATTGTTTCTTTTAAATTTGTTGAGGTTTGTTTGATGACTCATGTTGTGACCTTGGCATACGTTGTGAGGGCACTTCGGAAGAATATGTATTCTGCTTGGTGGTGTCATTCATTCATTCGTCCATCCATCCATTTATTTAGTTAGTTAGTTTATAGAACTTCCTTAATTCTAATGGTGACCAGTTTTCTTAGTTTTCCTTCATCTGAGAATGTCTTGATTTCCTCTTCATTCCTGAAGGATATTTTCACTGGGTATAATATTCTGGGTTAATGGTTCTTTCTTTCAGCACTTGAAAATATTATGCCATCTACTTCTGGTCTGATGTTTTCTGATTAGAAATCTGGTTTAATTAAAATTGTTTTCTCTTTATAGATATGGTATTATTTCTTTCTTCCTGCTTCCAATATTTTTTCTTTGTTTTTAGTTTTTGGAAGTTCGACTATACTATGTCATAATGTAGATTTCCTTGGGTTTATCCTGTTTGGGGTTTGCTCAGCTTTGGGGGAGGTTTTCAGGCATTATTTCTATGAGCACTTTTTTAACCCTGCCCTTTCTTCTTCTTTCAATACTCCAGTGATACAATTGTTAGGTCTTTTGTTATAGTTTTACACATTTCTGAGATTTTTTTTCTGTTGATTTTTTTTTTCCATTCTATTTTCTTTCTGTTCAAATTGGGTGATTCCTATTGTTCATTGATTTTTTTCCTCTGTCTCCTCCATTCTACTTTAGAGCCCATCCACCCAGTTTTTGTTTGATACTGTATTTCTCAGTTCTAAGACCTCCATTTGGTTTCACTTTATATCTTCCATTTCTTTGCTGAAATTTCCTATATTTTCATTTTTCCAAACATGTTTCTAATTGCTTACTGAGTCATTTTATGATGGCTACTTTAAATCTTTGCCAGATAACTCTAACATCTCTGTCATCTTGCTGTTGTCCTCTATTGATTGTCTTTTCTCAAGTTGAGGTCTTTCTGATTCTTGATATAAGTGAGTTTAGATTGAAACTTGTATGTTGGGGCACTATATTGTGAGACTCTGGATTTTACTTAAATGCTATATTTTGGTAGGCCTGTTCTCACAACTTTTGAGCAGAGAAATGGGGTAGAGCATCATTACTTCCAGATGTAGTGAAAGTCCAGGTGTTGACTCAGGCTCTGTTAATCGCCGGGGAGAGGGCTTCCTTATCATTGCTGAGTGGGGTGGGAGTTCTGGCTCCCCAGTAGTCTTTTGCTGATACTACCTGGTTGGGAGGGGTAAGGGAGCCTCATTACTGCCTCTTACATGGACTCCAGTGACACTGTTGGGGAAGGGTGGCCTCATTACCACTGAGGCATGGTGAGTATCCTGACTCTCCATGTCCTCCACTGGTATCACCCTACTGGGGAGGGGTAGGGTTGCTTTGTTGCTGCTTCATGGGGGCTCCCCATGTAGTCTCCACTGAAACTGCTGAGGGGGATCCCTCATCACTTGCTGGCGGGGATGGAAGTTCTGCCACCTTACTCAACCTTCTCTGGCACCCTGGTAGAGGGTTTGGGACAAGGGTGGAAATCTAGCTCTCTGTCTACATTTGCTTGTGGAGGTGAGAGTGGGGCCACAGTTTTTTCTGGGGTGTTTGGCTAAATTAGAGTGATTATTATATTTTTTAAAGATTTTATTTATTCATTTGAGAGAGAGAGAGACATTACAAGCTGGGGGAGCAGCAGTGGGAGAGGGAGAAGCAGACTCCCCACGGAGCAGGGAGCCCAATGCAGGGATCGATCCCAAGACCCTGGGATCATGACCTGAGCTGAAGGCAGATGCTTACCTGACTGAGTCACCCAGGTGCCCCAGAGTGATTATTGTATAAAAGGTTTTTGCCCTGCTAGGCTGACTCTTTTCTTTTACTTAGAGAGAACAGGCTTTGCTGGAGCTTTTTTGTTTGTGTCCCTTGCCATTTCAAGATTGTCAGCTTTCTCAGCTCCAAGTTTGGGATTTATGAGTGTATTAGTTTGCTAGGGGTCATATAGCAAAGTACTATAAACTGGGTGGCTTAAATGACAGACTCAAAATTTGGGGTGCCTTATCCATCTAGCATAGTATCTTCAATGAAATAAATGCATAGTTTCCAAAATGAAGCAATTATGTTTGGCCATTAAATCCTATATTTTCTTAAGTACTCATATTTTTAATATTAAAAATAGTGACATTACTCTGTATATGTTTCTCAAGCTCTGAGATGTTCTTGACTCATGTTTGTTTTTTTAAACCACTGTGTTGAGATATGATTGACATAGAAAGTGCTGTACATATTTAATGTATATAATTTGATGAATTTGAGGATAAGTATATGTCCATGAAACCATCATCACTACCTATGTCATAAACATATTCACTTCCAAAAGTTTTCTCTCATCTTATTTTTGATGATTATTTTCAGAGATTTATGTGTAGGTATATGTATGGGTATGTGTATACATTGCATACATATACTTACATACACACATACACACACATACGTATGTATTCCCCAAATTCTTGGGTTCAACTCTTGTTGATATAAAAACCTTTGGTTATAAATTAAACTTTGTATGTAGCAAACTCTGTATTTGAAGCCAAAGAGCTGTTTTAGTTTGGTTACTCATAATTTTATCCATCAAAATCATTTGGGAATGACTCATCAAATAATTTATCTCAGCCAAGAGATATGTTTGGATATTGTTTGAGCTCAAACAATACTGCCTTTTGGAAGATATTCCTCAAGCTGATGAAAATGAAGAATTTCAAAGCTATAATGTTTTCAGAAACAAACAAAACCCCAAAGAGATCATACCAAATGGGGAGAATGTTAGCTCAGTTATTTTATATTCTATCATTTTAATGTATCAAATTCTCTGATGAAGACAGATCTATTGTGCATACCTCAAGTACAACATAGCGTAGTCTTAGTATTGGCCCTTTGGCCTCATCTTATATAATAATTTTTTAAGCAGTTCACCATATCTTTTAGGTAGTTCACCATAAAAGACATATTTTTTAAAAGATTTATTTATTTGAGAGAGAGAGAGAAAGAAAGAGCACAAGTGTGGGGGAGAAGAGGCAAAGGGAGGGAGAGAATCCTCAAGCAGATACCCCGCCAAGCGTGGAGACTGAGGCGGGGCTCAATCTCAGGACCCTGAGATCATTACCTGAGCCAAAATCAAGAGTTGTCTGCTTAACTGACTGAGCTGCCCAGGCGCCACCATCACAAAAGACATATTGGCGAAATAAATGAAAAACTGAATTATTTTGTGTGAAGCACACAGAGCTAAATAAATTTTATCTCTGATGGGTTCTTCCATATCATTTCTGTGTTTAGGAAGTCACACATCAGGCTCTTGTGACCCCGCAGAAGTCTTGATTATCAGTTGTCAACTGTCAGTGTCAAAATAAGTGTGGTTTCCTCTAACCACTTAGGTCCTAGGGCATTTTGTTTTCCCCCTCCTTGGCAGGCAAGGGACGAAGATATTCTGTTTAAATTGTTAAGTGCAGCATCTATCCTTGGGTGCCTTCCCAAGAGGGTTTCCCTATGAGCATCATCCTGGAACTCCTAAGGCAGCAATTCTCTTATGAAGATGGTAATTCTCACCAAGTTGAGATTCAGTATAGATCAATTTGGAGAGAATTGTCATTTCAACCCCCCTATCAAAATCCCAGCAGCCCTATTTTTGCAAAAATCAGGAAACTGACAAACTAATCCTAAAACTTATGTGGAAATACAAAGGGCCCAGAACAAACAAAACAATCTTGTAGGGGCACCTGCGTGGCTCAGTCGGTTAAGTGTCTGCCTTCAGCTCAGGTCATGATCTCAGGGTCCTGGGATCCAGACCCACATCGGGCTCCCTGCTCAGCGGGGAATCTGCTTCTCCCTCTGCCCCTCCCCCTGCTCGTGCTCTCTCTTTCTCTTTCTCTCCCTCTCTCTCTTTCAAATAAATAAATAAAATCTTAAAAAAAAAATCTTGTAAGTTGGAGGATTTACAGTTTTCAATATCAAAACTTACTACAAAGCCACCATAATTAAGACTATATAGTACAGGCCTAAGGATAGACCTATAGATCAATGGAACAGAATTAGGAGTCCAGAATATATTATTCTCTGTGTGTGTTCCTTGTATTTATATTTACAGTCAACTAACTGAGTTTTCAACAAAAGTACCAAGACAATTTGATGGGGGAAAGAATAATCTTTTCAACAAATGCTGCTGGGACAATGGTATACCCACATTTGAAAAGATGGATCTAGGGGCGCCTGGGTGGCTCAGTCAGTTAAGCGGTTGCCTTCAGCTCAGGTCATGACCTCAGGGTAGTGGGATCAAGTGTCACGTGGGGCTCCGCGCTCAGCGGGGAGCCTGCTTCTCCCTCTGCCTACTTGTGCTCTATCTAGACGAATCTAGACTCTTACACCATACAAAAACATTAACTCAAAATAGACCACAAACCTGATGTAAAACTTAAAATTAGAAAACTTTCAGAAGAAAATATGGGAGAAAATATTTGTGATCTTGGGTTGGGCAAACATTTCTCAAATACAATGCCAAAAGCACAATCCATAAAAAAAAAAAAATGAATTGTACTACCTCAAAATAAAAAACTTATGTGCTTCAAAGACACCATTAAGAAAATGAAAAGATAAGCCACAGACTCAGAGAAAATCTATGCAAATCATGTATCTGATAAAGGACTTAAATCCGAAATATATGAAGAATTCTTATAATTTTATAAGAAGAGAAATAATTATAAGATGGACAAAAGATTTGAATAGACATTTCACCAAAAAATATGAATGGTTAATAAGCACACAAAAAGATGCGCAACGTGATTAGTCATTAGGGAAATGTAAATTAAAACTAGAATGCACTTCACACACACTGAAATGACTATAATCAAAGACAAGAACAAGTATGGGAGGAGATATGGAGACTTGGAATCCTTCTAATTGCTAGTGGAAATGTAAAATAGTACAGCTACTTAGGAAAACAATTTGACAGTTTCTCTTAAAAGTTAAAAATGAATATACCATGTGACTCAGAAATTCTCCTCCCAGGAATTGACTCAACAGAAACGAAAACATGTCCACACACAGACTTGTAGGTAAATGTTCATAACAGCTTTATTTAGAATAGCCCCAAACTGGAAAGAACAAATGTCCATCAATGGGTGAAGTGGATAAACAAAATATGGTTTATTCATACAACTGAATACCAGGCAGCAATAAAAAAAGAACAAAATACTGATGCATGCTAAAATATGAACCACAAAAAAAACTACTAAATGAGAGAAGCCAGATGCAAACACCCACATATTATATGAATCCATTTATAGGAAATGTTCAGGTAAGTGTCAGAGACAGCACGTGGGCGGCTGCCTGGGGTTGGGCGTGGGGAGAGGGGATGACTGCAAATGGGCACAGGGATCTTTCTGGAGTGATGGAAATGTTCTCAAATTAGGTTGTGGTAGTCACTGCACAACTTTGTAAATTTAGTGAAATATCACTGAATTATACCCTTGGAAACAAGTGAACTTTATGGCATGTAAATTATTTCTTAATAAAACTAATGATGAAATAAGTTTAATTTATATTATAGTGCCTAGCACATGGTCCTGGATAAATGATGGCGTTGGTCTTTGAGGATGTATTTTGTCTTCTGAGCTCAGACCTGTTGCCTCAGAGGGCAAGGATGGCAATAAGAGCTAACAGTTAGCATTTCCTGAGTACTCGCTCTGTGCCAGACTCTTAACTGTTTTCTATATATTACCTCCTTCAACCCTCAAAAATTTTGGGGCACAGTAGTATTATGACTGATTACAGATAAGGAAATGGAACCTTTGTGCAGGTCACGGGGCCAAGGCATGGGGAGTCATTGGCCTCCAACAGATCTAAGCTGTCCTAACCATCGAGAACCTTTAAGACCTAAGAATTTCTAGTCCGGTCATGGGGCCAGCTAATAGCTCTGGGCACCTTCTTCAGTCTATGCCTGGCCGTACTGAAGCCTTCCCTGTTGGAACTTTGCGATTCTCGATTACCTGGCAGTTCTGCTGTGTCGGCCATCATTACAGTAATTGCCTGCCTGACTCTGACTCATGTTTATCCTTGTTATATGACTCACCTCTCTTGACCCATGTTGGATGGTGATGAGTGGCAGCTTCTGAACACTGCCTGGTTGCTTCTGTGACTCGTGCTGATATTTTGGCCTCACTTGTGCCCTGATAGTTCCCTGAAGGTCACGAAAACCTTCCCCCAGGATTTGCCCTCAGCCAGGACCCAGTAGGCCCATGGCCCATTCCCTGTCATCCCTGAGCCACGGGGCAGCCTCATTGTAGGAGGGAAGAACCTTTTATCAGTCTAAGTATTTTATCCTTTAGAGTTTAGCTCCTGGTGACACTCTGGGCTACAGCGTTGGAAGGGCTGGGCAGAGTTTCAGTTGCTAACTGGGCTTTAAGTCCTTGGGCCCAAATCCGTCTCACACTTTCTACCGTATTGCTCACGTCTTAGGATTGTCGGGGTTTCATTTGCTCTGACCGTTAAGCACTATGGCTGATGTTTTATATGAGTCCTATTAGACATCAGTTGAAACATAAAACGAACGTGTACTCAGACGGTCCTATGTGAGGTCCAGTAGGAGTGAAGCTCCCCCTCGCATCCACCAGCGTTTAGACAAACTTACAGTCTGAGCACTCTTCTGCAGTTGACAATTTCACACAGCTTGTGTTTTGTTACTGTTCCATAAACTGCCTCGAATTTGCGCCACTCATTGCCTTTGCTGAAGGTACCCCCCCCATGTCTGGATTCAATCCGCCCATCAGTCATTACTTACTAAACACCTCCCATGACAAGGCCCTGTGCTGGGAGCACAGGGGAGGCAGGGAAGCCTAAGAAAACTCCTCTCTTTTAGGATCTTTTGGGCCCATTGGAGAGACAGGAAGCACATAGATAAAGAGGAGATTGATGTTAGTGTAGATAGTGGCATGGGGAAGAGATGGCAGAGATAACCCCACAGCCCTGCTGAAACCATAATTGAGTCTAGATTGCTCGGGTCAGGCTAACCGTGGTTGAGGCACAGCAGGGACCTGGACAAACTGACCGCCAGGGCAGGCCTCTCTAACGAGGCAACCTCTAAAATGCTCGCCTCTGGTTGCTCCCCCAGAGTGGGAGGAGACAGGCCTGGGTGGGGCTGCATCTCTGGATGCTGGCGCCAGGGCCACTCCCAGCTCTGGTGACAGATAATCCAGAGTTGTCTACTGTCTTCACTGAAATTTGGGGGTTACCTCTGATGTTCCAGCAGCCCACCCTCCCTCCCCCAAATTTGCTGAATTCCCAGACCAGTTAATAGGCTCCTGAGTAACTGAGAAGTGAAAGTGTATATCTAAGCCGTCATGAGGCAAACGTTAACTCAGGTCACACTTCCTCTTTGAGCCACCGTCCAGTGTTAGATGGCCTCATGGGTCTTTCTCCTGTTTCTTTCCTTCTCCTCCCATCATGCTGTAGCTAAATCATGGGCTAAAATGGCTTTTGTAGAAGGGAGGAGGCTACCACCGTTATCCATGACACGGTTTCTGTAGGAAAATGTGTTGTGCGCTGAGGTGATACGGAGCACGTCTGCCTCTCCTCCCAGCCCTCCCACCCGGGTGCTGCTCCAGGGAATCCTTTGGTCTCTGGAGGGTGGGAGAGGCCAAGGACTGAGTGTGAGCAGCAGGGGGCTGGGGGGCACTCCCTCTTTCCCTCCTCTCAGCATGCAAACAGAAGGCTGGCTTGCTTTTTATCTTGATTATATTTATGTTGGGCTTTAGCATTTGATTCCTTTTGAACAATGAATCCTGCTGTTAAGCAAAAAAATAAAAATAAAAAAAATACTGAAAACTACTGTTTTAAGAAAGCCGGTATTAAGTGCAATGCTGAACTAGTGATTTAAAAGAAGTTTGCTTAGGGACTTGAAATAATAATCCAGAGGAGCAGATTCCCTGTTAGTCCTGGACGTGCTCCAAGTTCATGCTCTCTTGACTCTGCTAAGTTCTAAGAACACTGTAGCTAGATCTTTATTTCAGCACACAATTTTTAATCATGTCTCCACCCTGAAGAGAATGAAGTGGCATTCAGATTTAGGGGATTATAAAGACATGTGTATTTAAGCTTTTGCATTGTTTGTATTTGCATTACGGATACAAAGATTTTAGAATTGTTTATGGAATGCCCTTTTCCTAACATATACTTTTTCTGCCCATCCTCTAAAGAGAACACTGAAAAATATTTTGTGTCCAGGCTAGAAATTACCAAATAATTTTAAAGCACCATAACTTTTGTTATTTTCCTCATATAGACTTTTTTGGGTACACTGAAGGCTTTGTACCCCCTCACATGTTTTGTCATGAAACAGGGCTTCTGTGGATAAGCCTTGTTCACCATCTGTTTGCTTACAAAAGGTGATACTGGGAGGTAGTAAGAGTTGGAGCCAGTAATTAGAAGCCAGGCATCTTGGATTCCATTGATTACCCTGATTCTGGAAGTTTCTTAACAGCTGGATTCCCAGGAATAAGGATTCTAACCTTGCTGATTTCACAGGCTTGTTTTGAGTTGAAATGAGTATTGCTATGTGAAGGCTTTCTGCAAATAGCAAGAGCTGTACAGATCTACACAGTCCCATCACCTAAAGGGAACAGGGCTCTGCATTTTTCACATGACAATGACACTTGTTATCTATAGACATCTTGACTTCATCTTTCAGTATGTTGAGATTCAGTCTTTCCAAAGGGAAAAAGAAAACTATAAAAGCTGTAGGACTTACCTTGAGTAACTATAGAGGGATTTTTCATAATCTGTATATAGATGTCATTTTTAAAGAAAGAAGAATGGATTATCATGCTTATATGTTTGTAACTTGAATTTTATTGTCTACTACCATGCTATTACTGTTGTATACAGATTTGGCATTTATGTTTTCAGTCCACAGAATTTCATATTCCTTTACTGTATTAAAAACAGAGGTATTACAAAGAGGAATGTCACAACAGTAATGTTTCTTATCTTCTTGATCTTGTTCATGTCCATGAAGTAATTAGTGCTAACAGGAAAGCATTAATCTTTGGACGTTCCATGTCTTACTGTGTTAAAACAGAGACATTACAAGGATGAACGTGGAACCAGTAAAGCTATACTTTTTTTCTAAAAGACATTTTAGGATGCTGACATAGCTCAGAATAATGTCTTTTCATTTTTAAAAATCCTTGAGTTTTCAAACCTAGAACTGAGCTGCACTTGATGCGTTGATATTTGGAATGCAGCATTCCCTTTCCCTCATTTTGTGTTGTTACAGAGGAAATGGGTTTTCAGTGTACATGATTCAAGTGGGGGAAAAAAACCCATATTTAATTCCACAATATTCCTTAGACTGGGAAACGAATCTCTTTTGGAGTAGTCACATTTATTTTATCGTAACTCTATAGCCAAACAATTTACTATGTAAATGTAGAAATACAAACAGCTTTATCGAACAAAATACTTACTATTTTCTAGCTGCCTAACAGAAATGATTTACTTAAGAAAACAGAACAAAATTTCTCAGTTTCATTATTCAGCTTTGTAAATATTTTGCCAGAGCTTTTTTTCTTGGGGTGAGGGAAGCAAATAAAAGAGTTTAAAAGCTCATATGTGTCTATTTTGTTTTAGCTTGGTGTATTTATTAAGAGTAAATTCTGTATGTCTTTGCAGTTCATCAATATGTGTATTTAGAAGTTTCTCAAATTCTTTTGCTCGCTTCTCTTCCTCCAGAAGGAAATGCTGTGCAGCCAAAGAGGCTGGGAAGACTATATCTGGGGGAGACTAAAGAGAGAAAGAAATGTTAGATGAGGAACACAAAGGCTTCTAAACCTTCCTGTTTCCAAGCATGCTTCATCCCTGGCATGGTCAGACAGCGCAATTCTTAATGAAATAATCCAGGCTGAACTCTCTCTGCTGTTGTAATACAGTGACTGCTCGTGAAATCCTCAAGGAACGAAAACATCACAGCACCATTATATTCG
This sequence comes from Neomonachus schauinslandi, assembly GCF_002201575.2. NCBI lineage: Eukaryota > Metazoa > Chordata > Mammalia > Carnivora > Phocidae > Neomonachus > Neomonachus schauinslandi. Next base: position 72,352,873 of record NC_058413.1, on the reverse strand, counting down.
AAAGCTCCAGAAATGAATATTACCATGTCCAACTGCAAAAGCAGGGACAACAAAATTACCATGGGACTTGCCTAAAACATACTCGACTAATTTGTAAAACCAAAGGTATTCATCTGAAAATAGGCAACTCCAAAAAGCTAAAGTGAAGATTATAGTAGACTTGGGCAAAGAAAGCTTAATAGGAAAAAAACAATTAAGGATTGGCTGAAAAAGGGAGCTAATTGCTGTTTGGAGTTGGTCAGGTGAGGAGGGCTGGCATCATGATGCATGTCGGGCTTCGAGCGGCTTCCTCATGGGGAGGGCCCTAATGCTGGCATGTAGCTCGTTTGTCCAATTAGAGCCGACAAAGCCTCAGTGGTAAGCGCCCAGTTACACACTTCGTGCTAATATGGAAGTGCTTGCTCATTTAACTGTTTGTGACCTGTGAAGTCCTAATTTATGCCAGATGACTTAGCAGATCTCATACTAGAGGAATCTCTGATAGAAAAAAATTGCCTTGTGTAGCCTCTGGCGAATTTACTAGGCAAGTTGCATTGAAGGCCCTTAAGATTCTGGAGCAAGGCCACACCATCTGTAGCAGAAAACTGTATACTACTCACAGAACAGTTCCTGCAATGCAGGAATGCAATGCAGGAACTGAGGCAGAGCATCTATGAAGTGGATAGGACGACTGGATCAAGCTCTGTCCTCGGCCACTCCAGTGGAAATTACAGATGGGTTCAACGGCACGGTCTCCCTTTCACCAAGGTTAAGTTAGCTAACCGTTGCTGTTGAGTGTCTCATCTGCTTGCAATAGAGACCAAAGCTGAGGAGTTCCTGATATGGCACCATCCCTCAAAGAGACCAGCCAGCCCCTTGGTGGCAATTAGTTTACACCAGGTCCCTTACACCTTGGAAAGGGCAATGTTTTATCCTTACTAGCACTGACATGTATTCTATGGGTTTGCCTTTCCTGCCCGAAGGGCCTTGGCCTTGATCACTCCCTGAGAGCTCACAGAGAGACAGATTTACTGACGTGGGATCCTGATTAATAGTAAAGGAACCTAATTTACAGCAGAGGAGTATGGCAGTGGGGCATGACCATGGTATTCACTGGTCTTCCTGCATACAGCACCATCTAGACGATATGCTAGCCTGATAGACTTCTTGAAGGCAGGGCTGGGGCATCGTCAGCTGGGAAATTATATCCTGTGAGGATGGGGTACCGTTTTCAGGATATGGTATAGACTTTCAACCAATGGCTATTATATACTACTGTGTCTCCCACAGGTAGAATACACGAATCTGGGAACAAAAGGGAGGATGGAGGAATGGCCCCACTCTCTATCACTTCTGGTGACCCACTTGGAGAATCTGTACCTTCTGTCTTTGTATCTTGAGGCTCTGTTGATGTACAGGTGGTGGGTCTCAGAGAGGGAAATGCCTCCACCAAGAGACCTGTAAGAGTTTCACTAAACTTAAAGCATTGGCTGGTACCCAGCCACCTTGGGCTCTTTGTGCCAACAGATCAGAGCCTCAGAAAAGAGGTACTACTCCCCGGCAGAGGTATCTGGCCCTAATCATCACAAAGACTACTGCTACATAATGGAGGCGATAAGGAATATGTCTAATATTCAGGTGAGCCACTGAGGTTTCTTTAAATACCCTCGTGCCCAGTTTTAACTGTAAATGGCAAACCACATCTGACAAGGGCATGGGAGCCTAGAATGGGTGATGAGATGATGACTAGCAGTCAAGTCCTTGAGAGCAGTTGCAGTATCAAGGCCTATATTTTGTTGCACTAACCCTCCTCTTATAAGCTTTCCCAGAAATTATGGCCAGCCAGAAGCTTGGAGAAGATAGGCCTGAATGGAATGAACTGCAGGAAGAGAACATGGATCTGAGTGGTTCAAGAGGTGGACTGCAGCGGATGCTGATGGTGCCCTATGGGGATTCCCTTCACCGGGCTGGTGCAGCTATCCTCCAGCTACTTACTGTGGGTGTTGGTTCTCCGGAGACCTGCCCTCGGCTGGGCTGGAGCCTCCTGCCTCCTCTGAGAAGTTGCAGTATTCCCCTCAGCCCATTCCCTCTCCTCTCAGGGGCAAGGACTGACTGACGCGGGGCACAAAACGCCAGACTTCTTGTCTCCAGGGGAACCGACTCTGTCCTGCAGTACATGCTCCAAGCTCCTGGTGAGACCAAGCCAAGCTAATCTCTAGCTGAGACGTCATCCTTGTTTAGCTTTTCTCCCTTCCCCTAGACTGCTTCCCTGACTCTCCTTCTGCTGAGAATACTACCTTCAATAAATCACTTTCATAAGAATCTCCATCTCAGATTCTAGGAAACTTGATCACAGATGGACGACCTCCTAACTTCTGGCTTGAGTGATGACTGGGTGACATCAGTGCCATTTATTGAGAAAAAATAAAACAGTAAAAGGGGCCCATTAGGGGTAAGGCCTTGTTTATTTTCGATTCCCCAGGTTCTAGCACAGATTTTGGCACAGAGTACATTTTAAACAAAATTTTTGGATTAACATATGAATGAAGAAAGTGCATTTGATTTTAAATAATGCTGAATTAGGGGTGACTTGGGACTCAAACAGATTGTCATATAGAAAATGGGATATATCATCAGTCCAGATCTCAAAAGGTAGGTCTGGATCAGAGATATTTTAAAGTTATAGATAATTAAAGCTGTGAGTCTGATTGAAATCATCTAAGACATGCAAATAAAAAAGGCAATTCAAAAATGGAATCTTGGAGAGAACTTCATTTCAGGCACCCACTCCCATGTTCATGTTCTCGACATTGTCAGCAATGATAACTGCTTCATTTATTAATCAAGATTTTCAGCAACCCATCTATTATCCTTCCAGCTTAGTCTAGTATTCCCACTTTCTCACGCCACTCATTCCCTTCTAACTCTGCTTATATTCCAGATCCATCGTTATAACCATTCAGCAATTTGTCTCCACCCCCCGCCCCCCGCACTTCCCTGTATCCTGTCTCTGTCCTAGGTACTCGGCAAAACCCAGGCCTAAATAAACTGCCTGAACCATGCCCGCACCTGAGCAGCTGCATCCTCAGGCAGGCGGATGGAGGACGAATTGTATTACTGCGGGGACTGCTTTCACTTAAAGTCCATGACCTCAAATGTAAGATGGTAACACCTCCTGACCGTTCTATTGCACTTCTCTGGCATATTCACTTTCTCACTCATTACCTGGTGGCCTTGCCTCTTTCTCGGGAGGGAGCTCCCTCCTCTCCACACCTTTTGCACCTGTAGCTATATTTTAGGCCATATTCTGTTTCAGAGACTCTTACTTCTACCTATACCATGGATTCTATTCCTTCGTATCTTCTCGATGGCTGTTTCTGCAAATGAACCTCGTTACTCATGGGTCCCACCTCCTTCGCCATCAATCTTCCCTCCTCTCTTTGAAGATTCCCATTGGACCACTAAATGTTATGGTCTGAGGCTTTGTCTTAGGACAGTTTCCCTATTTATACCCTTCCAAGTATTCTCATCCAGTCCTATAGATTTAAATATCAGCCACATGCTGATTACTCCCATATTTTGTTTCCAGCTCTGATCTCTTCCTTGAATCCCAGAGTCACATATCCTAACACCTATGTGATATCCCCATTTGCATGTCTAATAAACATTTTTGAATTAAGTGCCCAATCTAGAAATCATGATTCTCTCCTCTAACCCTGCTCCTTCCCCTAGTCTTTCATGTCAGAATGTGGTGTTAGCGTCCACCCAATGCTCAGGCCAACATCCTAAGACTCATCTCTGAGTCTTCTCTTTCCCTCACTCCCCAGAGCCAACCCACTGTCAGTCTGGTCTGTTCTCCACAACATTTCGGATCCCACATGCTGCTCTATTTCCACCGCTACCAAGCCAGCATCATCATCTCTTGCCTTGACTACTGAAATAGCCCAAAAATTGTTCTCCGCACTTCTACCTTTGCCCCTCTATTATTTATTTGACAATCAAAAGGGTCTTCCTAAAAGATACTTTAAAAACAAAACTCAAATTCCTTCCCTCGGCCTATAGTCTCTACAGATCTGGTCTTCCTCTGATTACTTCTTTGTCCCCATTTCATTCCATCCTCTCTCTCTTCCTAGGTTCCAGACCTTTCCACCATCCCCCACCTGACTGGTTCTCGAACTTACCAAACTTGTTCCTGCCTTACAGATTTGCACCAGGGGCTCCCTCTGCCTGAAGCCCTCTTCCTCCAGATCTTTGGATCATTTTTTGTTGTTGTTAATTTAGGTCTCAACATAATTTAGGTCTCCTCAGGGTCCCCTTCTCATTTTCCAGGCCACTCAACCGAAAGTAATCCCTCACACTCCCATCACTTCCTATCACATCACTGGCTTTTCTTTTTGTCATTCAATTTATCACTATTTGATATTTTTTATATATTCATTTGTTTCCAGTCATTAATTCCCCCCCCCTTTTTTGAGGTAAAATGTACATCAAATAAAACCATTTTAAAATGAACCATTCAGTGGCATTTAGTACATTCACAATGTTATGCAACCACCATCTCTATCTGGTTCTAAAATAATTTCATCATCCTGAAAGGAAACTGAACCCACGAAGCCAGTGATCTCCATTCCCTGCTCCCTGTGCTGCCCCTGGTAACCACCAGTCTGCATCCTGTTTCTATGATTTACCTATTCTCAGCACTTCCTATAGGTGGAATCATAAAATATATGACCTTTTGTGGCTAATTGCTTTCACTTAGCATAGTCTTTTGGGGGTTCATCCACCACATTGTAGCATGTATCACTACTTCACTCCTTTTCATGGCTGAATAGTATTCCATTTTGTGTCTGTAACACTATTTGTTAATCTGTTCATCCAACTGGGGGGGGTTCCTCTCTTTCACCAGACTATAGATTTGTCTGTCCCATCAAAGATGTGTTTAGAACAGAACCTGCCATAAGCTGGGTGCTTATAGTACATGTTTATTTTATGACTGAATGATGAACATTAATATTTAAAGGACGGGTATAGGAGAGAGAAGCTTGGAAGCATACTGGGAAAAAGTAACCAGAAAGGCAGCAGGAAAATCAGTGGAGAATAGGGTCATAGAAGCCAGAGAACACGAGAGTTTCAAGAAAAAATGATTAATATTTAATTAACAAGTGGAATGTTGCTGGTGGTCTTAGAAGGAACAGTATTGTGTAGAAGTTAAAATGCAGACATGGGGGGGGAACTACTGGACCCAGAACAGTGGACTAGGCCATGTCTTTCAGGGAACATCACAGATTAAGTTCCCCATGCCCAGACCAAAAACAGTAGAGAATTTTCTTTCCTGGCGACTCTGGGGCTATGAACTTCCTCAAAGGAGTGACGCAGAATTTTAGAGATAGAAGGAAGCCCAGTGTTTATTAAGTTATTACAACAGATACTCTCATATGCTTTTTATGTGCCTACTAGTGCTACACACTGTTTTAGGTGCTGGGGTTACAACAGTAAACAAAGACAGAAAATGTCCCTACTTTCATGGAGTTTAAATTCTGGAGGAGGGAGGCAAACACACAAGCAGACATAAAATGTTTTATGGTGAAGTGCTATGAACAAAATAAAAACCAGGACAAGGGGTCAGGGAAAAGAGAGGGAGATGCTACTGTAGGTTGGTTGCTCAGGCCCCTTGGATGAGGTGATATTTGAGCAGAGACTAATGATCCTAAAATGCTAAAATCATCTGACATTAGAACCATATGGCATTTAACAATTCATCATGTTTGGTTTCACGAGTATATGCTTACTTCGGAGTCCTTAAAGATCCAAATTTTGTTGATACAGAATTTGCTAAATCCCCTTAGCAGTTCCCATAGCTTAAATAAGGAAGTTTATTTCAGTTACTTTATTGGTATGAAATTTTATTCTGTTCAAATAATTCTGGCATTTTATGTTGAGATGAACACAAAAGAGCATTTCAAGGCTTTAGAGATCTCTAACGCTTCAAAAGTTAATGGTTTTAAGTCTTCTCCTTCCACAACAGCTTAAATCTTACTTCCAGTCTCTACCAAAAGAAGGTGATAGAATTCAGAAAAACAGAAAAGTACTCATGGGATGCCTCATCCAGTTTAAACATTTTCTGTTGTTGTCATTGTTTATAATTTGTATCCAATATTAGTATATCATGGAGAGGTGCTGAAAATTGCATAATATACTTTGAATACAAGTGAAAGCAATTGCTAAGAGTAATACTACTTACTTTCTGAGGTAGACATCTACTTTAAGAAACCCTGTGATTATTATGTTCAAGAAATTAAATCATAAGGCAGAAAATTTCAGCACAGAACTGGAAAATGTAAAAAAGAATCAAATGAAAATTTAAGAACTGAAAAATAGAAGACTGAAATTAACCTACATGAAACCACTTTCTTAAGACAGGGAGAGGTGGTGCTTTTATGCATAGAAACCAATGCAGAGAGTCAAGGAAAATGAAGAAACAGAAGAATATGAAATTAAGAAACTTTCCCACCTGTTTTATGAGGTCAGCATAATCTGATACCAAAGCTTGACAAGGACAGCAAAGGAACATTACAGGCTAATTTCTCTAGTGAACACAAAGCAAAAATTCTAAGCCAATATGAACAGATCAAATGCAGTTATCAAGTGGAGTTTATTCCAAGAATTCAAAGTTGGGTTAACAAGAAAAAACATCACATTAACCAAGCAAAAGAGAAAAATTATATGGTCATTTATTTTCTTTTCTTTTGGTCGTTTCAAAAGCAGTAAAAGCATCTGATAAAATTCCATATTAATTCATGAGCAGTTAGCAATCTAGGAATAAAAGGGAATTTCCTTAATCTTTTCAAAGGAATCTACAAAATACCTATAGTAAATATCAGACACAATGGTGGAATATTGAAAGCTTTCTCTTTGCAATTAAGAATGTGAGAAGGATACTGCTTATACCACTTCTCCTACTCAACATTTATAGGAGGCCTTAGGATAATAAAGCAAGAAAAAGAAAATAAGAAGGTACAAAGATATGAAAGTAGAAAACAAACTGTCATTATTTTGATTCTGTATATAAAAAATTCAATAGAATGTACAGGACTGGAACACATGTGCAAATTCAACTGAATATTTTCATGGGAAAACGGTTTGAGAATACTACCTTGCACCATAACGCAAAAATGGATTCCAGGTGTAAATGTAAATATGAAAGGTAAAGAGCCAAAGGTTCTAGAAGGTAACATAGGATAATATTTTTATAACTTTGGGAAAGGCCAAGTTTTAAATAGGATACCAAAAATGTTAACTATAGAGAAAAAGATTCATAAGTTTGACTGTATTAAAATTAGGAACTTCTGGTTACCAAAAGATACTATTAAGTGAGGAGGCAAGTAAGAGTGGGAGAAGATATTTGCCATATACATAATCAACAAAGGGCTTATATCCAGAATATATAAAGAACTCCTACAAATCGATGAGAATAAAGACAATCCAATAGAAAGTTGGCAAGGAAATTGAACAGACACTTTACAAAGGAGAATATCAAAATGGCCAATAAATACATGAAAAGTTGCTCAGCTTTATTCACCAGATACATAATTAAGACCACAACAGGAAGTTACTACACACTGACCAGGAAAGCTAAAATTAAAAGACCAATAATACCAAGTGTTGGAAAGAATATATAACAAGAAGAACACTCTTATTGGAGTATTAACTGGCTCAAACAGTTAGGAAAACAGTTTGGCATTACCTCCTAAAGCTGACCCTATGCATATCCCATGACCTAGCAATTCCACTCTTGGGAATATACCCAATGGAAATGTGTACACATGTGCACCAAAAGACACATAGAAGAATGTGTTTAACAGTATTATTTGTAATATTCTCAAGCAGGAAATAAGTCAAATGCCTGCCAACAGTAAAATGGATAAATTGTAGTCTCATACTATGGAATACTATAGAGAAAAAAAATGGACCAACTACAGCCATATAAAACAATGTGGATGGTGAACCTCAGAAATAATGTTGAGCAAAAGAAGCCAGACACAAAGAACACATATAGTATGATACCATTTACATAAAATTTACAAATGGCCGCAACTAATTCATGACATTAAATGTCAGCATAGTGGTTACCTTGGGAGCAAGTGGAAGAAGTGACTGGAAGGGGATGTGAGAGGTGCTTCCGGAGTGCCACCAACGTTCTGTTTATTACCTGCGTGCTAGTTATCTGATGCTCCCTTTGTGATAATTCATCCCGCTGTCCAGTTCTGATCTGTGCATATTTCTGTATGTATGTCAGAGTCAATAAAAAAGTTGTTTTTTTTTTTTTTTAAACAGGCATAAAAGATCACTTGTAGCTCTCTAAAATAGGCAGATCACTGAGGGCTCACAGCGTGTCTAGGGATGAGTCCTAAGCACTTGGATTTTTAAAAAGCATCACCAATAATTCCAGCCTGCACTGGAGGTGAATAGCCATAGATTGAAATACTTCATGCAACATTATGGATCTCTTTTCCTTCTATGGAAGGCAGGGCCAAATGACCCACAGACCCACCTTGGAGTCCTATCCAAGGAGCAATATATATATATATTTTTAACCACTCTGTGTACATCAGTATATAGGTACCAGTGTAAGAGTAATCCCTCCCTCAAGGAAAAAATTAACCAACAACCCGCAACTCACCAGTGGGAACACTTCGTCGTCACTAGCCAGGGGACTTGTCATTTCTTTGGTCTGAAATGGCAAAGGTGGTAGTGGAGGCGTCACACTTCGGTTTGGCTCGCGATCTTGGCTAAGTCTAGGAGAGAAGGATGGTCCTCGTTTACCGCTACCAAGGACACAGCTTGTTCATGCAGCTAAGGATTTAAATTTCTCTGTTGTCTAACAAGGGGGGAAGCAGGACAAAAAGCTCTGGGCTTCTTACCTCAGTGTCTCTTTGAAAATCATCTTCCAGATGAGTCATTTCTAATGATTAATAGTGGTAGTTGTTAAAAATATTCTTCTACTCTTATTGCCTATATCGTATCCCTTTCTGTGTTTTACTTTCAGGTCTCTTTGCCATTTAATTAAATAACATGATACCAGTTTGGGAAGAATCTCAAAACAGCTCACACTGCTGCCCTTGACAATTCTAAATAATCCTCTTTTTGTATTCTCTATTTCACTTAACCTTGCTGGCTTTCTTAAAAGAATTATGCTTCTTCTTCTTTTTTTTTTTTTATGCTAGAACAAGTCCTTGTACAATAATTCTAATTCCTATAGGGCTTAATAATTTGTAACATTTTGGGGCGCCTAGGTGGCTCAGTAGGTTAAGCGTCTGCCTTCGGCTCAGGTCATGATCCCAGGGTTGTGGGATCGAGCCCCACGTTGGGCTCCCTGCTCTGCGGGAAGCCTGCTTCTTCCTCTGCCCCTCCTCCTGCTCATGCATTTTCTCTCTCACTCTCTCTCAAATAAATAAAATCTTAAAAAAAAATTTGTAACATTTTTTCAATTTATATCATCTGCTAAACTCTTCCACACTTAGTAGTTGTATGACACTGACCTTGAGCAGGAAACTATCTTTCTGTGACTTTAATTTTTTCATTGATAAAAAAATGGGTTGTTGGGAGAATTGAACTCCACAGTTGGGATGAAAGGTATAGTACAGAATTGGTTGTGTGTGCTAAAATATAAGATAGAAGATGAGACTGAATAAAATACCAGTGAGATTTTAAATTTTGGTATGCTGACTAAACAAATGAATAACAAAACAAAAACCCGAACCAATTTCCAGTAAAATTTTATATAAAAACGTCCTAACAGGATGAGCTATTTGGGACTGAATAAATATCTTTCTGAACATTAATTCATGAAATTGGGGTTGAAATTTAATCAAAATCATCAAAGCCCATGAAAACATAAGAATCCCTTCAACTTAAAATTATTTTTTCATTTTTACTGATTATTCAAATTCTCCACAGGTATTGATTTACCATTTTCAAAGCCTTCATATTTTAATTTCACGCAGCTCCAAAAAATTTACATTATTGTTCTCTGCTCTTATCCAAAGACTATCTATCTGTACAGGCTTGTTTCCTATTATGTAAACATTTTCAAAGTGATGCATACAAATAACAATAAAAGTTAAGTGAGACATCTGTAAATTAGGACATAAAAACAAACACAACATGTTTTCCATTTTTACTTATCTCGAAATATATCTTTTTTAAATCCATTCTTCCAAACAATAATTACCAGGGAAACAGAACAGCAAATTAAACTGAAATAACATGGTTTATGATGTGCACGTTAAGATGAAACATCCCACAATTCAGATAGAATTGCAACAATTGCAGAGTACATGTGCATAGAGTCTCCAGCTAAACCTTTTAATTTGAGTGAGGCTACCATCTATACTTCAAAGCACAGTGGGAAAAAATAAGATAATTATAGAAGGGACTCAATAAATATATATCTCCTTGTAATCTCAATTATACAAAGATTTCAGGGAAAGTATTATTTGTCCTGAATTTTCTACAGAATTATCTCAACTATCCATTTTGCTTTGGATGTATCGATACAGTTTTACAGTGTTAATTCTTAAAACTTATATATGAACATGATTTTTACTGTAAGAGTCATAAAATGTAGAGATTGAAAGGGAAGACTCCATTATGGAGTAAAATCCTTTTGCTTTAAATCGTCTTTATATCTGAAAAGTTCTTCTTCTAGAATGCAGCTATTCAAATCAAGTCTATCAATTTAAAAGCTATCCTAAAGGTTATTTCCAAAGGCTTTTATTTCCCTCTCACAAGCTGGTCTTTTCAGTTAGCTTTTCCACAGGCCCTCGTCCAAGGCCTCTGCCTACTTCGGCCGGGAGGGCAGGACCCAGTTGTTGCTGGGAGCAGAACTCTGCCCCCTTGAGACCTTGGAGTCAATTGTCTGCAGTTTTCAGAGTTGTCTGACTGTACGTCCATTCCTGGCCCTCTGTTAATTTTCCCTGGGCTACAAGATAATGTCCTCAGCATGGAACAGGATCCTTTCACAAGTGCTAATTTGCCTGCTTCCAGCCTCACCTTCTAACACTCCATGTGATGCTCCCTGGTCTATGAACTCCTCATTCTCCCTGGCCCACAACTCTTCAGCCTGCTATGTTTTGCTCCTTATTCAGTAACACCTTGGTACAAAATTTTCTCAACTTACTTTTTTTGCTTCTAGATGACTATTCATTCCTTGACGAGGGATTCTGTGAGAGTAGTTATGACAAACCTACCGACTTTGTGGTTTTCTTAGTATTAGAATCTTTTTATTTATTAAACTAGATTTGAAGCAATTTTAATGATTAATATTTGTGATCACTAAACTCTCTCCAATACATGATGTAACCTTTAAAACCATACATTGACTTTTACGTATGTATCATATATAGAGATGAAACCCCATTTATTACAAAATTGAGTTGTCATTAAAATTAGTCATGTTAATTGCTCTGGATACCACTATTCCAAATTAGCTTGTAAATTATCCTTAAACTTCAAAACTCTAACTTTTAAAAACTTTAAAAATGTTCAATACATCCTCACCAAATTCAATTACGTCTTACTCATAATTTTTTTTTAAGTGCTGAATAACTTTCTTATCGGAAAGCAAATCTGTTGGAATATCCTAAAATGCTTTGCATTTTAAGTGGATGAGCATGAAGAACTTATTACTTCTAATAGGAATGAAACAACAACAAAAATTGGTTTACTTCCGAGTGGATAAAAGATTATTTAAAAATGTATTATGTGAAATAAGTCAATCAGAGAAAGACAATTATCATATGATTTCACTCATATTGGAATTTAAAAAACAAAACAGAGGATCACAGGGGAAGGGAGGGAAAAAGAAAATAAGATGAAATCAGAGAGGGAGACAAACCATAAGAGACTCTTAACCATAGGAAATAAACTGAGGGTTGCGGGAGGGGTGGTGGGTGGGGCGATGGGGTAACTGGGTGATGCGCATTGGGGAGGGCACGTGATGTGATGAGCACTGGGTGTTGTATGCAACCGATGAACCCCTGAACTCTGCCTCTGAAACTAATAATACACTATATGTTAATTAATAGAATTTAAATAAAATTTAAAAATAAAAATGTATTATGCGAATCTTCCTCAGCTAAAAGGAGGAAGCGGCTAAAAAAGTTAGACTTGAAAATTTTGTGGGGGACGCCTGGGTGGCTCAGGCAGTTAAAGCGTCTGCCTTCGGCTCAGGTCATGATCCCAGGATCCTAGGATCGAGCCCTGCATCAGGCTCCCTTGCTCAGTCGGGGTCCTGCTTCTCCCTCTGCCTGCCACTGCCCCTGCTTGTGCTCTCTCTCTCTGACAAATAAATAAAATCTTAAAAAAAATGTTTGTGGAACACTATCTTCATATAATTTTACCTAAAAGCTTTCTCCTTTCTAAAATAGTTTGAGACCTCACCGCATTAGCCATTGCTATGTAAATATGACTCCGTATTTTCTGATGATTTTTATGCCTAACGAATATATATAGCTTTTACTATTTGGCTTCACTGAGCTGTGCGAGGGAAAGAAGGAACATTTCATTTTTCACTTGCTAAAATTAATAGACATGTACTTTACAGCCCTCCACTGCTGAGCCCGCTGTCCTTGCAACTCAACAACACTTTCCCCATAGCGGGTTCTACATGGTAATAATTTATTCAGAACATTTGAAATGCTGTTTCTTTTAAAAAATCAGGTCACTGGAGAACACTGAAATCAGACAAGGCATTAAAACAAATTTAATGAAACTTTCAACAGATGAGACTGGCAGGACACAAGGCTCTGCAGCAGGGATAGTAGTCCAAACTGCTTATTAAGATAATCTCCTGCTGAGCATTTTACCTCTTGTATTGCTTTCTGTGTCCCCTACGGTCTTGTTTTTGTTAGGTGCTTTTAACACATTCTGTGCCGCCCAACAAAGAAAAGAGGGGGCAACCCAAACAATAAAATTACTTTTTAAAAATAATAAAAGGCAGAGTAACTGCCTTTTAAATAACTCCTGGTACCTTCATCTAAGGCTTAAGGCTTTCAAAGTTATTCCCAACAAGCAAGAATAGGAAACAATGTTCCGCCCCTAATGGGGGCTCAATGCAGGCCAGTCCTGACTAACATCCACGGGAAGATCCTTTATCATATCTTTAGGGGCCTGCTTTTCTCTTGACAAGGAAAAAACCGTATACATGGGTTCACGATTTGACCCACGGAGAAATAAATCTGTAGAGTAGGGAAGCACTTTGAGAAGGGTTTATTCTATATTAGGAAAAATACTTCTATGCCACAATCAAAATGAGCCCCGTTTTGGACAGATTTTCGGTTCTACTGGCTAGCAGGCATGAGCACATTCAGTGGAGGGCTGGCCCATGGCTCTGCCTCAGTGACCTGTTCCATCCGCACCCCACACCCCCAGCCCCGGCCAGAATGCTCCCATCAGTTGTCTTTTAGGGTAGCAGCCAGCCTGCCCTCATTTCCTTCCTGAACTACTTGAAGAAAGGTTATTAATTTAGCACTTTTGAATGCTGGCTGTTTCTTGCATCGGGTTAGGACATATCCTCTAACACAGGGCTGAGGTGATACAGGTAGGAGAGACACACACGACATCCGCAAGAATGTTGAACAGACCTATTTTTTGGTATGTCCCATGGATTTACAGATTTAGCCACCTGTAGAACTGGGCATGCCTAGTTATAAAGATGAGCCTGGCATCACCCCTCCTCCACAGGACTATCTCTGAGGAAATGTCAGATTCAGCCATTTGGCCATCAACACCGACTTTTTAGGCACTGCGAGTTGTTGAAGAAGTCTTCATATTATTATAAATGCTAAAAATTTTGTTAGTAATAATAATATCAGTAAGAATAGCTAACATTTATGGAAATACGTGGTTTACATGGAACTATGTGTTCTTCTCTAATTCTCACAAAAAAAACGTTGTAATTATTATCCCTATTTATCAATGGGAAATTGAGGATCACAAAGGTTAAGTAAATTTCCCAAGGTTGTAAATATTACGTTATATGAAAACAGTATGCAAGGTTTTCCTGCTAAGTATTATGAGTTCTTGAGCAAAAGTTGTACTGAAGTTGGGTCCTATCAATTTACCATTTCGCGGCACCACGAAATGTCAATAAATCTGATATTAAATAAGTTTGAGGAGTGTTGCATACCACATCCCTTCTTGAACCTCACAATGTACATTAGCATATTAATGACTCAGAGCTGCCCTGCTAGAAAAGAAACTTATTTTGCTGAGAATTTTCCAAGTCTTGAAAAAGAGTGAAAAGTCTCCAGAGACAGATTTGATTCCATAAATATTTTATTAAAGTTGAATAAATTAGTCTGATTTTAGAGTTGACATATTTACTTAAATTTTGAACTAAGACACTTTAAAAGGGGATCATGTGGATAGCAGATATTAATTCTCCACATGCTTCTCTTCACTCAGAGGAAACCTCTCACCCCTTGTCCAGTTCTTCCCCGAGGAAGTGACCACCGCTTTGTGGCTGCTGCAGGAGCGTCGGTATAAAGACTATATTTTGAAGTTAACTCGGAAGTGACACTGTCCTATATTTCTACTTTGAACAATATATGTAACATATGAAAATCTAGTTTTTCTTATGACATTAAAAAATATTTGCTTGTATATTCTGTTGCCACATCAGTGTCTAAGAAGCGTCTGAAGTGACGAAAATTCACTCTAACACTACCCATTTCCCTGTTAGATTTCGAGAGCTATCGATAGCACAGAATTTCATATAAAACAACAGGTCTATCCTATGCATTCTCACTGTAAAATAAAATTAAAACAACTGAAGAGCAAGTTTATAAAATTCTATTTTGAATTGTTTCAAAATACATTTCTATTAAATGTATTTTGAATTGTTTCAAAATACATTTCTATTAAATGTGCATACATTTGTGTCCTCATATAAGGGAGTTAACATACCTATCTTCATGTTTTTCCATTTTTATTTGGTTTTGATAGGTGTACAGTCCCATTTCCTCATAGGCATTTTGGTTAGCCCATGCTGATTTGCCATTGGCATGAAGTTTTGCAAGATCATTTCGGAGCCTTTCATTCTCATATTCCAGTTTGTTAATAGATGTATGCCTTGAATGTTCTTGGTTAGTAAAGTCCATACTCTAGAGAATAAAAAAAACAGCACTGTGATGCATATTTTCTGTGCGTGGAAGGGGTCTTCCACTGGAGTCCAAAGATACAGCTCTACTCCTGGGTACCTCCTACAGCCCCTTCCCGCTCTCACCTCCTCACAATACAGACACTCAGTGAGTATAGGTGCCACTGAACACTTCGCAAGAAAAGCAATGCATACACTAGTGTCTGTGCTCACGTACGCATTAGCATTCTCTGTATCTAGAGCAGACCGGCTGGATTAAAGAGTTTTCATGTTTATAAGGTGTGCCTCTGGTGTTAATAACGGAACCAGAATTAACATACATTTCAATTCTGAAAGACTTTTTCTCTGAGGACAATAACACGTCATTATAGAAAATCATATACTGATTACCCACTGTTGGGGGACACAACAAGTTATACACAAAATCCATATAGACTAGAGTCTGCTTCTGGACCATTCTAAAGTGTCTGCTTCTGGACCATTCTAAAGATCTCACAGCTGAGATGGTGCCAGTATCACAGTTTTGAGAGGGGCATGGCTCCATGATGAAGTTTTACTATCTGGTATGTGCCGCCCAATTTTTAATGTGTCTTAAGAAGAGAATGTGAAACATGTTTAAATCACAAAATGAGTGGTTTAGAGCAAGAACAAAGATTTCTGATGCTTTTTGAATTAAATGCTGTAAGAAGTTTCTTAGGGAGAGTCTAAACTTTTCTTCTCGCAAAGTTTTAAAAAACAGGATATATTCTCACAAGAAAACTCATGAAAATGCTTTAAATGAGTCTACAGAGTCCTTTCTGGTCCTATGATGTAGGTATCTATGAGTCATGTAGTTGCTGATTCAACAATACGCTTCTAGCACAAAAAGCGTAACATGGATAAAGTATCATTTTTGAAGCTCCAAACTTCTGTGGTTAAAAGCTCATTAAGACTATAGATGAAAATGGCTTAGAACTTTTATTTTGAAGTTTCTAAATATAAGGCTTTGACATGGAAGACATTTCATGGGCTAGGCACCCCATAAGTCATTACAATTTTTTTTGACGAAACTGCACGTTCTAAATTATTCATATACTATCGGATTAGTATCAGGATTGACAAATAAGTGTAGAAATGCATATATATTAGGTATTAAAAATGTTTACCTATTTGTTTTATTTTTTTGCTTCCAAGGCCAAGCCTGCTTACTACATTTTCTGTTTACTGCCTAATGTGTTATAGAAGCTCATGAATCTTTAGAGTGAAAGAAAATTCTCCAGGAGGGCAAATTCCCTCAAAACAATACAGGAAGGGTTATGTGTTTATGCAGCTATGGATCAAGGTGCCCTTTGGAAAAGAAGGACCTTTGACGGTATTTCTCTGCTTGGTAGGCCCTTGCCTTTAAGTATGCCTTCACATTGGGCGCCTGGGTGGCTCAGTTGGTTGGGCGACTGCCTTCGGCTCGGGTCATGATCCTGGAGTCCCGGGATCGAGTCCCGCATCGGGCTCCCTGCTCGGCGGGGGGTCTGCTTCTCCCTCTGATCCCCTTCCCTCTCGTGCTCTCTGTCTCTCATTCTCTCTCTCTCAAATAAATAAATAAAATCTTTAAAAAAAAAAAAAAAAAAAAAAGTATGCCTTCACATTTGCTCATTTGAGATACACCAGTGCAGATAAAAGAGTAATCTGTACTATGCGCTACAAGAGAAAGGATTGGTTATTATAAAATGAGAGCAGATTTGCAATACATATAAAGGAGGTGGTCTTATAAAATTTTGCCCTTCATAAGGAAAATACTCATTTGAGCAGATCTGGCCAAGAAAGGTCATGGAAAAGATCCAAAATTTTACTCCTAAAAAAAATAATCTATTCATCAAAATATATAATTCTTGATTGTCTGCTGCTCAGTTATAACTTTATTTAAGCTTTTTCTATAAAATTAGATTTCATCTGTAATTCTTTTGGCCCAGTGTTGGTTTAAAGTAATTAAGAATGAGAGGAATAATTTTTTAAAGACTCCATAATTTTCTACATGCACCATAATTAAATAAGTGTTGTGAGCATGACCTGAAAAAATTACATAGGTGATGTATTTACATGATTTATATTTAAAAGCATATTCTATTTTCCTTGACAACAACATTTTGGGGCTTTCTCATTTCATGTTTCTTTTAAATATTTTTCTAGTAATTTCAGGAAATAATCCTCCACTAGATGGTTATCATGTGAAAATAGGCACTGATTAAATTCTATCTCAGTATTTCTGATGGCTTATTTTATAGGCCCGTTATTCCAAATTTTTCCCCCAGATTTTAGGGGTTTGTAGTTTTAGCCCATTGCTTCATTCTTGAAAAGGCAAAACCTCCTAGTGCCTACATGCTTTGACATGAGGCCAGTTGAGTTACTGAAGTGTTTGGATAATAGTACTTTATATGTACACTTTTTCTTTTAAATTCATGTATATTCAACAATAATAGGCTAACAAAGTATTTCTACAGAAAGACCAGCTTTAATCATGTTTTATGGTTAGTATATTAATTTTTAATATGTAAATGGATGGATTAGATACTTGTGAGGGTACTAATTTTTTAGGTTAATATTTGGCAAACTTTATGGATAGTGAAGGGCAAATTAGTTAAAAATTACCATAAATTCTGAGTTCTGATTAAGTCTGATTTTATGATACCTTTCTTAAATGAAGGAAAATTTACTAAATACACTTATGGGTCTAAGGTAATATGGAATCACAAAAAACTATCATGATAAACTTGATTTTTTCAATAGCTACCCCGGAGGAGAATAAAGGTCAACTCCTCACACTTGTCTTTATGTAATCGTTCTTGCACAAATCCAGGAAAACATCTTCTTCAGAGCTACTTCTGTTGCTATTTTATTTTATTTATTTATTTATGTTTTTAAAGATTTTTTATTTATTTATTTGACAGAGAGAGACACAGCGAGAGAGGGAACACAAGCAGGGGGAGTGGGAGAGGGAGAAGCAGGCTCCCCGCAGAGCAGGGAGCCCGATGCGGGACTCGATCCCAGGACCCTGGGATCATGACCTGAGCTGAAGGCAGTCGCTTAACCAACTGAGCCACCCAGACGCCCTTCTGTTGCTATTTTAAGCAGCTCATGAGACCTGAGGAGAACTTACATACCAGGTGGTTAGTCTCATCAGCGGATTCTGCCGAGGAAAATGTGAGCTGCCACAGCCCCAAGCATGCAACGGGTAATAACCGAGTGCAGGACCCACTCTTACTCCTATCTCTGGGGGAGGGCCTTTTTAAAACTTTCTTTCCCTAAGTGTGAGTAAGCAGGGTGCTTCAAAGTTAGTCAAGCAGAAAATTCACGAAGTTCTAGTGATTTTGAAATGACCTACCTTAATATCAGTTATTTCGCTTGTCTAGAAAGGAAAAACAAATAATTATTGTTTGAATATTATCCAAATACCACATATTTCAAAAAACCTAAAAATAATGATGTAAACATTTTGTTTCTTATTGCTTGAGGTAAAATTGCAGTGCCCATTCTTTAATTCCATGTTTATTTATCCATTCCAATTATTTCAGAGAGAATTAACTATCTCATGGGATTTTAACACATAACAGATAAGAGTTTTCTTTAATGTGAGATCTTTCAAATAATGAATGTTAGATAAGTCACATAATAGATTGCATACTCTTAAAGAACAACGAGTTATATTTGCTCTTTTTTTTTTTTTTTAAAGATTTTATTTATTTATTTGAGAGAGAGAGAACGAGAGACAGAGAGCAGGAGAGGGAGGAGGGTCAGAGAGAGGAGAAGCAGACTCCCCGCCGAGCAGGGAGCCCGATGCGGGACTCGATCCTGGGACTCCAGGATCATGACCTGAGCCGAAGGCAGACGCTTAACCATCTGAGCCACCCAGGCGCCCCCTATTTGCTCTTTTTTTAATTCAATAGACACTTGAGATCTTTCACTTTGGGGAGTGGCTTGACTATTTAAATTATCAAAGTCAATGCCAAACCTTCACGTACAAAAAATAAAAGGGAGCAATTATAAAGTCAACTTTCTATATGAATTACAATCCTACATAAAGTGTATGTGATTAAATACTATTTTAATAAGGCATCACACTGAGGGCCATTCATCAGTGGCATTCTATTTTATGATACCCAATTAACCAATCTTTAAACAAATACATACTGTACATACATATATATATGTGCTGAGTGCTACAGAGGTGATCAAGTATGAAAAAGTGACCCTGCCTTCACGGAAAATACAATAAAACTGAGTAGACGAAATTAACATGTATGAAAAAATAGTGACTCATATAAAGTGTAATTATGTATTAAATTATGTTACACCAAGTTGAACTCAAATGTTTTCTGAATCAATGAATGGCAACAACTACTGGACTAAGACCATGTAGGTGAGATAAAACAAAGCTCTGGCAATCTCTTTAATGACGTGAGCAATAATTTCCATGAAAATTTATTCATGCCTCTTACAATACAGGTGAGACCCATAAATCCACATGTATTCAAGCCTTACCCTATGCCAAACTCTGTATGAAGAAGTATAAAATATAGTACACTTCTTCCCTCAAGGAGTCTATGACTGATGAGACAAGACATACAAAAACAATTAGAAAATAAAAGAAGACAATTCAAAACTTGATGCTAAATTGTTATACCTGTTAAAGAAAGTCAAAGAAAGAAGAAGTAAATGGAGCCTAGAGTAACTGAAGATGAATTCATGGAAGAGATATAATTTAATCTAGGTCTGAAGGGACTGGTAGGATTTATAAAGTACAACTATGTCTTTACTTTGTTAAGGAAAGCATTCAGGTGGAGGGCATATAATGGATTCATTCACTCATTCCCTCACTCACTCACTCATTGATTTGTTCATTCACTCATCTAACAAAATATTTTTTCACTGCCTCCTGCATTCAGGCACTGTACTAAGTGCTTGGCTACAATGGTAAACTAGGACCATAACTGCCCTCAATGAGCGTACTGGGTAGGGGTTGGGTAGCTGACAAGAAATAGGCAATTTTACCATTGTACTATGATGGATGTTATGCTGGTTTCAAGGACAGACACTTAACAGAGCAGAGGAAAATCAAAGAAGATTTTGTATGACATGTAAAATTTATGCTGAGTTACCTGAAACAATAGGGCATGGCTACGTGAAGTAGGAAAAGGGAATTTTTAGCTAGAAGGAAAGCACGTGTGAAGGCCTAGAAGCAAGAAAGGGCATGAGAAAGGACCATCACATACACAGATGAGGCTAAGACAGGCCTAGCTCTAGCGGAGGATTTGTGTAGGTCACTAAAGGGAAACAAAGTGGGAGAG
Source organism: Neomonachus schauinslandi (assembly GCF_002201575.2). Taxonomy (NCBI): domain Eukaryota; kingdom Metazoa; phylum Chordata; class Mammalia; order Carnivora; family Phocidae; genus Neomonachus; species Neomonachus schauinslandi. The sequence goes on along the minus strand of NC_058413.1, from coordinate 72,332,416 downwards.
CCAGATTAAGGAAGCAATGGAATATGAAGAGTTCTGACTTCCTATTGGAAACTGAGCACATGTCCGAAAGGAAGGATAACACAAGGAAAGGTTATGTTAGAAAAGCACGTCGTGTATGAGAAGTGGAGAGAGCTTGGAAGCCACTGGGTACTTCAGAGGAACTAACCTGGAGTGGTTGATGGATCTAGCCTCTAAGGGGGAGCATATTGCCAGAGAAACAAAAGTCAACAGCAACATTTGGGGAACGAGTAGAGGCAGGTACAGGAGGGTGAGAAGCCAGTGAATAAAACAGAAGAAACAGAGAACCACAGGATATTATAACAGTTAGTATCATGCATTTGGAGTTATTCAAACCAACTTACAACCTATGTGATCTTGGGCAAGTTGCCTAAAAACTTAAAGATTTCATTCCTTTTTCTGTGAAATGAGATCGTCACACCCAACCACCATATACTCGTTATAAGGATATAGACAGACACTGATATATGTATTCAGCAGATTATAAGGCATGTATGTGATAAACACTCAATGAATGAGTAGCAGCTCTTTGTTGTTACACAGTTCTCCCAGTTTCCCTTAATCTTTCTCATCCCTGGTCTTTGTACATTCTGTTCTCTCACCATGATTCTTTCCCACCAATCTGTCTGGTTGACTGCTCCCCAGATGCCTTTTATTGCTCCCAAGACAGGGTTAGGTAACCCCTATCAAGGTCCCTGAATTCTGAGCTTTCCTACCACTCTCTAGTGTAATTATCCAGGTAACGGTCTATATCTGGTAATATATGGTCTCCTTCTACTAATATTAAGTTTCACGAATTCAAGGATCTTGTCTGACTTATTCACAACACTCACATACTGTCAGATACACAGGAGGCATATTCAATAAATATTTACAGAATGAGTGAATGAATGAATGAATGAATGAAAACATTCTGTGGTGACTGTGGCATGCAATAGACAGAGAACCGAATAGAGAGCCCAGAAATAAACCCACACAGTATAGTCAACTAATCTTTAATGAAAGCACCAAGAACACACAGTGAGGAAAGGATAGTCTCTTCAATAAATGTTGGGAAAACTGGATATTCACAGGTGAAAGAATGACACTAGACCTCTATCTTCTACCACTCATAAAAGAATTAACTTGAAATGGATCAAAGACTGACGTATCAGACCTGAAATTGTGAAACTAGAAGGAAACAGATGGTCAATAGACACTTGATATTGGTTCTGGCGATGATTTGTTGTATATAACACCAAAGCACAGGCAACAAAAGCAAAAGCAGACAAGTGGGCCTACATCAAACTAAAAAGGTTCTTGCACAACAAAAGAAACAATCAAGAGAGTGAGGAGGCAACCTACAGAAGGGGAGAAGATATTTTACTTAGAAATTATTTAGAAAGTATTGAAACTATTGTCACATAGAATCCAGGAATATGTCAAAATTGTTAAAGTAAGACTGGGGTTGAATTTTGTCCCCCCCACCAAAAAGAAGGTATGTTGAAGTCCTAACTCCTAGTACCTCAGGACATGGCCTCATTTGGAAAAAGGATCTTTACGTAGGCAATCAAGTGAAAGTGAGGTCACTAGAGTGGGCCCTAATCCAATACGACAGGTATTCTATAAATATTAGGGGAAATCTGGACACAGAGAAGGACATACGTGGTGGGAAGATGATATGGAGAAAGAGAGAAAGGCTGTGTGAAGACAGATACAAGGAGGATGCCTTGTGAAGACAGAGGCCAGGAATGATGTATCTATGAGCCATGGATTGCCAAAGATGGCTGGCAAATCACTAGAAGCTATCAAGAGGTGAGGAAGAACCATCCTCTACAGGTTTCAGAGGCAGCGTGGTCCTGTTGACACCTTGATTTGGGGCTTCTATTTCCAGAACTGTAAGACAAGAAGTTTCTATTGTTCTAAGTTACCTGGTTTGTGGTACTTTGTTATGGCAGCCCAAGCAAATGAATACAATGACCAAGAAAGTTTATTCCAAAAATTCAACGATGGGTCAGTATCAGGAAATGTGTCAACCATAGTCTATTATACATCAACAAATCAACAGACAAAACCCACATGGTGTCATCTATGCTGAAAAGGTATTTGATAAAAGCCAGCAGCAAATCTTAAAGACTCTGAGTATACTAGGAATAAAAAGAATTAAAACCATAATCCAAGAACAAATATTATTCTAAAAAGTAAAACTCTAAAACAATTTCATCTAAAGTCAGAAATTAGACAGTTTTGTCAGTAATCACTATTATTATTTCATATTCTCTTGGTTTAAGCAAATGCAGTATGGCAAAAAGTAACTGATATGAACAGTAGAAAAAAAGAGTTGAAGTTATCTACTTTTGTTAAAATGACTGTATATCTCAAAAAACCCTAAGAACCCCTAATAAAATGCCCACTAGAATTAAAAGACAGTCTGGCTTTTTTACTATATTAGCAATAAGTTCTTATATGGAAAGAGGAAAATATTCCACTTGTAACAGTGACAAGAATTATAAAACACTGAAGCATAAATTTTAAAAAGAAGGCACAGAACCTATACAAAGAAAATTGTAAGATCTTATTGAAGAGCATAAACCGAGATATGAAGAAATGGAAAGCCATGTCATATTCTTGGACTGAGAAAACTTACTATTATAAAAGTGTCAATTCTTTTTATTTTTTAAGATTTTATTTATTTGTCACAGAGAGAGAGAAAGAGAGACAGACACCGAGCACAAGCAGGGGGAGCGGCAGGCAGAGGGAGAAGCAGGTTCCCCACTGAGCAAGGAGCCCAATGCAGGGTCAGGACCCTGGGATCATGACCTGAGCCGAAGGCAGACACTTAACCGACTGAGCCACCCAGGCATCCCAAAAGTGTCAGTTCTTTCAAAATTATATGTAAATTTATTTTGATTCCAAATAAAACCCAACAGGAAATTATCTGGAGAAACTGGATAAATTGAACTTAACTTTCATATAAAAATTTAAATCGGGTTTTTGTTTTATATCATATGTAAAATTATAATTCAAATGGATTAAAGACTTAGATGAAAAAATGTAAAATTCATTGAAGACACTCTAACAAACAGTGTATACTGTCAAGAAGTTGGAAAAACCATGTTATTCCAGGAAGAAAATTCAGAAGCTGTAAACAGATACATGTGTCTGACAGATGAAAGTGTTTTTTTAAGGTTTTATATATTTATTTGACAGAGAGAGAGAGAGAGAGAGAGCACAAGCAGGGGGAATAGCAGGTAGAAGCAGCGGAAAAAGCAGGCTCCCGCCAAGCAGGGAGCCTGATGGGGGGCTCGATCCCAGGACCCCGAGATCATGACCTGAGCCAAAGGCAGACGTTTAAACAACTGAGCTACCCAGGTGCCCTGACAAAAGTTGAAAACTTTTCGTATGGTAAAAAGATATAAATAGAATTACAGACAATAAATTCAGGAAATTGCTGTTGTAAACTGACAAGAAAAAAACATCCTAATAGAAAAATGAGCAAAGAATATAATTCATAGTCCACTGCCAATAAATATACAAAAATATACTCACTGTAGCCAGGGAAGTAGAAATTAAAGTACTACTGAGAAATCACTTTACACCCATCAGACTGACAAAAATCTAAAAGAGTAATAAAACCTCTTGCTGCTAAGGAGGAAAGAAAAAGGTGCGCACATACAGAGACGGGAGAAATATGATTTGACAACAAATGTTTTAAAATTAAAGCACTCAGGCGCACCTGGGTGGTGCAGTTGGTTAAGCATCTGATTCTCAGTTTTGGCTCTTTGTGATCTCCGTCATGGGATCAAGCCTCACAAGGGGCTCCACACTCAGCATGGAGTCTGCTTCAGATTCTCTCTCCCTCAGCCCCTCCTGCCTGTGCGCTCTCTCCAACAAATAAATCTTAAAAAAAACACTTATGTTTTCATTCAGCAATTCCTTTTTTTTTTTTTAATAAAGGGTGAGAGAGGGTGGGCAGGCAGAGGGAGAGAATCTTAAGCAGGTTCCACGCCCAGTGTAGATCCCAGGGCTCGATCTCACGACCCTGAGATCATGACCTGAGCCCAAATCAAGAGTTGGACGCTTAACCGACTGAGCCACCTAGATGCCCCCAGCAATTCCATTCTTAGGAAGCTGTTCCAAGATATATGTATGAGGATTTTTTTTACAGTATTATTTATTTGTGCAAAAATCTAGAAAGAGTTGAATTAATTTCAAACGAATTGGTTCTGAAAAACAGTTGAATAAATTTTGATACATTTACATCATGGGTTATTATTAAGCCATTATACAAAATGAAATAGACCTAAACAAGTTGATTTGTAAGGATTTGCAAAGGATATTGCTGAGTGAACAAAAACAAAACACAGAAAAGTGTGTATAATGTAATCCAATTTTTAAAAAAGTTAAAACCCCAAAATAGGTATATGACTACATACCTACGTGTATATATATTCACACACACACACACACACACACACACACACACGAGTTCATAGATATGAAAAAGTACAAAATGACACATACTGAATAGTTAACCTGTGTTATCTGGTAGATGGGGTATGAGGTGGGTAGAGAAACAGAGCAAAGGAGAAAGGGAAAAGCAAGAAAAAGGAGACTGCATGAAAATCACTAGTGTAAGTTGTGAAGCAATTTATTAAAAATTCTATATTCTACATAAGTATATATTGATTTTCCTAAGAAATGAGGGAAAAAAAGATGTTTTCCTCCTGTCTTCTAGAGATGTCCATGATATATAGTTAAAAAGCAGTTGAGAATAATGTACTTATTATACACCTATTTCCGTAAAGGGACACTCAGCTCATCCCTTCTATATGTGTGCACGAGCCAGAAAAAAGTTATAGAAGGCTACACACTAGTTTGTTAGCACTGGATATCTCTGGAGTCCAACCTGGGATTGGAGATAGCAGTGGGATAATTAGCTTCTTCTTTACATATCTTTATGTGTTTTATTTCTTGAAAAAAACAAATCAATGAAGAAAGCCAAATGCCTATCCAAGCCAGTGTGAAGCAGGCTCAGTGTGGGCTGTGATGACGCAGAATTCACACCGAAAAACATTTAGTTTGAAATAAAAAGAAAAATAACACAAAAACCATTTTGTGAGAGGGAAAAAAAAGATACTCATGGGGGCAGGACCCAATTTAAATTTTTGTGTGTCAAGCCTTTAGAAATAAGAGTCCTAAATGTCACACAGATTTTATGTAACAGATAGGGAAACCATATATACTTTCCTTTTTATCCATCTGTCCTCTGATCACAGAATCTGTCACCAGGGCCAAAGAAGGCAGAATGCTTGAAGAATGCTTCTAACTCTCTGATGCTAGAACACTTACCATTATGGGAACGAGAACCTACTCTCACAGAAATACAGCATCATGGAGAACCCCTACTCCAACTTCCTCACGTCATAGCTGAGGAAACTGAACTGGCCACCCATGCTCATCTTTTATCCTCTCCATTCTCTCAATGGCAGGGACATTATTTTATTTTAGAATTTTCTCTCAGAGCAAATAAATGCTAAAGAAGTAACAATGGTATTTCCTTAGTTTGATAAATAAAAGTTCTATTTACATATAAAAACCCACCTTCAAGGGCTATATTGAACAAGGGAAATGAAAGGCACAGAGCCTGTTTTAGCTGCCCTGTGTTAATCTATAGAGCCACTGGTTCAAACCACAAGGTCAATCCTCAGTCATTCATTTGTTCATCCTCCCTTATATTCAATCAACATCCAGTGAACACTTACTATACCCCTGACATTTTGAGGTGCTGGTGCGACAAACATGAACAAAACGTGGTCCCTGTTCACCATCCAGTCGGGAAGTGACAGGCTACCAAACAAGTGAGACCAAAATACAAACCAAGTGTGGATGGACCAGTTCACTCTGACTGGGGTTTCAGGGGTGGCTTCATCAAGGGTAAGGCTGACATGTGAGTCAGGCCATGTAAGATGCAGGATTTCAGAGATAACAGCAGGAGCAAAAGCAAGCACGTAGCATGTTGGAGGAAACGATCAGAATTTAGCCCAATCCAAGAAAAGAGCAAAGGAGAAAACTCGAAATTCAAATGTTCCAGGCTGAGGATAAAAATTAAGTTTAATCCAAGTGCAAGATAATTTGCCGCCCAACCCCTGCCTGCCTGACACACAGGAAATGCTTAGTAAATAAGGTCTGGGTAAATCCTGACTAACTCTGTAATCTCTCGGTTCGATTTACTGAATGATTTCAGCGTTATTACCATGTACCGTCCGGGGTCTAAATCTCCCATCATTCCTTTCAGGTGTGTATTTTCCATTCGGACAGCTTTGTATCTCATATCTGAGACCTGAAAGCAGATCAGTAGGTAAAAGTGAGTGTAAAATACATAATAAAAGCTCACAATTGTATTAAAATTAATTTTATTAACCTAAATGTTTTCTAAGTGTAGTGAAGAGAAACACTGATTAGGCATGATCATCCTAAATCAGTATTTGCATTCAGTTCTCTCTTTGGCAGCCCTCACTTAACCCTCCTTTCCTGATCAGTGCTAAATTAAAAACACATATTGACAAAAATGACTCATTTACTTTTTTCTTTCCAATTCTAAAATTCCATTTCTCACTTCTATTTTCTACTGTATGCAAATAAGCACCAGAAAAATCACAACTTATTTTTATTTTTTAAAGATTTTATTTATTTATTTGACAGAGAGAGACACAGTGAGAGACAGAACACAAGCAGTGGGAGTGGGAGAGGGAGAAGCAGGCTTCCCGTTGAGCGGGGAGCCCGATGGGGGGGGCTAGATCCCAGGACCCTGGGATCATGACCTGAGCCGAAGGCAGAGGCTTAAGGACTGAGCCACCCAGGCGCCCTGAAAAATCACAATTTAAAAAAAACGCTCCAATAACACTGCCCATGGAGTTATTCACTACCTAATTAATTTTTACAATATGCAAATGTAACTTTTATATTTAATTTTGTTCTTTCTAATATGTCTGCCAAGCTACCCTCTTTCTTTTTGGTGACTATTTCATTTCGTCTAATGTATTTATTTTTCCCTGATTTCTTCTATTTGACAGTACTTAGACATAGTATCTGCTCTTTTATCATATAGGCCTCATTTCTATATAAAACACTTCCCTTGAAATGATTTACTTTCATAGATTATAAAATATTTTCTCCTTAACAAAAATCTAAAAACATAGAAAAATATAAAGATGAAAATAAGAAGCATCCATAATCCAACCCCACAGATCACTGCTAACACCTCTCAATATCTTTTCTCAGGGGTGCCTGGGTGGGTGAGTGGTTAAGCGTCTGCCTTCGGCTCAGGTCATGATCCCAGGGTCTTGGAATCGAGCCCCGCATCGGGCTCCCTGCTCGGCGGGAAGCCTGCTTCTCCCTCTCCCACTCCCCCTGCTTGGGTTCCCTCTCTTGCTGTCTCCCTCTCTGTCAAATAAATAATAAATAAAATCTTTTAAAAAAGTCTCTTTTCCTACACAGGTACAGCCTATGATATTATCCCATCTATGCTGTGTTCCTGTGTACTGTACAAATTAATCAGTTTAAGGTTTATAATTGGACAAAGGCTGACTCTCGTTTTTATAATACACAGGGTTTAAATAGCCATCTTTTTGGTGAAGTGACCCTCAAATGCCTAGAAAGTTATAGAATGGTGCTCTCAAAGCCTCTCGATTTGGAGAGCAAAAAAAAAACAAAAACAGATAACCCCTATGCTTTTAATAACAGGTCACCAATTTGATGATGAGTAAGGGATTGAGGGAATTTCAAAAGAAATAGGAAGAAAGGAAGGGAGGAAGGAGGAAAAAAGGAAGGGAGGGAGGACTTTGAAGTTACTTGCAGGATTTTAACAGCAGAATGGTATAATTGCTGTTTTTTTTACCATGAACCATGCTGTGCAGTGAGTCAATGTTCAGTAAATATGGACTAATTTTCATGTTTCAACATCCTTTTTTAAAACCCCAAGATATGGGGTGCCTGGGTGGCTCAGTCGGTTAAGCATCTGCTTTCTGCTCAGGTCATGATCCTGGAGTTTTGGGATGGAGCCCCACATCAGGTTCCTTGCTCAGCGGGGAGCCTGCTTCTCCCTCTGCCCCTCAACCTGCTCTCATGCTCTCTCTCAAATAAATAAAATCTTAAAAAAAATCCCAAAATACATACATAAAATTGGGGTGAGAAGTATCCACAAAAAGCTGGAATAGAGGCTTTTTTTTTTTAAGACAAAAATATTAGTGGAACTACAGGACACCAATTCAAGAAGAAATCTTTGACTAGAGCATACTGTGGGAGGTGATCAAAATATGGTTCACAAGGAAATGTTAGGATGAGATTTAATGCAATTATCTTGTGTCGTCACTTTTGCCCTCGTTCTGTTTTGATGACACTTTGCATTATTTTGTAAAGGCTTTATGTGGCTCCAGCAAGCATTTCTGTGAGGCTAGTCTCAGACTGAACACTGAGAAATGCAGTGCTTTGCTGGTCATCGAGGAAAACCACGGTCTGCACTGGGCAAGACAGTGACCCGGACAAGGGTGGTCCTGCCCGCTTGCGTACCTGTTGTTTTGCTAACATTTTTTCTTTTATTTCTAACTCCATTTTTAACTGTCTTTCCAGAAGGGCAGCTTTCTTCATGATAGTTGCTATAGTGATCTCCTTCTGATGAAGCTCCTCTGTTAGGTCAGAGATTTCATTCCTCATTCTTTCCTGCTCAGAGCCATGGTACTCTTCCTCCTGATAGAGTTGGCTTCTTATCTGCAGCAGAGACATTCCGGCAAGTATTAACAAATCTTTTTATTTATCAAGCAGCTTAAAGCTTGTGTTCAGTCTTCCTGTCTTTTGGCAGGCCCCACTTTACCCTCCTTTTCCGATCAGTGCTGAATTAAAAACAGATATTTACAATAAATGACTCATTTAACTTTTTTCCTTTCAAATTCAAAATTCCATTTCTCACTTCTATTTTCTATTGGATGCAAATCGTCACTTACTACTGATGCTACTTTGATAACTACTTTGACAGGAAGGTGAAGAAAATATTATCAAGCACTTACCTCCCAGCATAACTGAGGGATAATTAGTATACAAAAACTGCACATAATTATCGTAGACAGTTTGGTGAATTTGGACATACACTCATGTTACTATCACCACAATCAATATAATAATCATACCCATTACCTCCAAAAGTTTCTTTGTGTTCCTTTTTTTGCTTTACATTTGTGTGTGTGTGTGGTAAGAACACTTAACATGGGATCTACCCTCTTAAAATTTTAAGTGTCAACTATAGACACTGTGCTGGAACTTCATACCCATCAAACGACCACTGCAGAATGCGTGGTGGAAAAGCCTTAGACCCACTAACCAGAGGCGGACGGACCAAGCATGTTTTTAGGGAGAAAAAATTGGCCGAGAAAGGTTAAGTGACTTGCTCAAGGTCATAAAGCTATTAACTGGCAGAGCTGGGACTAGAATCTAGGACTCTTAGCTTTAAATTCAGTGCCTTTTTGACTAACTTGTGTGTACTGTTTATGACTAAACAGTATGTTTTTCAGAATCATGTTATAATAAATTTCAAACTTAATGTGTGTCTGAAAATGCATCACCTCCCTCCCCTTAAGCCTGTGGAGTCTCTTGTTCTTAACCAGGTTAGGCCTTCCCTGTCAGCAACCTCTGGATCACCTTGGGCTCCTCCCTATCCTTGTTGTGCCAAATGCAGTCAGGCAGCAAATTCTGTCCCTTGCACTTCAACTTCTTCTAAATCTCTCCTCTGCTCTCCATTTCTACTACTACTGTCTTGATCCAGCCTCTTACCACCTTTCTAGAAATCATTCACTGTCTCTAATTCTTGAGATTTGAAGATAAAGTGAATAGTCAGCAATCTCAAGAAAATCATAGTCCATTGGGGGAAACAAAAATCAACAGTTACAACACAGAGTAGCATTCCACGTCAGCGGTATGTGGGGGAGGGGTGTTTAACCCAGCCTGGGGATGTCAGGATGGGCTTCCCAGAGTGGGGGTGGACATCAGACAAATACTGAAGGACGAATGGAAGCCAGATGGAAGGCAGGGATGGAGAAGGACCCAGGGCAACGAGTGCAGGGAAGACTCTGCACGCCCAGTGGAGCAAGACGAGTCTCGGGTGGTTGGGACGCGGCATGTTGTGAGAAATAAGGCTGGAGAGTTTAACGGAGCCCATCCATGAAGAGATTTAAATGAATTTCCTCAGGGCACTTACTTCTAAAATTGATTTTTTTTTCATTTAATCTTTAAAGATTTCAGGATCTATCTATAAAAGAAAAAGGGCACTCTTTCTTTTTTTAACATAGCCAGAACACCAATATAAGATCTTAAAAATATTAGCAATTCCTCAATATCATCAAATATCCAGGAAGTATTCAAATTTAAAAATGTATCAGGACTGTAATGAATGTTTTTTGTTTATCTGAATTGGGATCTAAATATGGGGACTGGCTCATATCTTTATAAAGCTCCTCTTTTGTGTGTGTTTGTGCGTGTTCTATGTAGTCTACATACATCATCTCATTTAATCCCAGCAACAGTTCTCTATTTTGCAGAATGAGAAGTTAAGTACGTAACTTTTCACAGTCACATTCCTGGCGATAGGCAGTCTGATTCCAAGACCTTACCCACCGTGCTATGTAACCCCTATGAGCCGAACTCTGGAAGGTTGTTCACACAGTGAAAAAAGCTAGCGTGGGATGACCTAATGTGGAAAGGATGCATGTCCCGAAGGAAAACCTGATCTGTCCTCAACTCTATACCACCAACCCCTCATGTGCTTCTATTCCTATTATTAATATTTTTAGAGTTTCAGAGTTGGGGGGGGCGCCTGGGTGACTCAGTTGGTTAAGCATCTGACTCTTGATTTTGGCTCAGGTCATGACCTCAGGGTCGTGAGATCGAGCCCCATGTTGGGCTCTGCACTGGGTGTGGAGTCTGCTTAAGATTCTCTTTCTCCCTCTCCCCCTGCCTCTCCCTCTGCCCCTTAAAAAAAAAAAGTTTCAGAGTTGGACATGACCTTAGGGGTCTCACGGTCCAACCCCAACCCCATCATTGAACAGATGAGAGAGAGAGAGAAAAAAAGAAGACTCCCAGGGAAGGGAATGGACTGGGCCCAAGTTATCCAGCTCCTAGGAGCAAAAGGGAAGACTGGGAGAGAGGAGTACAAAATACCCTCACCCCGAGGACAGTGTTACAAGTCTCCTTTCATCTCCAGTCTTCTCTGATTTTTTTCTTTACAATTTATTTGATGAAACAACGGGGTTCTTCTGTGGTTTATCCCAGTTTGGATTTTGCTGATTGCATCCCTGTTGTGTAGTTAAGTTTCCCTTAAAATGGAACTTTCAAAATGTAAAAAAAAAATGAATATACTATTATGAAAAAGGAGTAAACTGTTTTTATTACTTTCAGAGCATTTAGATATTAAAACAACATGCTCTACTGCAAAGCTTCCCTCTAAATGAGATTAATTTACCGATCTCTAAATGACTTTTGGCTTTATTAAAAATGTCAGTTTTATCACGAAGTACATGACAAAAATAGTTCTACACTGAAAAAAGAGAAAGAAATAAAACACTTGCAAGATTCCTAATACATGGTTCTTGTTGCTTTTATTACAAGAGAACGAAAATGCTCTCCAAAAACACTTCCTGGGAGCTATAGCTATTTATACACAATTCATTTGTTACCTTTTCTGCACAGCAGTGCATTATCTAGAGGTCTCCAAGAGCCTATGAAGAGAATTTGTGCCTAATATTCTCTCCTTCCATATTGAAACTGTGCGATGTCAGTAGATTCCTTGTTATTCAAAGTGTTACTGAGTCTATGAGGTTAAGAACGGTGTAACTATACTTCAGGTGGCTTTAATCAACCTTTGTATCATAATACCTTCATTGGGGATACCAGCAAACAAAGAGTTTTTTAAAGTTATATGTTTAAATAGCAGTGAAATCAATTTCATGGGATCATGTGAAAAATAAAAGGAAAATGATCATTAATTCATAACAACTTTTCTACACTTAATTTAAAGCTACTTGACAGCTCTGTGGGAGACAGGATTTGTCTTTTGCATCACTGCATTTCCTACAGAAACAAGCAGAATAGCTGTAGTCCTACTAGATGCTCAATAAATATATGCTGAATTTATACAAATGGCCACTGAATTTATGAGCCGATACAATTATGGGAGACCTCCACCTTTATATTGATTCATTTGTTCTCCAAATATTTATTTTCACTTTTGTATGTCAGGCGCTGTGCTGGGATAGATAATGATTCGAAGCCATGTCCAGGTTGTCCCTACTTTTAACAACGGTTTAGATCATATAGCATTGAATATTTAGGTGTGATCCTCAAACCTAAAGACCAGAGATGTGGGTAGTAGCCATGATAAGCTCATGGAAAGGAAGCCCCTACTGGATTTTGCTAGAGGGAGAAGAGAATATACTTTTTGTAGAGAGTTGAAAACCACAGGTTTTCTAGGACAGGGCCCAGGCTTATTCATCCTTGTGTTCCTAGCTCCTGGCAGATTACCTGGCATGGGTTAGGTGCTCAGGGACAAAAGGTAACCAATAATAGTAGCAGCCGTCACTCACTAGGTGCCTCCTCTGAGCTAGGCAGGCCCTGTTCTAAGCTCTTTACATGCATTTTTTGAATGGATTTTAACTTAAGGGAAGAGTATGAGCTCTGGAGTCAGATTGCCTGGATCTGAACCTGACCTCTGCTGCCCAATAGCTGTGTAATATTGGGGGAAATTACCCAACTTCTCTGTGCCTCAATGTCGTCAAATGGGAAAAAAAGATAATATTAGTACCTTCCTTATAGGGTGGTTGTGAGGAATCAATGAGCTGAGATTTGTTAGGCCCTCAGAGAGCCCCTCCTGGCCCATGCGGAGTGCTATTTAAGTAGCAGGGTTATTGGTATCCCCTTTAAGCCTCATCACAGTTGTTTGAGGCAAGTGCTAAGGATCCCAACCCCATCCTAGAAATGAGGAGCCTGAGCAACTTGCACAGCAACTTCCCCGAGCTTAGGTACCTACTAGATGGTTGGAGGCCTGAGTCTGGGCTCTCACACTTCTTGCCATAAGCTACTTGCAATGAAGCCACAGTCTCCCAGTGGCACAGTGAAGACCTAAGGTTTGTGTTTGTTACAGCATCACGCAGAAGAATGTCGGAATTAGCAGCCTGGTAGGTTATTATCTTAGGGGAAAATATAGAAGGGAAAAGAAGGGAATGAGAAGAAAGGTTTTTTTCCTCCGTTTGTGTTCAGGGACTTCAGATCTGCCTGGAAGAATGAAGCCCATTATTTTCCATACCTTGTTCAATTCTTTTTCATGATTTGGTTGATCTAGGGTCACTGAAAACAGCTCTTTCCTTTTCCTTTCTGGTTCTTTAGTAGAAGGTGAATAAGATGATTCAAGTCTACAAATTAAATAATGTGAATAAAAATTAACCTTGACTTGGTAAACTCTCATGATTATATTGTTAATTTACACTATTGTAGGTTGCAGAGATAGATTATTAGTTTATTGGAAACATTTCTAGTTCCAGATTGCAAATTCTAATACATTCAGATCCCCTAAGTATTTACATATTTAACTGAGTGCAAACGGTTTGAGTGAAAAAAAAAAAAGGTAACAATTAATATGGAATTTCAATTATGTCTTGAAAATTGGCAGAATACTGGGTTTGCATATGTAGATAAGATTTTTATATAAGAAGACTGTTTCCTATAATAAGATAGCTTGGGAACCCCTTAAAAAAAAAAGGAAACACATCTAACTTGCTTGTACATCATGGAAAGGAACCATGTTAGGAGAAGTCTGAGGGGAGCAACTACTCCATAAAAGTGACCCAAAGTGACTAAATCTGACAGTCTACCCACAGGAAGCTCAAATACATCTGTTCTTTGGCTGCTTAATTTATAAAGTGGAATTGCCATCACATATGGATACCAGAGGGGAAAAGCAGAAACTAGTATAAAAAGTACAATTTCTACAGGAAGTTTGGAGAAGTACAAGCAGGTTCACTTCTAGATCAGGAAAGCTGATAAATGAAAAATCATTAAAACAGAAAATAAAGATAGCCAGGCAAGGACAATAGCATGCTTTCTATTGCTTGACTAATCTGGTCAAGTCTGGGGTTTTGAGGAATGTGCCTACCTGTAAGTGAATACAAGTTCAGATTTCCAAAGAACTTTTTAAAAGGTTCCATAAATCACAAACTTAAACCACACAAAACAAAATCTGAGCAATGATAGAGAAATAACTGATGTAAACATTGAAAATGAAGGTATCTTTTAAAAGGTGTAAATTTATAGTGATATCTTGAGGTACTTGTATCTAGACCGGGTTGCCTTTCTTCTGATTATCAAATATATGTGTTAACTGTAGAAAACAGAGTGTATCAGAGTATATGCTGCTATAATGTTATCATCGGGGAAAAAGCATTGTTGGCATTTTTGTGTATATTAATTGTCTTTTTTTCTATGTATGTGTGTATAAATACATGTTTCCCATACAGTTAGAATATACAGTACACATTATTTTTCAGTCCCCTTTTGTTTCCTACTCAGTAATATAGTGTGAGCATTGTATCCAATATTCTCCTCCAACATTATTTCAGAATCAGTCTTAAATTTTTCTTATTTGCTTTTATTTGAAAGGGGTGAAAAATGACATTTCCTATTTTTCAATTCTTCCTAAGCAATTTCAGGGAGTGGAATGCTGAACTGATTGGGAAAAAAACAAAAGAACAACAACAACAAAAAACAACCTCATGATGGTCTCGTAAATTTCACTGAGCAACTGGAACAAATGTCAAATGTCAATGTGGACAAGTTCAAAGGAGAAAACAATAATTATGCTAATACAACATGCTAACAATATATAAAGGAATTATCATTTGTCATGTAGGAAAGGAGTGTTGGAATTATTTTTAATAACTCTCAGAACGTATCAGCCCAAGGTGCTTCTGTAGCTAAAGAAAAAGGAAAAGCTAACAAAATCTTACCATTATTGAGAAAGGTTCTGAAAATGAATAAAAGCATTACTATGCTACGTGTATAAAACTGCACTTAGGAGCCTGGGCTGCTTCACTTTAATACAACTGGAAAGAAGAAACAGAGTCCAAAGGAAAGAAACTCAACCAGTAAAGAGGCTAGAATCACCTTCATATGAGAACAAACCAAAAGGATGAGAAACTTTCAATGGGAAAGATGAAGGCTAAGAAGACTAGGCCCAAAGTCTGAAATACAATGGAAGCTGTGAAAAGATAAATTATCTGTCTTTCCATCAGATCTCAGAATAGAAGAACTGAGGAATACCCTCCAAATAAGAAAGCTACAGTTTGGAGACCAAAACAAATACCAACTTAAATAAAGAACGGCATTAGGCACAACAACAGAATTGTACTGACCAAATATGTGAATAACTGAGATTTTAGATGAAGTCATGTCTTGAAGGAAAGTTGGCAAGGTCTGGAATTCAGCACTAGCCTTGTGAGACAGATCCACAGAAAGTACTACAATGCTCTTCCATAAAACCACAGTTACACAGTGTGTGAAAAGTTTGCTTTTCTAGGAAATTTCTTATGTTTTTAGGCATATACATCCTTAGTACAAAGACATTTCTCACCAACTCACCACACTGGTGCCTCATATTTTCCCAGTAGATTTATTAATCATCATTGATGATGATCTATAGCTTGTATATGGAGCACTCTATAATGCTAACTGGCTAACAGGCATTCTACCGTCCTTGGTGAGACATAAGATAGGTCATTTTTAGGAAGCTAAATTTGCCATTTGTTTAAGTGTAGAGCTCAAAAAAATTCGAGCAGGTCCTACAACTTAAAGAAATAATCATTGCCTTTAAAACAAGGTAATCATCTTTCAATAAAATATCCCTTACCATTTGGTTAGTCAGTTTTTAAAATCCTATCATTGGCCTTGAGATCTGAGAAGGATTCAAGTTCCAATGAGAATTTGAACATTAATGAATGGTTCAAACAGTCAGACTTTCTACTCACAAGCATAAATATTTCATAATCCTTAGCAGTCCCATTTCCCTGTGGTTCTGGAATACACAATATCTGTCTGATTTTTAAAGGAGGAAAAAAACCTGTTGTAACAAAACCCTTAATGGAACTGACAAGGTAGTGAGTATGGAGACCAAAAGAAATACAACATTTACAAGTGAAAAAGTTAGTAACAGGTTTATAGACAGTCAAAATAAAAGCATTTGAAAATATGGAATAAATCTTATTTATCAATATATACAATTAAATATCAGCTCTATACTTTTTTTTACAATATACTGAAAAATAAAAGTTCCAAGAAAATATCTGACTCACTGTGATACATAAGTATCCATAAATCAGAATATGATACAATTATCTAGGTAAGTAAACATACTCATTTTGAAGATGAAATAATCATGGATTTTATTTTTAATACCAAATGTTATCCAATAATTAACAGCATGTTAATACAAAACAAATAGACTTTTAATTCTAGTTTTAAATATAAAACTCTTAAGATACTCAGACATCGTGTCTTGAACCGTTTCTCTCAGGCTGCTGAGAATAAGAATATACCTTTTTTTACTTTCTTGAGTATTTTGGCACTCTCCTATTTTTAATAATTCTCTGTGCAGCTGCAATCGTTCCATTTCTATAATTCTCAAGAGATCATCACGTGACTGTAACTCACTTTTCACCTCTGAGAGTCCTGCTTCCATGGCCTACATAAAAACATCAAACAGGTCCAGTGCTCACATTTGGATATCATGATTACAATATATTTAAAAATATTTAACATCTATGAACCAGCCTAATTCCAGATTAACTGGTGTCGAGTCCTTGGTTGGCTCTGTCTTACAGAATTTCATTCCTTCATTCATTTACTCAACAAATATTTGCTGAGTCCTCATTATGTGCTCAACACTGAAGTTACATAGACTCTGTTCTCAGTGGGCTTATAGTCTAGTGATAAGGAGTAATCATTAATCACACAAATCCGGGCACACTGTATGTGAATCTGAGAGAATCATAAAGGTATGTAAAAAATATTAATGTGTAAAATTTGGATTAATGCCAATAATGCCCAATTTAAAGACAATAGCCAGGAAGAATCTAATTTCAAAGCTGGCCTACACAGTGAGTTATAAACCGTGGTCTACGGCTCCACTGTTGCCCAGTAATAGCCCTACTTTATCTGGCAACTAGAAACACCAGCAATCCTGTGAATCCAGTGTTTTATTTTGTTGATAAGAGGCTTGAGCAAGTTTAAAAGCTGTTGGAAAGGGTCCAGGCAGGAGAGAGGAGGAGTAACGGTAATGGTGTTGGTTCCTGGGAAGGTAGGTGGAGTGGGTCCCAAAGCCCAGGTGGAAGAATTGCCTAAAGCAAAAGGAAAGAAGGAAGGAAGATGGAATGTAGACAAGTATATGCAACTGGATATGGAGAGATAAGACAGCGGCCCTCTGTTGGCTTCTATTTTCCTTGTGAAGTAAAAAGATAGCACTAGAAGGAGAAGGGGAGATAGGGGCAAGGGAATGATTTTTTTAAAAGATTTTATTTATTTGAGAGAGAGGGAGAGAGAGAGCGTGCATGGGGGTGGGGTGGGGGGAAGAGGGGCAGAGGAAGAAGCAGACTCCCTGCTAAGTGGGAGCCTGATGCAGGCTCGATCCCGGACCCTGGGATCATGACCTGAGCCAAAGGCAGATGCTTAACTGACTGAGTCACCCAGGCGTGCCCATGGGAGTGATTTTTGAGAGTGGAGAAGGTTTGAAATGGCCTGCAATGAAATGGATAATTAGCTGATTGGAGCAACAGAAGAGGATTCCTGGCAGTGCTGAGTACTCATTTGAGATTTGTGACCATGACCCGATGAGTGATTTTCTCCAGCAGTACTTGGCTGTTCTCTGGGAGAGAGGTTATGGCAGAGTCCTTTCAAATCACCAGGTTTCTTCTACTCACTTATGCAGGGAAACTAATATTTATTAAATGTACCTGACCCAGGTCATCAAATCCATTGCCACTTTTAGTAGATGAGGAAATTGAGGGCCAGACTTGGTCCAGAGTCACAGAGCTTACAAGTGGCAGATTTTAGAAAAGACAAATCCAGGTCTTTTGGAACATTCAAAATGCAAAAATAATTTGTTTCATGCAACATTAGTGAAACAGTCCTGTAGTTTATTGGCAAAGACAGGGTGGGGTGTTACGAGGGCAGGAGGTTTCTCTGCTAATAAAGGCTGTAGGAAACACTACGGACATCTTTAAAAATCATTTGTTTAATAACTCTGTATATATCAATAACAGATTTATATATAATCCACATACCATAATATTCACCCATTTACAGTATGTAATTCAGTGGAGTTAGTATGTTCATGAAGTTGTGCAGGCATCACTACTAATTCCAGAACATTTTCATCACAACCAAAATAAACCCAAAACCCATCAGTAGTCACTTCCCATTTTCCCTCCCCCTAGTCCCTGGCAACTACGAACGTACGTTCTGTCTCTATGGAACTACCCATTCTGGACATAGTCTTTGCGACTGGCTTCTTTCACTCAGCATAATGCTTCCAAAGTTCATCCATGTTACAGCATGGATCAATATTTTATTCCTTTTTGGTGATGGATAATATTTAATTGTATGAATATACCACATTTTTGTTTATTAGTTCATCAGTTGCTGGACATTTGATGTTTCTTCTTTTTGGCCATTATGAATAACACTGCTATAAAATTTCATGTACAAGCTTTGGGCATATGTTTGCTTTTTTTTTTTTTTTGAAGATTTTATTTATTTATTTGACAGAGACAGAGATAGCGAGAGCAGGAACACAAGCAGCGGGAGTGGGAGAGGGAGAAGCAGGCTTCCCCTCGAGGAGGGAGCCCGATGTGGGACTCAATCCCAGGACCCTGGGATCATGACCTGAGCCGAAGGCAGACGCTTAACGACTGAGCCACCCAGGCACCCTGGGCATATGTTTTCTTTTCTTTTTTTTTTTTTTAAAGATTTTATTTATTTATTTGAGAGAGAGAGCACGAGCAGGGGGAAGAGACAGAGGGAGAGGGAGAAACAGACTCCCTGCCGAGCAGGGAGCCCGATGAGGGACTCGATCCCAAGACCCTGAGATCATGACCTGAGCCGAAGGCAGACGCTTAACCGACTGAGCCACCCAGGCGTCCCTGGGCATATGTTTTCTTATTCATTAATTCTTACCCCAAAATTCACAGAGCCTATAAATATAATTATGCAGACAGTATAGGACATATGAGTTCCCAGAGAAACTTTTTTTTTTTTTTTAACCAAAGCCTTAAATTTATACATTTTCCGGGAGACCTAGAGACCTGGGTTTGGGGAAGGACCTCGCTGTAATATTTTTTTTTTTAAAGATTTTATTTATTTATTTGAGAGAGAGAGAATGAGAGAGAGCACATGAGAGGGGGGAGGGTCAGAGGGAGAAGCAGACTCCCTGCTGAGCAGGGAGCCCGATGCGGGACTCGATCCAGGGACTCCAGGATCATGACCTGAGCCGAAGGCAGTCGCTTAACCAATTGAGCCACCCAGGTGCCCCCCTCGCTGTAATACTTTAGCCCCAGAAGTTCCTGGACTGACTTGGAAATAAGAGGATAAATATATTCCAATAGGTGATTTAATAAACTTGTTTGGATAAAGGTGTGTTTGGATAAAGTCCCTGTTTCAAACAGTGGGGATTTTTCAGATGAGCCTAAAATTTCAAAATAAACAAAAGAAATGTGAAACAATAGATTCGCAAGTAGAAAAACAAATTGACTTGATGTGAATGTCATCCATTACTTTGGCCAATTGAAGAAGGTGCCATCTGGGCTCCCTGCCTTGCAAATTTGCCACCACATGAAGCTGCGTGTGGGCAACTAGGTCTTCCTTCAGTCAGGGAAGGGGAGTATAAAAAGGGCCTAGCTCCGGGCCAATTTGAAATGCAGAGTCACCATGGACTAGGGTTAATTAAAATTCTGTAAAATGTGATAATAATAGTTTATTTCTTTACTGTTATTAGAAAAGAATACCTATAAGACTGATATTTGGAGATATCATGTCACTAAGAAAAAAAAAGCTTATTTGTGATCTAGCTATCCTGGTAAGAGAATTTATGTCAAAATTGAAACTTTTCATAATATAAATCAATAATAATGATTTGACACGTTTTTCTAACATGAATGAATATGCAAAAGATTTTAATTATAATTGACAGAATTATGTAAATTGACTATAAAAGTATGAGAAAAGCTTTGTTGATATAGATAAATTGAGAGTTGTTTTTTGACCTATGCAATATCCCTTTGAATTCAATGTTAATAATACTGAGTTGACACAGATTAGTGAATTTGTTAAAAGGTTTTTTTTTTTTTTTTTTTTTTAAGATTTTATTTATTTATTTGAGAGACAGAATGAGAGAGAGAGCACATGAGAGGGGGGAGGGTCAGAGGGAGAAGCAGACTCCCTGCTGAGCAGGGAGCCCGATGTGGGACTCGATCCTGGGACTCCAGGATCATGACCTGAGCCGAAGGCAGTCGCTCAACCAACTGAGCCACCCAGGCGCCCTAGTGAATTTGTTTAACTTAGATGTAGCTTTAAAATTGGCATGCTTTTGCATAAAAGCCAAATTAATTATTTGTCACTGTGGATGCAAATATTTAGGAAAGTGACTCTTTGGTACCTGATTCAGTGACTAAAACACTCTCAAGTTTCTTTGGAACAACTTAGGTACGTAAATCTACCTTTTTTTAAAAACTCGACCCCCAACATGGGGCTCAAATTCACAACCTCAAGATCGAGAGTTGCATGCTCTACCAACTGAGCCAACCAGGAGCCCCTGTAAATCTACTTTTTTAAACTGTAAATTTTATGACATCTAAACACAGGTCAAGTATTTCCAGTGACTACTTGGCTTCCAAATTGGGAGATATGTTGTAAGTGTAAATACACACCAGATTTTGAGGACTTAGTATGAAAAGAAATGGAAAATATCTCATTATTTCATTAATAACTTTTTACATTGATTGTATGTTGAAATGATAACACTTTAGATATATGATGGATTGAGTAAAATATATTACTATTATGTATTAATTTCACCCATGTCTTCTGTCTTCTTTTGATGTGGTTACTAGAAAAACTTAAATTATATTTGTGGCTTGCATTATATTTCACTGCACAGTGTGGTTCTAGTATGTTAACGACCCACTAACAAGCACACTAAAAGGTCAGTGTTGGGGGGGCACAGCTCTTAGAAAAATGCAGAACAATTTCTTTTTGTCATTAACCTCCAATGGGAAATGCAGCACATTTAAAAAATGTGAGTGTAGTACAGCATAGTAAATAAATATATGCAATGGGATTAATATGTATACTGACACATTTCAGAGTTGTGGAAAGACAAGTGAGAAGATGTGATTCATGTGAAAATCCAGATGCATCTGGCATTCACGTGTGTTGTAAACTAAAGAGAATTTTATATACAACAAGTGACAGTAATTCAAACTGAAATAGTTGTCTTTTTAAATTCATGTGCAAGATGTGGAGCACTGTCACATGACAGGTCTTTGCAAAAAGAGAAGAGAAACTTCTTTCTAAATATATGCACTGGCTAAGTGATTATTTACCTCTAATGATTCCCATTTGGTAAAATACAAATTTTGTAAAACAAGTTTAAGGCCCATCTGTTTAGTTAGAAATTCGCCTTTAAACCTTCAAATCAGCTACCAAATAGTAAATAATTGGTATCTTCTTATTCTGTATTTGCTTTAAAGCAAGAGAATGAAACATAGGTCACATTTGGAAATAAAACAGGGAAAAGGCCAAATGAAAGCATTATTTTCAGCATTTGTCTTCTACAGGCATCAAAAACAAGTAGTGTTTCCTTGGGCATAGAAATCTTATCTGTTAGCTACCTTGAAGTTTCCGAACCAAACTACTTCTTAAAGATCTTTTCATTAAAGCTTTAACGTATTTTTATGTGTCAAGCATACTCCAGAATAATTTGGTTTGTTTTTTAATACATGTGATTCTTCTGTAAAATATAAAATGGAGATTCTTAGTTTAAATTTAATAATGTTTCTAGATCCAAGAATAACTAAATTATTTTTGTTTAGTGAATACAAATCTGTAAAAATAACTTTGGCAAATTTTCTCATAGAAATTGGTATATAAATAAAAATAAATAACAGTCATATTAAAATGTATCATTAACTATGAAAAACATCATAAAATAGAGTAGAAAACTGGTGAAGAATATGAGTAAAATAATATTTCAAAACTTAAAGCAAGGTTTCTCAACCTCAGCACTATCTATACTTTGGTCTGGATAATTCTTTGTTGCGGGGGTCGTCTTGTGCATTATAGGATGCGTAATAGTATATCTGGCCTCTACGCACTAGATGTCAATAGCATCCCTTTTCCCTGTTGTGACAACCACAAATATATCCAAGCATCACCAGGTGTCACTTGGGGAGCAAAGTCACTCCACTAGAGAACCACTGATTTAAAGGAAAGTCATAACAATTAGGGGCAACTAATACTGTTATTTTATAACCTCTGGTATAAATAACAATAAGAATATTTCACAACTGATTGACTTCTATGAGGAGCTGGGTTTTTATTTTGTTAGTATATATTCAGGAATATTAGTAAATTATTATGTATGTTGATATACGTATATATCAGGAAAAGTCAAGGTGGATAACATGGACTTTCCTTAACCCAGACGAGCTACGGAGCCTTCTCAGGGTGCATGCATGTAAGCCCTTATGTGGGCGGGAGGATGAGTCATATCCTGTTGAACTTGGGTCAGGAGGGTAAATCAATTAAATGATATTGCTAAAGGACAGGGAGGCCTTGGCCTTCAAGTAGTCTGAGGCCTCTAACCTCCTGCTACACGTTCAGACTCTCTGGTTGCACTTTCTCTCTTCTTGTCAATAGGAGTGCCAGTGTGAGAAGTATTCGTTTAAGGCATTCACTTGGAGAGAGGGAAGAGATTATGAACTAGGAATGTTAATTTATTAATGTTTCTCAATGTACACTCTTCCTCTATTTGCAACATTCTTTCTTTTAACCAGATTCTCCAACTTCCTTCCTGGAAAAATATAAAAAAGTTCTGAGGAGAAAGATGGGGCTGGTCTAGGAAAGCATGACAGAGAAAGTCAGTCATGCTGCCAAGAGAGGGAAACAGAGGCTCTTTCTAGAATACAGGGTAAGAGTAGCCATTTCTATTTTACAAGTGAGCCAAAGAAGCAAAAGCTGAACCTCAGCCTATAAAAGAGGATGTTCTTGGATGCTGTAATAGGTCCAAACAAAATTCTTTTGGCGAGATTAAAAGGAACTGACGTTAGTGAAGAAGTTGAGCCTCACTGAAGCATACAAGCAGACTTCATAACTGGGCTCACTCATGAAATATGTTTAGGGCAAACTAAAGAGAACAGAACAGAAAACAGATTTCTGGGGACCAGAGCCAAAAAGACCTTGAAAAAGGACAAAGAGGACCAACTCCTCAGTCTGTGCTGGATGACCTAAAGCCCAGGGCAGAAAATGTGGGAACAACCCACAAACACACTCTACTTACTTATTGATTGTGATCCTGGTGCAGACTCTGGCAGTTCAAAGACAGCTGCAGAATGTCTTGAAATAAACGCCAGAGACATGACCAGTTGTCCCAGGCCCAGGGAGATGGAAAAGGAAGCCCCTGAGAGAAAAATCTCCTCAGAAGCAGAGGTCCTGCAAGCCCCTCCGAAGGGACCAAGTAGGCTGATGGGCAAACTGAACACACGGAAGCCACCTGACAGCCTCTCGAGTAGAAGAGTAAGGGCTAGTCTTACCTACGTTATAGCAAAGCTGGAGAAAACACCATCAGTACCTCCCCTATTTCTAGACAATTTGTGGCTTGCTCAGCGCTTAGGATTTGTGGTTTAGCTTGCTTTGTTTGTTTACATCTATATTCTGATTTGTATTAGAATAACACCCCCCTCCCCACATGAAGCTGGATTTGGGGATGGAGGAGGTGTCCTTCTCTTAGAAACGCCATGGAAGCAGAGAAGCTGGGAGCCTTGTGTTCGGCCCCCTACAGACATGGAGAAAGAGGAACATGGAGGAGTAGATGTTGGCAGAGAAAGAAATAAAAGAACTAATCCCATATATAACGCGGCGGGATGGGAGGATGAGGAGTTGGCGCAAGACGAAAAAATGACCTTGGGAGTTTAAGTGGTAGAAGATCCTGAGGAATGTCTTAAAGAAGTGGCAGTCTGCTCAGATAGTGGCCTCCAAAGTATATCTCAGCATGAGGAAGGGATAGAGTGGGACTGAGAATGGGCCAGCTGACATGTTTGAGTTGGTAGAAAAAGGCTGAATGCTTGTAGGTGGGAGAAGACCAAAACGGGGGATAAAACTATAGAATGTGTCAACTAACTGGGAGATCCATGAATAAGAAATATATATTTAGTAAAGAAACTGGTAATGACCAATTTTGATGTATGCTGTATTACTTTCTTAGTGATGCAGAAGTAAACAAGAAAGAGAAAGAAAGAAAGAAAGAAAGAAAGAAAGAAAGAAAGAAAGAAAGAAAGAAAGAAAGA